>NC_091284.1:388678202-388981233 GCF_032444005.1 Ranitomeya imitator | reverse complement strand
TCAGGGAGACTTGAGAGAAAAAAAAATACAAAAAAAATGATTTTTTTCAGGAATAATTTAGAAACCAAAGAAAATAAAATGATTGTTTCAGGGAGAATTTAGAAAACAAATAAAACAAAAAATAGGCTTTCTAGGGCCCACTGAGTGACAGATGACGCACACAGGAGTCAGGAGTGGCACACAAGCCCAGAGGCCGATATTAATCTCCCACTGATTGATTTAGTGATTTTTTTCAGGTAGATTTTGAACCCAAATCAAGCAAAAAAATTAATAGGCTTTCTATGGCCCACAATTGGGGGGAGAGAGAGAGAGATGGCACACCCAGGAGTCAAGACTGGCACACAAGCAGAAGGGGCAATATGAATCTCCCACAGATTTTTTTTTTTTTTTTTTTTTCAGGGAGACTTGAGAGAAAAAAAATACAAAAAAAATGATTTTTTTTCAGGAATAATTTAGAAACCAAAGAAAATAAAATGATTGTTTCAGGGAGAATTTAGAAAACAAATAAAACAAAAAATAGGCTTTCTAGGGCCCACTGAGTGACAGATGACGCACACAGGAGTCAGGAGTGGCACACAAGCCCAGAGGCCAATATTTATCTCCCACTGATTGATTTAGTGATTTTTTTCAGGTAGATTTTGGAACCCAAATCAAGCAAAAGAATTAATAGGCTTTCTATGGCCCACTGAGTGAGAGATGGCACACACAGGAGTAAGGAGTGGCACACAAGCCCTGAGGCCAATATTTTTCTCCCACTGATTGATTGATTGATTTTTTCAGGTAGAATTAGGAACCCAAATCAACCCAAAAAATAAATAGGCTTTCTATGGCCCACTATTTGTGAGAGAGATGGCACGCTCAGGACTGGCACACAAGCCCAGAGGCCAATATTAATCTCCCACTTTTTTTTTTTTCCAGGGAAAATTTATAAACCCAATAAAAAAAATAATAATAAATAGGCTTTCCATGGCCCACTATCTGAGAGAGAGAGATGGCACGCTTAGGACTGGCACACAAGCCCAAAGGCCAATATTAATCTCCCACTGATTGATTGATTGATTTTTTCAGGTAGAATTATGAACCCAAATCAACCAAAAAAATAAATAGGCTTTCTATGGCCCACTATTTGTGAGAGAGATGGCACGCTCAGGACTGGCACACAAGCCCAGAGGCCAATATTAATCTCCCACTTTTTTTTTTTTTCCAGGGAAAATTTATAAACCCAATAAAATAATAAAAAAATAGGCTTTCTATGGCCCACTATCTGAGAGAGAGAGAGATGGCACGCTTAGGACTGGCACACAAGCCCAAAGGCCAATATTAATCTCCCACTGATTGATTTATTGATTTTTTCAGGTAGAATTTAGAACCCAAATCAAGCAAAAAAATTAATAGGCTTTCTATGGCCCACTGAGTGAGAGATGGCACACACAGGAGTAAGGAGTGGCACACAAGCCCTGAGGCCAATATTTTTCTCCCACTGATTGATGTTGTGATTTTTTCTGGTAGATTTTGGAACCCAAATCAAGCAAAAAAATAAATAGGCTTTCTATGGCCCACTGAGTGAGAGATGACACAGACAGAGATGGCACTCTAGCAGAAATGTCAATCTTAATCTCCCACAAAACCAAAAAAAAAAAAAAAAGAAACTGTCCTTCAATTACTATC
Organism: Ranitomeya imitator; assembly: GCF_032444005.1. Lineage (NCBI taxonomy): Eukaryota > Metazoa > Chordata > Amphibia > Anura > Dendrobatidae > Ranitomeya > Ranitomeya imitator. Next base: position 388,979,565 of record NC_091284.1, on the reverse strand, counting down.
TCCCTGCAGTAATCTCAGCCAGGTATGGCAGGCAGCAATAAGGAGTGGACTGATGCACAAATTAAATAAAAAGTGTGGACAAACAAACAAGATAGCTGTGCAGAAAGGAAGGAACAAGAGGATTTGTGCTTTGAAAAAAGCAGTTGCTTTGCACAGCGGCGTACACACAGCAATGCAGCTATCAGGGAGCCTTCTAGGGCAGCCCAATGAGCTACAGCGCTGAGGAAAAAAAAAAAAAAAAAAAAGGAGCTTCCACTGTCCCTGCACACCGAAGGTGGGGTTGGGCAGTGGAAATCGCTACAGCACAAGCGGTTTTGTGGTTAATGGACCCTGCCTAACGCTATCCCTGCTTCTGACGAAGCGGCAGCAACCTCTCCCTAAGCTCAGATCAGCAGCAATAACATGGCGGTCGGCGGGAACTCCCCTTTATAGCCCCTGTGACGCCGCAGACAGCAAGCCAATCACTGCAATGCCCTTCTCTAAGATGGTGGGGACCAGGACCTATGTCATCACGCTGCCCACACTCTGCGTTTACCTTCATTGGCTGAGAAATGGCGCTTTTCGCGTCATTGAAACGCGACTTTGGCGCGAAAGTCGCGTACCGCATGGCCGACCACGCACAGGGGTCGGATCGGGTTTCATGAAACTCGACTTCGCCAAAAGTCGGCGACTTTTGAAAATGTTCGACCCGTTTCGCTCAACCCTAGTGATTACCCATTGTATCAATCCATGCAGCTTGTATGTTATCATTGGTGTCTAATTTGACAAACTCACTGCTGAATCAATGTCTTTGTCCTGTTGTTATGACAATACAAGACAATATAAATAAATAAATATAATTAGAAAACCTTATTGGTTACATAAGTTTGCATCAGTTTCTTACATTTTTAAAGGAGCTTTCCTGGCTAGCACGGACATTTGTAAAAATGTACAGGTTAGGTGATGTGATTGCTAGGGATCTCACCAATCACTACGGTGGTGCAGTGAAGAAAAGTTTGAATGAAATGTTGGTCGAGCATTTGCCATGCCATTTCATTCAATAAAATTAGAAACAACCATGCAAAGCATAGTAATGTCTCTGTTAGCCCACTTGACATTAAATGGAGTGGCATAACACGCGTCATGGGTTTACTATGACAGAGAGGAGCCAGAAGACCGCAGCGTTTGATTTCTCCTACTCCTGCACTAATTAGAATCCATTCACCTTCATATTAATATGGTTCAGGTTTAATTTTAGCATCTTCTCAGTTGAGAGCTCCTAAAAGAATTCCTGATTTAAGGCTCAGCTGTTCACTGTTAGCCACTCTCATCTCCTATAAAATCTGGGCCCTGGCAAGCACTTATCATCAGATCGTTTTTGCCGCATGGCTGGAGGTTGTTGGTGGATGTTATTGGAGAAGGCGTTTGGTGGAACTATCTGTGACTGTTGCTAGGTTTTGGGTGTGTGAAAATTCCCCTTCTTCTCCTACTTTGGTTTAACCCCTTCCTCTATACCTCAGTGCATTCCTCTGTTGTTTGAGCATATTTGTATGATTGGAATTTTCCTCTATTCCTGTTCGCATTACCTTTTTAGTCTGGTTGGTGTATTATGTTACACAAGTACACCCCTCTACACTGGGTGGAGGAAGGGTACAGACTGAGGGCGCGCTCATGAGCTAAGGCAAGGTATGTGGCCCCCCGGTGTTTTCACCATCAGAATTAATCCAGGGAATAGGTTGAGCTAGGGCGCCCCTAGCGTTAGGAACAGAGAAAGAGTCCCTGGTTCTGGGACACCCGACAACAGAGTTGTGATAACATGCTTGATTGCTGCTCCATTTAAACTTATCCTCATTGCGGTCATGATAGGAAGAGGAACAATGGGCTCAGGCCCTGTGATTTTGATCAAATGTTTCTAACATATCCTGAGAATTAGTGGTCATTGCGGGGAAAAAAACTTTAAAGAGAACCTATTAGCACAATTTAGAAATGTAAAGACATGACTGTAATGGTGCTGTATTGCTGATTAAATTAATACCTTTGGTGAAGAAATCCGCCTTGTGTTCTTTCTTTAATCAGCATTTGAACTGTTCTGCTAATTAGATTTCAATGTACAAGGGCCGGACTGCACACTGGGTTCTCTCCTTGTCTGTGATTCCCCAGCCCCTCGGCCTGCCTTCTTTGTTTGAAGAGATTATTTAAAACTAGATTGTGGCCCGATTCTAATGCATCGGGTATTCTAGAATATGCATGTCCCCGTAGTATATGGACAATGATGATTCCAGAATTCGCGGCAGACGGTGCCTGTCGCTGATTGGTCGAGGCAACCTTTATGACATCATCGTCGCCATGGCAACCATTATGACATCTACGTCGATACTGTGCCCGTTGCTGATTGGTCGAGGCCTGGCGGCATCGACCAATCAGAGACGCGGGATTTCTACGTCGATGCTGTGCCGGTCTCTGATTGGTCGAGGCCTGGTGGCCTCGACCAATCAGAGACGCGGGATTTCCAGGACAGACAGACAGACAGAAAGACAGACGGACAGAAAGACAGACAGACGGAAAAACCCTTAGACAATTATATATATAGATAGAGGAGAGAGGTGACTGAAAAGGCAGTGACTTATTATTCAGTGCCTGGAGGTGGGAACAAGGGCAGGGGAATCACAGTCAGCGAGAAGACCCTGGGTACAGTCTGGCTCCTGTGCACGAAAATCTAATTGGCAGAGAATTACAATTGGTGATTAAAGAAGAACCACAAAGCAGATTTCTTCACCAAAAGTACAGTGGGTATGGAAAGTATTCAGACCCCTTTACATTTTCACTCTTTGTTTCATTGCAGCCATTTGGTAAATTCAAAAAAGTTCATTTTTTTTTCTCATTAACCCCTTAAGCCCCGAGGGTGGTTTGCACGTTAATGACCGGGCCAATTTTTACAATTCTGACCACTGTCCCTTTATGAGGTTATAACTCTGGAACGCTTCAACGGATCTTGGCGATTCTGACATTGTTTTCTCGTGACATATTGTACTTCATTTTAGTAGTAACATTTATTCGATATAACTTGCGTTTATTTGTGAAAAAAACGGAAATTTGGCGAAAATTTTGAAAATTTCGCAATTTTCCAACTTTAAATTTTTATGCCCTTAAATCACAGAGATATGTCACGCAAAATACTTAATAAGTAACATTTCCCACATGTCTCCTTTACATCAGCACAATTTTGGAACCAAAATTTTTTTTTGTTAGGGAGTTATAAGGGTTCAAAGTTGACCAGCAATTTCTCATTTTTACAACACCATTTTTTTTTAGGGACCACATCTCATTTGATGTCATTTTGAGGGGTCTATATGATAGAAAATACCCAAGTGTGACACCATTCTAAAAACTGCACCCCTCAAGGTGCTCAAAACCACATTCAAGAAGTTTATTAACCCTTCAGGGGTTTCACAGGAATTTTTGGAATGTTTAAATAAAAATGAATATTTAACTTTTTTTCACACAAAATTTATTTCAGCTCCAATTTGTTTTATTTTACCAAGGGTAACAGGATAAAATGGATGCCAAACATTGTTGTACAATCTGTACTGAGTACGCTGATACCCCATATGTGGGGGTAAACCACTGTTTGGGCGCATGGCAGAGCTCGGAAGGGAAGGAGCGCCATTTGACTTTTAAATGCAAAATTGACAGGAATTGAGATGGGACACCATGTTGCGTTTGGAGAGCCACTGATGTGCCTAAACATTGAAACCCCCCACAAGTGACACCATTTTGGAAAGTAGACACCCTAAGGAACTTATCTAGATGTGTGGTGACCACTTTGACCCACCAATTGCTTCACAGAAGTTTATAATGCAGAGCCGTAAAAATAAAAAATCATATTTTTTCACAAAAATGATCTTTTCGCCCCCAATTTTTTATTTTCCCAAGAGTAAGAGAAGAAATTGAACCTCAAAAATTGTTGGCCAATTTGTCCTGAGTACGCTGATACCCCGTATATGGGTGTAAACCATTGTTTGGGCGTATGGCAGAGCTCGGAAGGGAAGGAGCGCCATTTTACTTTTCAATGCAAAATTGACTGGAATTGAGATGGGATGCCATGTTGCGTTTGGAGAGCCCCTGATGTGCCTAAACATTGAAATCCCCACAAGTGACACCATTTTGGAAAGTAGACCCCTTAAGGAACTTATCTAGAGGTGTGGTGAGCACTTTGACCCAACAAGTGCTTCACAGAAGTTTATAATGCAGAGCCGTAAAAATAAAAAATCATATTTTTTCACAAAAATAATCTTTTCGCCACCAATTTTTTATTTTCCCAAGGGTAAGAGAAGAAATTAGACCACAAAAGTTGTTGTGCAATTTGTCCTGAGTGCGACGATACCCCATATGTGGGGGTAAACCACTGTTTGGGCGCATGGCAGAGCTCGGAAGGAAAGGAGCGCCATTTGACTTTTCAATGCAAAATTGACTGGAATTGAGATGGGACGCCATGTTGCGTTTGGAGAGCCCCTGATGTGCCTAAACATTGGAACCCCTCACAAGTGACACCATTTTGAAAAGTAGACCCCTTAAGGAACTTATCTAGATGTGTGGTGAGCACTTTTACCCAACAAGTGCTTCACAGAAGTTTATAATGCAGAGCCGTAAAAATAAAAAATCTTATTTTTTCACAAAAATGATCTTTTCGCCCCCAATTTTTTATTTTCCCAAGGGTAAGAGAAGAAATTAGACCACAAAAGTTGTTGTGCAATTTGTCCTGAGTGCGACGATACCCCATATGTGGGGGTAAACCACTTTTTGGGTGCATAGCAGAGCTCGGAAGGGAAGGAGCGCCATTTGACTTTTCAATGCAAAATTGACTGGAATTAAGATGGGACGCCATGTTGGTTTGGAGAGCCCCTGATGTGCCTAAACATTAAAAACCCCCACAAGTGACACCATTTTGGAAACTAGACCCTCTAAGGAACTTATCTAGATGTGTTTTGAGAGCTTTGAACCCCCAAGTGTTTCACTACAGTTTATAACGCAGAGCCGTTAAAATAAATTTATTTTTTTTTCGCAAAAATTTTTTAGCCCCCAGTTTTGTATTTTCACAAGGGTAACATAATAAATTGGACCCCAAAAGTTGTTGTCCAATTTGTCCTGAGTACGCTGATACCCCATATGTGGGGGGGAACCACTGTTTGGGCGCATGGCAGAGCTCGGAAGGGAAGGAGCGCCATTTGGAATGCAGACTTAGATGGATTGGTCTGCAGGAGTCACGTTGCATTTGCAGAGCCCCTGATGTACCCAAACAGTACAAACCCCTCACAAGTGACCCCATATTAGAAACTAGACCTCCCATGGAACTTATCTAGATGTGTTGTGAGAACTTTGAACCGCTAAGTGTTTCACTACAGTTTATAACGCAGACCCGTGAAAATAAAAATTCTTTTTTTTTTCACAAAAATGATTTTTTAGCCCCCAGCTTTGTATTTTTACAAGGGTAACAGAATAAATTGGACCCCAAAAGTTGTTGTTCAATTTGTCCTGAGTACGCTGATACCCCATATGTGGGGGGGAACCACTGTTTGGGCTCATGGCAGAGCTCGGAAGGGAAGGAGCGCCATTTGGAATGCAGACTTAGATGGATTGGTCTGCAGGCGTCACGTTGCATTTGCAGAGCCCCTGATGTACCCAAACAGTAGAAACCACCCACAAGTGACCCCATATTGGAAACTAGACCTCCCATGGAACTTATCTAGATGTGTTGTGAAAACTTTGAACCCCCAAGTGTTTCACTACAGTTTACAACGCAGAGCCGTGAAAATAAAAATCCTTTTTTTTCCCACAAAAATGATTTTTAGCCCCCCAAATTTTTATTTTCCCAAGGATAACAAGAGAACTTGGACCCAAAAAGTTGTTGTCCAATTTGTCTCGAGTACGCTGATACCCCATATGTTGGGGTAAACCCCTGTTTGGGCGCACGGGAGAGCTCGGAAGTGAAGGAGCACTGTTTTACTTTTTCAATGCAGAATTGGCTGGAATTGAGATCGGACGCCATGTCGCGTTTGGAGAGCCCCTGATGTGTCTAAACAGTGGAAACCCCCCAATTGTAAATGAAACCCTAATCCAAACACACCCCTAACCCTAATCCCAACTGTAACCCTAACCACACACCTAACCCTGACACACCCCTAATTCTAATCCCAACCCTAATCCCAACCGTAAATGTAATCCAAACCCTAACCCTAGCCCCAACCCTAGCCCTAACCCTAACCCTAACCGGAAAATGGAAATAAATACATTTTTTTTAATTTTATTATTTTTCCCTAAGGCTAGGTTCACATTGCGTTAGGGAAATCCGTTTAGCACTAGCGGATTGCGCTAACACAATGTCTTTTTAGGTGTCGTGTTTAGTGGTCGCGTTAACGTCCCCGCTCTGGAAGATCGGGGATCGGACCTCGGGCGCGCCGCGGACGCTGCAAGCAGCGTCTGAGGCGCGCCACAAAAGAATGGCACCTTGCTAGCGCGAGCCGAAAATGGCACGCTCTAGCGATGCGCTACACCTGAAAATCACATTGCTGTCAATGGTTGTGCTAACGGACCCGTTGCACGGCGTTAATTGTGACATTTTCGCCGTGCAACGCTGTCCGTTAGCGTTAACCCATTAACGCAATGTGAACCTAGCCTAACTAAGGGGGTGATGAAGGGGGGTTTGATTTACTTTTATAGCGAGTTTTTTAGCGGATTTTTATGATTGGCAGCCGTCACACACTAAAAGACGCTTTTTATAGCAAAAAAGTTTTTGCGTCTCCACATTTTGAGACCTATAATTTTTCCATATTTTGGTCCACAGAGTCATGTGAGGTCTTGTTTTTTGCGGGACGAGTTGACGTTTTTATCGGTTACATTTTCGGACACGTGACAGTTTTTGATCGCTTTTTATTCCGATTTTTTTGTGAGGCAGAATGACCAAAATCCAGCTATTCATGAATTTCTTTTGGGGGAGGCGTTTATACCGTTCCGCGTTTGGTAAAATTGATGAAGCAGTTTTATTCTTCGGGTCAGTACGATTACAGCGACACCTCATTTATATCATTTTTTTTATGTTTTGGCGCTTTTATACGATAAAAGCTATTTTATAGAAAAAATAATTATTTTGGCATCGCTTTATTCAGAGGACTATAACTTTTTTATTTTTTTGGTTATGATGCTATATGGCGGCTCGTTTTTTGCGGGACAAGATGACGTTTTCAGAGGTAACATGGTTATTTATATCCGTCTTTTTGATCGCGTGTTATTCCACTCTTTGTTCAGCGTTATGATAATAAAGCGTTGTTTTTTTGGCTCGTTTTTTTTTTTTTTTTCTTACGGTGTTCACTGAAGGGGTTAACTAGTGGGCCAGTTTTATAGGTCGGGTCGTTACGGACGCGGCGATACTAAATATGTGTACTTTTATTGTTTTTTTGTTTTTTTTTTATGTAAAGAAATGTATTTATGGGAATAATATTTTTTTTTTCTGCTTTATTTAGGAATTTTTTTTTTATTTTTTTTTTTACAAGTGTGGAAATTTTTTTTTTTACTTTTTCACTTTGTCCCAGGGGGGGACATCACAGATCACCGATCTGACAGTGTGCACAGCACTCTGTTAGATCGGTGATCTTACATACAGCCGGGCAGGATTAGACTGCAGCTGCAGCCTGATCCTGACCCGGAAGTGCTCCCTGCAGGACCCGGATGCAGCCCGGCGGCCATTTTGGATCCGGGGACTGCAGGGAGAAGACGCTCGATACACGGTGAGCACATCACCGTGTACCGATCGTCTCAGGGAAGCCCGCAGGGAGCCCCCTCCCTGCGCGATGCTTCCCTGCACCGCCGGCACACCGCGATCATCTTTGATCGCGGTGTGCCGGGGGTTAATGTGCCGGGAGCGGTCCGTGACCGCTCCTGGCACATAGTGCCGGATGTCAGCTGCGATAGGCAGCTGACACCCGGCCGCGATCGGCCGCGCTCCCCCCGTGAGCGCGGCCGATCGCATATGACGTACTATCCCGTCCATGGGAATTAAGTCCCAGGTCACCTGGACGGGATAGTACGTCATATGGGATTAAGGGGTTAATGTACACTCTGTACCCCATCTTGACTGAAAAAAACAGAAATGTAGTAATTTTTGCAACTTTATTAAAAAAGAAAAACTGAAATATCCCATGGTCATAAGTATTCAGACACTTAGCTCAGTATTGAGTAGAAGCACCTTTTTGAACTAGTACAGCCATGAGTCTTATTGGGAATGATGCAACAGGCTTTTCACACAAGGATTTGGGGATCCTCTGCCATTCTTCCTTGCAGATCCTTTCCAGTTCCGTCAGGTTGGATGGTGAACGTTGTTGGACAGCCATTTTCAGATCTCTCCAGAGATGCTCAATTGGGTTTAGGTCAGGGCTCTGGCTGGGCCAGTCAAGAATAGTCACAGAGTTGTTCTGAGGCCACTCCTTTCTTATTTTAGCTGTGTGCTTAGGGTCATTGTTTTGTTGGAAAGTGAACCTTCGGCCAAGTCTATGGTCCACAGCACTATGGAAGAGGTTTTCATCCAGGATATCTCTGTACTTGGCCGCATTCATGTTTAATTCAATGACAACCAGTCGTCCTGTCTCTGCAGCTAAAAAACACTTCCATAGCATTATGCTGCCACCTTGTTTCACTGTTGGGATTCTATTGGGAAGGTGATGAGCAGTGCCTGGTTTTCTCCACACATATTGCTTAGAATTATCCCAAAAAGTCTATCTTCGTCTCATCAGACCAGATAATCTTATTTCTTATTTCTCATAGTCTGGGAGTCCTTCATGTGTTTTTTAGCTCTATGCGGGCTTTCATGTCTTGAACTGAGGAGGAGGAGAGGCTTCAGTCGGGCCACTCTGCCATAAAGGCCTGACTGGTGGAGAGTTGCAGTGATAGTGATAGGAAGAGGCTCAGGATTGGGGACATATATATACCTAGAAATATACAAGAATGGGGTACATTAGAACAGGATGCAGAACATTAATACATAATGGGGGAGCGGGGCGCAACATGTATGTCCTTATAGGTTTTAGAATACTACAAGGGCCTATAGATCTGACAACATGTGGGTTAGGGAAAGCCAGGTTCAAATTTAGCATCGGGGCCCATCAAACTCTAGTTACAACAGTAGATCTAAAAACATGTGGAAAGTCAGTCATCCTTGGTGAAATTCTGATCACTTATAGCTGAAGAGTGCAGCGCAGCTTCAGCTCTATGATGTCCAGTGCTAGGGTGACTATAGACCAGTGATGGCAAACCTATGGCACGTGTGCCACATGGGTCACGCAGCGCCCACTCTCTGTGGGCACACTTGCCAGGCCTGCCACTGCACACACTCCACACCCTTCCGATGTTCAAATGTATTTGTGTCTTTTAGACACTAATACACTTTAACCAGGGGTGGCAATGACAGAGGGCAAATGTTTTTTGTAAGTCGTTACAAGGTTGACACACACTGTTGGTGGTATGTTGGCCCATTCCTCCATGCAGATCTCCTCTAGAGCAGTGATGTTTTGGGCCTATCGCTGGGCAACACGGACTGTCAACTCCCTCCAAAGGTTTTCTATGGGCTTGATATCTGGAGACTGGCTAGGCCACTCCAGGACTTTCATATGCTTCTTATGAAGCCACTCCTTTGTTGCCCTGGCAGTGTGCTTGGAATCATTGTCATGCTGAAAGACCCATCCACGTTTCATCTTCAATGCCCTTTCTGATAGGAGGTTTGCACTCAAAATCTCACAATACATGGCCCCATTCATTCTTTCATGTACACGGATCAGTCGTCCTGGTCCCTTTGCAGAGAAACAGCCCCAAAGTTTGATGTTGCCACCCCCATGCTTCACAGTAGGTACAGTGTTCTTTCAATGCAACTCAAGCATTCTGTCTCCTTCAATCCCGAATCTACCAAACAGTTCTACTTTGGTTTCATCAGACCATATGACATTCTCTCAATACTGAATAATCCAAATGCTCTCTAGCAAACTTCAGATGGTCCTGGACATGTACTGGCTTATGCAGGGGGACACGTCTGGCACAGCAGGATCTGAGTCCCTAGTGGCGTAGTGTGTTACTGATGGTAGCTTTTGTTATGATGGTCCCAGCTCTATGCAGGTCATTCACTAGGTGCCCCCGTGTGGTTCTGGGATTTTTGCTCACCATTCTTGTAATCATTTTGACCCCACGGAGTGAGATCTTGTGTGGAGCATCAGAGCGAGGGAGATTATCAGTGGTCTTGTATGTCCTCCATTTTCTCATTATTGCTCCCACAGTAGATTTCATCACATCAAGCTGCTTGCCTATTGCAGATTCAGTCTTCCTAGCCTGTTGCAAGGCTACAATTTGTTTCTGGTGTCCTTCGACAGCTCTTTGGTCTTCACCATAGTGGAGTTTGGAGTGTGACTGTTTGAGGTTGTGGACAGGTGTCTTATTATACTGATAACAAGTTCAAACAGGTGACATTACTACAGGCAATGAGTGGAGGACATAGGAGCTTCTTAAAGAACTTACAGGTCTGTGAGAGCCTGAAATCTTGCATGTTTGTCTGATTTTTCTCTTTATATGTACCGTATATACTCGAGTATAAGCCGACCCGAGTATAAGCCGACCCCCCTAATTTTGCCACAAAAAACTGGGAAAACTTATTGACTCGAGTATAAGCCTAGGGTGGAAATGCAGCATTTACCGGTGAATTTCAAAATTAAAAATAGATCATTATTTCCCCATAGCTGTGCCATATAGTGCTCTGCACCGTTCATTATTTCCCCATAGCTGTGCCCCATATAGTGCTCTGCACCGTTCATTGTGCCCCATTGCTGTGCCCATATACGGTGCTCTGCACCGTTCATTGTGCCCCATTGCTGTGCCATATACGGTGCTCTGCACCGTTCATTGTGCCCCATTGCTGTGCCATATACGGTGCCATATGCTCCCTGCATGTCCCACATATATACACAGCTCTGCCGCCTGCATGTCTCACATATATACACAGCTCTGCCGCCTGCATGTCCCTCATATATACACAGCTCTGCTCCCTGCATGTCCCACATATATACACAGCTCTGCTCCCTGCATGTCCCTCATATATACACAGCTCTGCTCCCTGCATGTCCCACATATATACACAGCTCTGCTCCCTGCATGTCCCACATATATACACAGCTCTGCTCCCTGCATGTCCCACATATATACACAGCTCTGCTCCCTGCATGTCCCTCATATATACACAGCTCTGCTGCCTGCATGTCCCACATATATACACAGCTCTGCTCCCTGCATGTCCCACATATATACACAGCTCTGCTCCCTGCATGTCCCTCATATATACACAGCTCTGCTGCCTGCATGTCCCACATATATACACAGCTCTGCTCCCTGCATGTCCCACATATATACACAGCTCTGCTCCCTGCATGTCCCACATATATACACAGCTCTGCTCCCTGCACCGTTCATTGTGCCCCATAGAAATCTCTGCCGCCGCTGCTGCAATAAAAAAAAAAAACACATACTCACCTCCCTTGATTGCAGCTCCCGGCGTCTCGTTCCGGCGCCTCCATCTTCCCGGCGTCTCTGCTCTGACTGATCAGGCAGAGGGCGCCGCGCACACTATATGCGTCATCGCGCCCTCTGCCTGAACAGTCAGAGCGCAGACGCCGGGAAGATGGAGGCGCCGGCCGGGAAGATGGAGCGACGCCCGGCGGCTGGAACGAGGACAGGTGAATATGACATACTCACCTAGTCCTGGCAATCCTCGCGCTGTCCCTCTGCCTGGTCTTCGGTGCCGCAGCTCTTCCTGTCAGCGGTCACCGGCACCGCCGATTAGAGGAATGAATAGGCGGCTCCACCCCTATGGGAGGTGGAGCCGCTTATTCATATCTCTAATGAGCGGTCCCACGTGACCGCTGAAGAGAGGAAGAAGCTGCAGCACAGAAGACGGGGAGGAAGGCAGGGACAGCGCGAGGATCGCTTGGACTAGGTAAGTATACCTCAGCGCCCTCACCCCCTCACCCGCCGACCCTGCCACCCACATTGACTCGAGTATAAGCCGAGAGGGGCACTTTCAGCCCAAAAATTTGGGCTGAAAATCTCGGCTTATACTCGAGTATATACGGTATATTTTTGAGTTAAATGTACATTTTTCTTTTATTCTATAAACTACTGACATGTCTCCGAATTTCCAAGCAATACATTTTGTCTTTTTTTCTAAGAGAAATGGGCAAAATTACAAAAAAAACAGTGTTTTCAGACCTCAAATAATGCAAAGAAAACGAATTAATAATCATTTAGAAACAACAATACTAATGTTTTAACTCAGGAAGAGTTCAGAAATCAATATTTTGTGGAATAACCATGATTTTTAATCACAGCTTTCATGCTTTTCACCAGTCTTTCACACTGCTCCTGGTGCAACAATTTAAGCAGTTCTTTGTTTGATGGATTGTGAGTATACATCATCCTCTTGATTACATTTCAGAGGTTTTCAATGGGGTTCAGGTCTGGAGATTGGGCTGCCCATGACAGGGTTTTGATATGGTGGTCTCTTAATTTTTGCCAAAGCTATATATATATAGATATGTCCCCCATTCTAGTACATATGTTCCCCATCCAGGTATATATGTCTCCCATTTTGGTATATATGTTTCCTTATTCTATGCACATCCTGGTATATATATGTCCCCTATCATGGTATATATGCCTCTTAACCTGGACCTAACCTAGTATACTGTATATGTCCCCCACACTTGGCCTATCCCAGTATATATGTTCCTGTTCTACCGCTGTTCCTTAACACAGAAAAAATGTAAACGATTATTCTTTCCCTTGCTCCCACGTCACATGTCGTCCTGTTCCGTTACCAGTGAAGAGGCCAGCAGCTGACTTAATTGTGCAAGTAATCTGCAGCATATGATGTCACTGCCATGCGCTAGAGAGTTGCACACAGACGTCAGCTGCTGGCCACTGATTGGCCAGCAGCTTATACTGCTGGTGCAGGGACCTATCTCTGTCCTCCAAAACTTTTCAATTGGATGTGTGTCTTCGGACAGACATGCAGCTTAAATATGCACTGGCATCAGCAGACACCCTCCCGCATGAACCTGGTAGCAACCTCTGCCAATGCAATTGTTACGCCCCTGCTTAGATCCCTATAGTTTGCCTAGCATCTACACTTTCTCCGAACACCACTGCCTTTAAATTACTTTGCTCTTTGTTGTTCCTGTATTGAAATTTGATGTCACCCACCTATGGATTCAAATTAAACTTGGTGTCCACTAGCAGTAGTATCATACACTGTGCTGAAATGAAAGGATATAATCATAAAGACTACAAACATACATAACTTTACAGAATATCTTCAAGTTAGAAATTTTATAGCAGATCTCTCTTAACTACTGTTAGGCTATGTGCACATGTCCGGAATTGCTGCGGAAACTTCCATGGCAATTCCGCAACTGTGCCATGGGTAAAACGCATGCGGAATTGGCATGCGTTTCCCGCTAAACACTAGCGTTTTACAAGCATAATTAGCTTGCAGAATGCTAGCGTTTTCCAAGCGATCTGTAGCATCACTTGGAAAACTGATTGACAGGTTGGTCACACTTGTCAAACACAGTGTTTGACAAGTGTGACCAAATTTTTACTATTGATGCTGCCTATGCAGCATCAATAGTAAAAAGATCTAATGTAAAAAATAATTAAAAAAATAAATAAATTGTGATATTCTCACCTTCCGGCGTCCCTCGCAGCGTTCCCGCTCCTCGCGATGCTTCCGTTCCTAATAATGCCTAGCGGCAATGACCTCAGATGACGTAGCAGTCTCGCGAGACCCACGTCATCACAGGTCATTGCCGCAAAGCATTACTGGGAACGAAAGCATCGAGAGGAGTGGGAACGCTGCGAGGGACGCCGGAAGGTAAGCTGCTTACCATACTTTTTTTGCAAAAAAAAGTATTAACTAAATAAATACCCTGTATTTTTTCATTTTTTGACTAGCACTTGCTTATTTACTGTGACTTTTTTACAACAGAGTATTTTTTTACCTCTCTGTGCGCTTTTGTGTCTTCAAGTTCTTTGGTGGTGTGAACAGGTTTCTACAGACTTGTTCACTGTGCAAGTAGGCCATGTGTTTTTGGTTATAATTGTTCTCTTGTTTCTACAAGACTGGGGAGTCCACCACTCCTCTGTGGGTCATTTGCATTGTAGCTGTTCCATCTCGCATGTTCTACATGGATATTATCTCTCTGAACCCTGTTCATACAGGTACTATACAGATGATCAGGTTTTTAAATACATCAGATAGGGATTATATACATTAGACAGGACTGCTCTATTATGGGTATACCTTGGCGATTGGTGGAGCAGCTTAACATACTTTTTTTGCAAAAAAACGTATTAACTAAATACCCTGTATTTTTTCATTTTTTGACTAGCACTTGCTTATTTACTGTGACTTTTTTACAACAGAGTATTTTTTTACCTCTCTGTGCGCTTTTGTGTCTTTACATTAACACATTGTAGTCCACTCACTTGTAAGTAAAGGTCCATTCCACATTGCCGGGGCTCCTTTTCTTTTAACACCACACAATGACAGTCAGAGTCAAATTTCATCTTCAACAAAACAATTTTACTCAGCTCGTCCAGTTTAGTCACAGAAACAGCACAAGAGTCTTCACAGACTATAACCATTCAGTTCCCTGTACTGACCCTCTCTTCTCCAGGAATATCACATTTTTGCACCAGATCTGCTGGTACCGCAGCTTCCTGACTGGTCAGACTAACCCACTTCAGGAATTCCCGGCCCGCTTCCCTCTCCAAAGTTGAAGGATGGCTCCTCCATTCCTTGCTAGGCCGTAGGTCTCGGATGTTAAGAGTTGTTCCCACGAAGTTAGCTACTACCATTCTTATGCTGCCTTGATATTCCTCTACCACCGTGTGACTATCAGCTCTTAGACCCTGGACTGCTGGGCTCCTCTGCTTAAACGTTCCCCCAGACACGGCTGTCCTGTCCTTGCTCCCGGTTGACCCTAACTCCAGGAAGCTCCCCAACTACTCTTTCTTAGCCCCTCCTAACCAGTTGGTCTAACTAATCCCTATCCTATTCTATTGTGCTCCCCCTACTGGTCTAAGTCCTACACTATCTCTAGATCTTTGCAACACATAAACATAGGTACAATGCATTTCACAATATATCAACATTATACAACATATGGAATATATTGCTTTTCACCAGGAACATGTGCAAGGAGTGCAGGGCATTGAACTGGCCCCCAGTATCCCATACACAGTCACATATAGTGACGGCAGACTTTCACCGTAAGACTGGAAAACCCATATACGGTAACTCCACTTTTTGGCATATATTACTTAGGAAATCTCCTCCAATATCTATTTTGTTGAAACGTCATATTCATCTACATTTACCAGCGAGTTTATGAAGTTGTCCTAAACTGTAACTGAATCTGGTTCAGCCCATCAATATTTTGTGAAAATTATTTAGTTGTATAGATTTCAGTTTTGCAATATACCAGTTACATATTTTTCTACTTGTAACTAAGCATACTATTGAAAACACACAAGCCCATAGTTTATATCTGAAAAACAGGTTAAGGTTGTTGAAAATAAGCAGTGGGGTGAAAACGGAACTCGCAAAAGTTTTTACAGGAAATATGTTCTTCAATCATGCAGAGAAAAAAGTGTGTATAAAAATAGAATGAAGAAGTTAAAGCAGCCCGAAAATGTAAGACACAGGAAAAATTAGATTTATGTAAATGAAATGCAGAGCTGGCCAGTAAGAAGTGATGTAAATAATGAATATGGTGTAGCGATGTCCCAACCACTCTCGCCCCTTCAAGCAGCTGTTAGTATGGATGCCTCATAAGCTAGCAATCTTAAAGGGAGGGTGCCGTGATTTTAATTTTTGTATTAATAATTATTGATTATATAATCAATTATTTTTAATACAAAAGTAAATGTACTACTTTAATACTTTTTTATTTCTTCATTTTTACTTTTGCCACTGGAGGCCGCCATTTTCATTAGTGTGGGTGTAAGTGTCTGGGCACGACACTTGCACACCTCACTTACGGCAGCCATGGGCATAGGAGCCAACAGTCGGGCTCCGACCGCTTCTCCTGCCTCTCAGCTGTGACTTGGGCACGCCCCCTGGGCTGCTACATCACAGCTGTGAGAGGAGATCGCGGCCATTTTGTTTTTTATTTTCCTCTGTCATCGCACAGCTCAGTGTGTGCGATCATAGCAGGAGCTGCCAGGGAGAAGCTGCTGCTGGGAGCGAGGGTCGGGGTGAGTATCTGCAGCCAGGAGCTGTGATTGCAGCCTGTACTTAGTATTACAGCACAGGCTGCAATCACTGCTCACTGCCGACCTGTTCAGAGCAGGGAGATCGTCACACTGCTCTGCCCTGAACATGACTCAGCACTTCCTGGAAGAGGACTGAAGGTAAGTACAGAGTTTTTATTTTCTTATGCATCTACCACTGCTACCAGCCCCTATATACCACTGCTACCTGCTCCTATATACCACTGCTACCAGCCCCTATATACCACTGCTACTAGCCCCTATATACCACTGCTACTAGCCCCTATATACCAATGCTACTAGCCCCTATATACCACTGCTACCTGCTCCTATATACCACTGCTACCAGCCCCTATATACCACTGCTACCAGCCCCTATATACTACTGCTACCAGCCCCTATATACCACTGCTACCTGCTCCTATATACCACTGCTACCTGCTCCTATATACCACTGCTACCAGCCCCTATATACCACTGCTACTAGCCCCTATATACCACTGCTACTAGCCCCTATATACCACTGCTACTAGCCCCTTTATACCACTGCTACCTGCTACTATATACCACTGCTACCAGCCCCTATATACCACTGCTACTAGCCCCTATATACCACTGCTACTAGCCCCTATATACCACTGCTACTAGCCCCTATATACCACTGCTACTAGCCCCTATATACCACTGCTACTAGCCCCTATATACCACTGCTACTAGCCCCTATATACCACTGCTACCTGCTCCTATATACCACTGCTACCAGCCCTTATATACCACTGCTACCAGCCCTTATATACCACTGCTACCAGCCCCTATATACCACAGCTACTAGCCCCTATATACCACTGCTACTAGCCCCTATATACCACTGCTACTAGCCCCTATATACCACTGCTACTAGCCCCTATATACCACTGCTACTAGCCCCTATATACCACTGCTACCTGATCCTATATACCACTGCTACCTGCCCCAATATACCACTGCTACTAGCCCCTATATACCACTGCTACCTGCTCCTATATACCACTGCTACCTGCTCCTATATACCACTGCTACTAGCCCCTGTATACCACTGCTACTAGCCCCTATATACCACTGCTACCTGCCCCTATATACCACTGCTACCAGCCACTATATACCACTGCTACTAGCCCCTATATACCACTGCTACTAGCCCCTATATACCACTGCTACTAGCCCCTATATACCACTGCTGCCTGCCTCTATATACCATCTACCACTGCTGCCTGCCTCTATATACCATCTACGACTGCTGCCTGCCTCTATATACCATCTACCACTGCTGCCTGCCTCTATATACCATATATCACTGCTGCCTGCCTCTATATACCATCTACCACTGCTGCCTGCCTCTATATACCATCTACCACTGCTACCTCTGTCCTGTGTAGCTAATCTAGTCTTGTGTAGCTAATCCTGTCCTGTGTACAGTATCACACAAGATAGGATTAGATACACGGCGCAGCACAGTATCACACAGGACAGGATTAGATACACGGCTCAGCAGTCAGTATCTAATCCTCTCCTATGCACTCCTCTCCCCCCTGCGTGTCTTTCCCCATTGTGGTTTATTATTTTTGTTGTGGGAGATGAGGGAGTCGAGGATTATGCGTTCGGTATGGTATAAAAAAGATTAATAAAGGACTTTATTCTGGCCGAGTCTTTATTTACAATACATGTGAGATCTATGTGGCGGCATTATGGGTGATCTATATGGCGGTATTTTGTGAGAAGCATATGGTGGTATGTGAGAATACTGGCGGTATTATGTGTGATCTATATGGTGGTATGTGAGAACACTGGCGGTATTATGTGTGATCTATATGGCGGTATGTGAGAACACTGGCGGTATTATGTGTGATCTATATGGTGGTATTATGTGAGAACTGTATGACAGTATTGTGTGATCTATTTGATAGTATTGTGTGTGATCTATATGGCGGTATTATGCGAGAACACTATGGCAGTATTATCTTCAGAAAGCGGACCCATTCTATGGTGGTTCTGGCTGAGCACCTGCACGCGGGTCTGGGGTAATAGAGGGGGCAGCATGACCTCCAGTTAGGTGCAGTCAGGGCTGGTGAGGCAGCTGAAGAGAGCGGTCTCATTTTTATCGTTACTATATGGCTACATTTCCTTCCCAGCTTCACCCCGGACTGCGCCTGTCGCCTCGCTTTCACACATCGCCAGGACAGGATGGAGAAGACAGGATCTGAGGAGGGGAATGGGGTCTGCATGCAAAGTCTGGATCAGACCAGGCCATCAATCCGCAGAAATGTTTCCTGGATTTCTGTGGAGCAGACGGTCCATCCATGTGTATAAAAGACAGCGCTCTATGTACAATCCCTGGCTGCTCCGTGCACCAAACAGGGGGCCCCCATAGACCAGCACACTGCTCTCCTGAAATACTCTGTGCTGCTGTCACCCTGCTCCCTCCACCACATATCTCCCAGAATCCTTGCTGCCTGCCATCCTTGGTGACTGTCTACTTGTCAGTATAAGGCTGCCTTCACACTATCATTATTTGGTCAGTATTTTACCTCAGTATTTGTAGCCAAAACCAGGAGTGGGTGATAAATACAGAAGTGGTGATATGTTTCTATTATACTTTTCCTCTATTTGTTCCACTCCTGGTTTTGGCTTACAAATACTGAGGTAAAATACTGACCAAATACTGATAGTGTGACGGCAGCCATACTCTGCAGTCACCAACAAAATGGCTGCTCACTGGGTTCCTGAATATCATCCTCTCTAATCCCTTAGCAAACACCCAGGAGGGGAGGAGAGGAGACATCACACACGTCAGCAGACTCCGCCCATAATTACTGCAGTGCAGTAATGTGAGATAGTTGTACACTAGGTTTTTCTGAAATTTCAGCAGCTGCTCCCCCTAGTGTTGAAAAGTGGAAATTCCAAAACTTTTCAAATTATTTTTCATATTTTACTAAATTATAAACAAATGATAATATTTTTTAAGAAAATGTAATCATTAATTCTTTACATTTTTACAATTTCTGAAAAAAAATTTTTTTTGATGGCACCTTCCCTTTAAGTTTAATCTATTTTTATTGAAACTTTAAGAAATACAAGAAAAAAATACAACATACAAAAACAAAATGAAACATGTAGATCATGTAAAACAAAATTAAAGCATACAAAGAAATCTGTACAGTAAAAGGCCATCAATTTTATAAACCTGGAAAATTCTTTTAAGGGTATGTTCAAATATGTTGGATTTGCTCATGGCAAGTAAGACCTATGTATTTAACCATCTGTAGTAGAAATAAAAGACTGATGTTCACATTTCTTCCTTGGATCCATCCATTCATTTGGGTTATTCCACTTAGCACTAATCTACATATTCTCGCAGATTTGCTTTACTCATGGTACAGAAACAAAACTGGAATTTTTTCCATTGCAAGTGAATAGGATGTTGGAAACACCACTTAATTACATTACAGGTGGGTTTGATGTGAATTTCAACATCAAATTTTGAGCCTATTATATGACTTGGTTGCTAACCCCTTCCTGCAAAAGGACAATGTATTCACTCCCTGGGACGGACCTGAGCTCCCTCCAACTGTGGCGGATACTAGCTATATTATATAGACCGCACCCGTCTCTAACAGAGGTCGCTGGCACAGAGTTCCGGACCGCAGCTATTACCATTTAACTGCTGCTGTCAATCTCTGCCAGCAGGCACCGTCTCCTATCAGCTTCTCACAACGAGATCATGGATGACCAGTGGGTTATTATTACAGCTGTTATCTTGTTCCTCTCATAGGATGAGCTCCATAGGAGACCGAGATTTTCACTATATCCGGCAATACAATAGTATCTATATATATAATTGCCTAAGGGTTTTTTCCGGCTGTCTATCTTTCTGTCTGTCTGTCTGTCTTTCTGTCTGTCTGTCTGTCCTGGAAATCCCACGTCTCTGATTGGTCGAGGCCACCAGGCCTCGACCAATCAGAGACCGGCACAGCATCGACGTAGAAATCCCGCGTCTCTGATTGGTCGAGGCCGCCAGGCCTCGACCAATCAGCAACGGGCACAGCAACGATGTCATAAAGGACGTAGACATCCCGCGTCTCTGATTGGTCGAGGCCGCCAGCCTCGGGCACAGCGACGATGCTGATTGGTCGAGGCCGCCAGGCCTCGACCAATCAGCCACGGGCACAGCGACGATGATGTCATAAAGGACGTAGACATCTCACGTTTCTGATTCAGCGACGGGCACAGTATCGACGTAGATGTCATAATGGTTGCCATGGCGACGATGATGTCATAAAGGTTGCCTCGACCAATCAGCGACGGGCACAGTCTGCCGCGAATTCTGGAATCATCATTGTCCATATACTACGGGGACATGCATATTCTAGAATACCCGATGCGTTAGAATCGGGCCACAATCTAGTTGTAGTATAACTGAATAAAGTTGAAGTTTCCAAAGGGGGTTAAAAAATAATGTCAAACTGAAGAGAAAAATAATAAATAATAAAATAAAAACATAAATAGAAGTCTAAAAGTACAAATCATCCCCTTTTTCTCATTCTAAAAAAAAGCCAAAAAATAAACATATTAGATATCGCTGCATTTGTAAAAATCCAATATATTAAGATATAGAATTTAAAAAAAAAACAACTTGCATTTTTTTATCACCTCACAACCCTAAAATAATGTAATAATAAACACTTAAAGCATTGTAAGTGAATTAAATTGATATCACTTAAAACATCAAATGCACAAAAAATCAAAAGAAAAATAAAAAGGTCTTCGAAAATGGTGGCAGAAAGCTAATTTTTTTTTTTACAATATTCAGAATTTTTTTTGCATCACTTAAATAGAAAAAAAAATCGATGCATGTTTGCTATCGCCGTAATCGCACTGTCCTGGACAATAATGTCTCCAGGTCAATTTTACAGCATAATGAATGCTGTAAAAACATACCACAAGAACAAAAGTGGAATTGCATTTTTTTCCCATTCCTCACTAATCTCACCGCAGATCTCTGTGTGTGATTACAAAGTGCTGGTACCAGAGCAGAGCCGAGTGTTATTACCGTACTTACAATTTTTCAGCTTTCATCTCACGGCAGTTAGTGTGGGAAAGAGATATAGCAGAGGTGTCAAACTGCATTCCTCGAGGGCTGCAAACAGGTCATGTTTTCAGGATTTCCTTGTACTGCACAGGTGATAATTTAATCACCAACTCATTATTTGTGTAGGTGATTAAATTATCACCTGTGCAGTACAAGGAAATCCTGAAAACATGACCTGTTTGCAGCCCTCGAGGAATGCAGTTTGACACCCCTGAGATATAGCATAGATAACAGCACTGTGAGAGAAGAGCTGATGGATGTATTTGTAATGAGACAAAGCTCAGCTCAGCTGTACTGACCCTACCTTCATACTAACTGCAGTGAGACAAAAGCTGAAAGGTGTATGCATTGACACTCATCTATGATTTGCTCCCAACACTTTGCAATCACAGAGCTCAGCAGTGAAATCAGTGAGGAATGGAGACTGTCTGTCATTACATGTCTCACAAAAAAGAAACTTGTTTTAAACTAATGTGTGTACATGCCATCAGTGAAAAATCTCTCTTGTAATGACTCCTTGAATGTATCATAAAGTACAACCTAAACCTTACAAGCTAATATCTATGCAATGGAGGGGAGACATTAAAAAATAAAAACTATATTTTATTGCGCTCTGCTGCAACTACTCCATGCTGTGGCCAGTTTATCATGCTAAAATTGGGGGAAAGTCCTCTTTAACAGTTCCAAAAAGAACCATACTTTTCACAAGCATAAATTTATTGGACAAAAAAATAATCACAACAATCTAGAAAATAGGAAGAGCAGTTGTATTGATTGACATAATATAAATGTAGTCACACAAATGGAGACTTGGGTCTGTTCTAAATCTGACATATATTAAAGATGATTCAAAATATTAGAACTATCTTGGTCTGTAATCCAGTTTGGTCCTCTATGGCAACCAGACTTGGGCAGTGTTCTACACACGCAACTCTCTGGCCGGTATCCTGAAAGCTTAAGCCACTTACTAAGGCTACTTTCACACTAGCGTTTTTTTAAATCCGTCACAATGCGTCGTTTTGCAGAAAAAACGCATCCTGCAAAAGTGCTTGCAGGATGCGTTTTTTCCCCATACACTTCTATTGACGACGCATTTGCGACGGATTTGCACACTTCGCATCCGTCTTGCGACGGATGCATCGTGCTTTGGCGGACCGTCGGAGAAAAAAACCCTACATGTAACGTTTTTTTCTCCCGACGGATCGCTTTTTCCGACCGCGCATGCGCGGCCGGAACTCCGCCCCCACCTCCCCGCACCTTACAATGGGGCAGCGGATGCGCCGGAAAAATGCATCCGCTGCCTCCATTGTGCAATGCAGCAAACGCTAGCGTCGGAATCTCTCCCCGACGCATTGCGACGGGGAGATTCCTACGCTAGTGTGAAAGAAGCCTAAGTCTCCACAATGTCGTGACGCTGCAGCGTGACTGCACAATACCACTCATGACTGGCATAAGGCCTAGTGATTAGGTTTCAAGTGATGTCATGACAAAGTATGGGCCTAGCATGTGGCAGAGCCACCCTGGATGTGAGGAGGGGGACTGCTGGTGCAGAAGTGTACATTGTACCAATTCAACACTCCTGATTCAGTGGCCACAGAGAACCAAACTGGTTTGTCAGGTCGGGACAGTTCAAATCTTTTTGCTCATCTCTAAGGTATTCTGTTTTTTTTTACTTACAATGGATGAGGAAAATGTATCTGACTACTTTCATTCAGTCACTGATATTTTTCTACACTTCGTTTAAGAGGAATACTGACATTAAAATACCTGTAAATTTAATGTAAAACTGGTAGAAGACTAAAATCAGAGAAAAGTGTCCTCAGGCAGCACTTGAAGACATCTGCTATACTCTGACTTAGAGACTTCAATCAGAATTCTTATCAAGGTTACTTCAAAAATCAGTTCTAGTTTTTACAGTCCTCACAAGAGATGTAATCAATTTTCTCTGAATACATAACCCATTTCTCGGTCACATCTGCAGTAGTAGCTTATAGATTCCTGGTGTTTCTCATGGTGCTTACTGTTTAAAATGGAAGGCGGCCATACAAGGAAAAAAATCCCAAACTGGGACAGACATGAACAAATATTTCCAAGTGAAAATGGCAAAAATGATTCTGCTTCAACGCTTCTCATCCAACTACATACGGCTACGACAATAGTAATTATGATAATACTAGATGGTGGCCCGATTCTGACGCATCGGGTATTCTAGAATATGCATGTCCACGTAGTATATTGCCCAGACACGCAGTATATAGCATGTCCACGTAGTATATTGCCCAGCAACGTAGTAAATTGCCCAGCCACGTATATTGCCCAGACGCGTAGTATATTGCCCAGCCATGTAGTATATTGCCCAGCGACGTAGTATATTGCCCAGCCACGTATATTGCCCAGCCGCGTAGTATATTGCCCAGCCATGTAGTATATTGCCCAGCGACGTAGTATATTGCCCAGCCACGTAGTATATTACCCAGTGACGTAGTATATTGCCCAGCCACGTAGTATATTGCCCAGCGACGTAGTATATTGCCCAGCCACGTATTGCCCAGCCACATAGTATTTTACACAGCCCACGTAGTATATTGCCCAGCCACGTATTGCCCAGCCACATAGTATATAGCACAGCCCACGTAGTATATTGCCCAGTCACGTATTGGCCAGCCACATAGTATATAGCACAGCCCACGTAGTACGGTATATTGCCCAGCCACATAGTATATAGCAGAGCCACGTAGTATATTGCCCAGTCACTGAGTATATTGGCCAGCACAGAGCCACGTAGTATAGAGACTTAAAAAAAAAAAAACATATACTCACCTATAGCCCGTTGAAGTCCTGCTATACTTACCATCCGCCGCCTTTCTCGCTCCTCTCCACGCTCCCGGGACCGCTCCATTGCAAGCGGCAGGTTGCGGTCCCGTCCCAGGGCTGGTGTGAGCAGGACCTATGATGACGTCGCGGTCACATGACCGTGACGTCACGGCAGGTCCTTGTCGCACACCAGCCCTGGGACGGGAGCGGAAGCTGCAACTTGCAATGGAGCGGTCCCGGGAGCGTGGAGAGGAGCGAGAAAGGCGGCGGAGCGTGAGTATAGCAGGTTGTTTTTTTTTTAATTATTTTTAACATGACATAATTTTACTATTGATGCTGCTTAGGTAGCATCAATAGTAAATAGTTGGGGACACACAGGGTTAATAGCAGCTGTAACGGAGTGCGTTACACCACGGGTCATTACCGCTGCCATTAACCCTGTTAACCCTGTGTGAGCAGCGAGTGGAGGGGATTATGGAGCGGGTGCCGGGCAGTGAGTGCAGGGGAGTAGGAAAGGACTAATCGGACTGTGGCCGTCGCTGATTGATCGCGGCAGCCATAACAGGCAGCTGCCACGACCAATCAGCGAACGAATAACCGTGACAGAAGGACAGACAGACGGAAGTGACCCTTAGACAATTATGTATATAGATAACAATCTACATTTTACAATGTACATAGTTTTAACCATATATATATTGTAACCTTGATTATTGCTTTAAGTGATTGCTGATGGTTAATAGGCTGTGAGCACTTTGACATCCCCTTCAACATATACTAGAATACATATCAGTAAATCTAATGTTCGGTCTGCTTTCATTAAACTCTTCCCGACATGCGTTGTATATGGATGGCACTGCAGGAGCTGCGTTCCCGCAAGGAGCAGTGTATATATATCGCCGTTATTTCCATCGGTGACGCGGTCCAGCAGTGGCGCAGTGAGTTTATCATCACTGCATGTCGCCCTCCCCCCTACGTCGGCGACTGCTGTGACTAACCGATCAATTCTGAACGGCCATTCACAGCAAAGTCACAATAAAGTTGGGGTAAAAAAATCGACATGACATTCTGTGATCGGTGCTGTCTGAGACAGCACCTATCACAGCAGACACCATGAATGGAGTTATTACAACATCGCCTCAGCTGATTAACCCTTTTGGCACTAATTGGTCAGTAACTATTGTTCAGCCAATCAGCGCCAAAGGAGTTAATCTAAAATAGTGATCACCACTCTGCATGCCATCTTTACCTCATAAATGTTTACCTAGTTGATTAGGGTAGCATACGTCGCAGTGGTAGTGATGTCCGTTTTTCTTTTGCAAAACAAAAAAAAGAATAGTTAGCGCCGGGTAAATTTATAGCTGGTGCATTAGGGGCACATACGCCACTGTATTAGTGACGTTCGTTTTTCTTTTGCAAAAAAAAATTAAATAAAATAGTTAGAGCCGAGTAACTTTATTAAAATTTTATACAAACTTTTTTTAACATCTACTGATTTTTCTTTTCATTTTTTTCTTCTAATTGTTTCTTCTAAATTTTTCCTTTTTATTTTTTTTTGTACGTAAAAAAGTAACGATATATCCTATCAATTATTGGTGCTAGCAGCAAGGCTAGATAATGGTTGGGTGATAAAATCTAACTTTTAATATGTTTCATACACAATCAGGGGAACATGTATAATGACACACTAACAACAAGTGCTAGAAAAACAAATTAACGTGCTCAATGGAACCAGTGCACATTAATAAAATGGTACGATCTCATCCTTTTGATGTCTCTAATGGGCCATCCAAGTCCAGGAGTAGGCACGGGAAGGGTAATACTTGCTTAGTAAGCTACCCTGTCATGCCCCGTGTGAGTCTCCTGTGCTAACAAGGACATTCATCAAGTGTAGTCCTGCTCTTAATAGTGTCCCTTATTTTCCTCCCTACGCATTTAGTCCACAAATAAAGGTGGACTTATCAGGGGAGCATGAATAGATCTTGGGTTTCCAATATAAAAAAACAAAAATGGAGTTACAGGGATTGAGATGTTACGGAGTAACCCAGGTTAGGGGAAACCCTCTCCTGTTAGGAGAGTGCTGCCTACTTCACAAAGTAAATGTTAAAGCACTGACCCATACCATGTGGCTTTAAATACCCTATGTACCACAATTAAGGAGCCCTATTGGCATCTGACATAATTTCCTCCTGGCTCACCAGTGATTGTTGATGTCTCAGTGCTGTCCAGTCAAGTTGGCAGCCGTGTCCAATCCCATTAGGAAAGTGTTTCTTCTAAATTTTTCCTATTTACTTTTTTTCTCTACTTTTTATAAGTAGTACCCTTTACACAAGCCCTATACATGTGTAAAAGCACCACTTACCGTATATACTCTAGTATAAGCCGAGATTTTCAGACCAAATTTTTGGGCTGAAAGTGCCCCTCTCGGCTTACACTCAAGTCACGGTCGGCGGCAGGGTCGGCAGGTGAGGGGGAGAGAGGACTGTTGCATACTCACCTGCTCCTGGCGCTGTCCCTGCCTGTCCCATGGTCTTCGGGTGCCGCAGCTCTTCCTCTATTCAGCGGTCACGTGGCACCGCTCATTAAAGTAATGAATATGGACTCCACTCCCATAGGGGTGGAGCCGCATATTCATTCCTGTAATGAGCGGTACTAGTGACCGCTGACAGAAGAAGAGGCCGCAGTGCCCAGAGACCATCTGTCCGGGAGAAGGAGCCAGGGACCGCGCCGGGAGCAGGTGAGTATTTCATATTTACCTGTCCGCGTTCCACCCGCCGGGTGCCACTCCGTCTTCCCTTCCTCTTGCTGTGACTGCTCAGGTCAGAGGGCGCGATGATGTACTAGTGTGCGCGCCGCCCTCTGCCTGAACAGTCAGTGCGGAGAGACGGGACGCTGAGGAGCAGCGACGAGAGGTGAGTATGTCAATTTTTTTTTATTGCAGCAGCAGCATTATATGTGGCATAGCTTTATTTGGAGCATCTATGGGGCAATAATGAACGGTATGGAGCATTATATGTGGCACAGCTTTACATGGAGCATCTATGGGGCAATAATGAACGGTATGGAACATTATATGTGGCACAGCTTTATATGGAGCATCTATGGGGCAATAATGAACGGTATGGAGCATTTTATGTGGCACAGCTTTATATGGAGCATCTATGGGGTAATAATGAACGGTATGGAACATTATATGTGGCACAGCTTTATATGGAGCATCTATGGGGCAATAATGAACGGTATGGAACATTATATGTGGCACAGCTTTATATGGAGCATCTATGGGCCAATAATGAACGGTATGGAACATTATATGTGGCACAGCTTTATATGGAGCATCTATGGGGCAATAATGAACGGTATGGAACATTATATGTGGCACAGCTTAATATGGAGCATCTATGGGCCAATAATGAACGGTATGGAACATTATATGTAGCACAGCTTTATATGGAGCATCTACCCGGATATTAACTGGGAAAGTGAAACCTGTGAAACCCATAAAGGCAACAGGTTTCTGCTAATAACCAAGAAAAATTATCTTTCACAATTGGTGCAGAATCCAACCAGAGGAGCAGCACTTTTAGACCTAATACTATCTAATAGACCTGACAGAATAACAAATCTGCAGGTGGTTGGGCATCTAGGAAATAGCGACCACAATATTGTACAGTTTCACCTGTCTTTCACTAGGGGCACTTGTCAGGGAGTCACAAAAACACTGAACTTTAGGAAGGCAAAGTTTGACCAGCTTAGAGATGCCCTTAATCTGGTAGACTGGGACAATATCCTCAGAAATAAGAATACAGATAATAAATGGGAAATGTTTAAGAACATCCTAAATAGGCAGTGTAAGCGGTTTATACCTTGTGGGAATAAAAGGACTAGAAATAGGAAAAACCCAATGTGGCTAAACAAAGAAGTAAGACAGGCAATTAACAGTAAAAAGAAAGCATTTGCACTACTAAAGCAGGATGGCACCATTGAAGCTCTAAAAAACTATAGGGAGAAAAATACTTTATCTAAAAAACTAATTAAAGCTGCCAAAAAGGAAACAGAGAAGCACATTGCTAAGGAGAGTAAAACTAATCCCAAACTGTTCTTCAACTATATCAATAGTAAAAGAATAAAAACTGAAAATGTAGGCCCCTTAAAAAATAGTGAGGAAAGAATGGTTGTAGATGACGAGGAAAAAGCTAACATATTAAACACCTTCTTCTCCACGGTATTCACGGTGGAAAATGAAATGCTAGGTGAAATCCCAAGAAACAATGAAAACCCTATATTAAGGGTCACCAATTTAACCCAAGAAGAGGTGCGAAATCGGCTAAATAAGATTAAAATAGATAAATCTCCGGGTCCGGATGGCATACACCCACGAGTACTAAGGGAACTAAGTAATGTAATAGATAAACCATTATTTCTTATTTTTAGGGACTCTATAGCGACAGGATCTGTTCCGCAGGACTGGCGCATAGCAAATGTGGTGCCAATATTCAAAAAGGGCTCTAAAAGTGAACCTGGAAATTATAGGCCAGTAAGTCTAACCTCTATTGTTGGTAAAATATTTGAAGGGTTTCTGAGGGATGTTATTCTGGATTATCTCAATGAGAATAACTGTTTAACTCCATATCAGCATGGGTTTATGAGAAATCGCTCCTGTCAAACCAATCTAATCAGTTTTTATGAAGAGGTAAGCTATAGGCTGGACCACGGTGAGTCATTGGACGTGGTATATCTCGATTTTTCCAAAGCGTTTGATACCGTGCCACACAAGAGGTTGGTACACAAAATGAGAATGCTTGGTCTGGGGGAAAATGTGTGTAAATGGGTTAGTAACTGGCTTAGTGATAGAAAGCAGAGGGTGGTTATAAATGGTATAGTCTCTAACTGGGTCGCTGTGACCAGTGGGGTACCGCAGGGGTCAGTATTGGGACCTGTTCTCTTCAATATATTCATTAATGATCTGGTAGAAGGTTTACACAGTAAAATATCGATATTTGCAGATGATACAAAACTATGTAAAGCAGTTAATACAAGAGAAGATAGTATTCTGCTACAGATGGATCTGGATAAGTTGGAAACTTGGGCTGAAAGGTGGCAGATGAGGTTTAACAATGATAAATGTAAGGTTATACACATGGGAAGAAGGAATCAATATCACCATTACACACTGAATGGGAAACCACTGGGTAAATCTGACAGGGAGAAGGACTTGGGGATCCTAGTTAATGATAAACTTACCTGGAGCAGCCAGTGCCAGGCAGCAGCTGCCAAGGCAAACAGGATCATGGGGTGCATTAAAAGAGGTCTGGATACACATGATGAGAGCATTATACTGCCTCTGTACTAATCCCTAGTTAGACCGCACATGGAGTACTGTGTCCAGTTTTGGGCACCGGTGCTCATGAAGGATATAATGGAACTAGAGAGAGTACAAAGGAGGGCAACAAAATTAATAAAGGGGATGGGAGAACTACAATACCCAGATAGATTAGCGAAATTAGGATTATTTAGTCTAGAAAAAAGACGACTGAGGGGCGATCTAATAACCATGTATAAGTATATAAGGGGACAATACAAATATCTCGCTGAGGATCTGTTTATACCAAGGAAGGTGACGGGCACAAGGGGGCATTCTTTGCGTCTGGAGGAGAGAAGGTTTTTCCACCAACATAGAAGAGGATTCTTTACTGTTAGGGCAGTGAGAATCTGGAATTGCTTGCCTGAGGAGGTGGTGATGGCGAACTCAGTCGAGGGGTTCAAGAGAGGCCTGGATGTCTTCCTGGAGCAGAACAATATTGTATCATACAATTATTAGGTTCTGTAGAAGGACGTAGATCTGGGGATTTATTATGATGGAATATAGGCTGAACTGGATGGACAAATGTCTTTTTTCGGCCTTACTAACTATGTTACTATGTTACTATGGGGCAATAATGAACGGTATGGAACATTATATGTGGCACAGCTTTATATGGAGCATCTATGGGGCAATAATGAACGGTATGGAACATTATATGTGGCACAGCTTTATATGGAGCATCTATGGGGCAATAATGAACGGTATGGAGCATTATATGTGGCACAGCTTTATATGGAGCATCTTATGGGGTCATAATGAACGGTATGGAGCATTATATGTGGCACAACTTTATATGGAGCATCTTATGGGGCAATAATGAACGGTATAGAGCATTATATATGGCACAGTTTTATATGGTGCATCTATGGGGCAATAATGAACGGTATGGAGCATTATATGCGGCACAGCTTTATATGGAGCATCTATGGGGCAATAATGAATGGTATGGAACATTATATGTGGCACAGCTTTATATGGAGCCTCTATAGGGCTATAATGAATGGTATGGAACATTATATGTGGCACAGCTTTATATGGAGCATCTATGGGGCAATAATGAATGGTATGGAACATTATATGTTGCACAGTTTTATATGGAGCATTATTACTTTTATTGGTATCTATTTTTATTTTTGAAATGTAGTGGTAGCTGCTGCATTTCCTACTCTAGGCTTATACTCGAGTCAATAAGTTTTCCCAGTTTTTTGTGGCAAAATTAGGGGGGTCAGCTTATACTCGTGTCGGCTTATACTCGAGTATATACGGTACACATACGTTCCCAGTGTTTTGAAGAATAAAATATAAATGATCCATTTGTCAAGCGCGTGCACATACCAGCTCCATTATATTGAAGACACTGTTTGTGAATTCGCAGACACAGTGTCTTCACAAAAATGGTGCCGGATAGTGCGGTAAATGTTATATTTATGATTATAATGCTTTTGGTTTTACTGGTGTATGTGTTTATAATGTGGTGATTTTTTGTAAGTTGTGCAGAGTACATCTTATATATAATGGTGGATGCATTTTTAAGTCTGAAGTCGGGATGGGCAGCACCTGCGCCATGTGGCCCGGACTCAGCGCCTGCACAAACTGCACTATGGCGCCATTGTATTGAAGATACGGTGTTTGTGAATTCACATCGCCATTTTATTGAAGAATTCAACGGCAACATCAACATAGCATAGGACAACTTTTCCAAATATTACAAATAAAGCATTACCAATTAAACATTTTGCAGTATTCTAAAACAATCTGGTCCACAGGGCCAGCATGCAATGATGAGGATAATGTCTTGCAAAGGAAGAAGTCTATCACAGGTAGAGAAAATAACAATTACAAAAAGAACTGAGTGATTCTGTATGCTTCTATATAAGACTATAATGCAAACCATAGCATAGACCAAAGAATAGTTCCAAGGAAAAAGGGGGAAGGAGGAGCGAGGAAAGTAGGGTGGAGGCAAGAAAAACAACATGCAGAGTACATGTTGCAATAGTCACACAGCAGCAATCCAGATCAGCCAAAAGAATACTCAGCGAGTACGTATCAATAATTCTAAATCTGAACCAAACTAATCAGAAAAGTTAATCAATTGCCAGCAATTTATGGTCTTTGACCACACATAGTTCCAGAGAGTGTAGTTGAACTATCTTATTTAGGATACCATCGGAAAAATAAATGCAGATTGGCAGCTCTTGGTAGGGAAGGGTACGGTAATAAATTATTAATTATTGACTTTCTATTTGAATTAGTGCATTATTACATATGTCAGTTAGGCTACGTTCACACTAGCGTTGCGCCGCCCTGCGTCGGCGACGCAACGCGCGACGCACGAAAAAACGTTTTGCGACGCGTGCGTCGTTTTTTGACCAAAATCGGACGCACAGAAAATGCAACTTGTTGCATTTTCTTGCGTCCGACGCTAGCGTCGGAAACGACGCAAGTGTCGAAAAACGCCACCCTAAAAATGCACGCGTCCCCTATGTTAAACATAGGGGCGCGTCGCCGGCGCAACAGCGACGCACATTGGCGGAACGCCAATGTGAACGTAGCCTAAGGAACTAAGTATGAAAAAACCGCAGGTGGGCTTTCCTTAACGGGGATAACAGTTTACTACCCTGTAAAAGCTCTATCTAAATACCCTAGCCATTGCAAATGGTTTTGTACATTTATTGCAAGATTTTACACTTTCAGATCATTAAAAGCTGAGCCCCATATGATGGGATCCATTCAGATTCCTAATGTCGTATGACAGCATGTTAAAGGTTACCTTTCACCAGTTTTGTCACATAGCAGCTAAAAATATCATCTTACTCCCTAAATCCTTATATAACCCTCTGACTCCCCCTGTATTGCCTCGAAAAACCTTTTTGATTTCTCCTGCGTAGTGCTAAACAGGTCCGTCAGCTCCGATGGGCGTGGCTTCGATCCCCTTCTCTCCACCTCTCCCCCCGGCTGCTGTTCGCTGTCCTTGACGTGGATGACGCCTCCTGTGTCATCCTCATCACCGTGAGCTATCTCTTGCCCAGCTGCAGAGAAAGCCAAAAACCAGAAGTGCGAATGTGCTGGCAATGTATTTCCACTACATGAGCCGAAAATATATTTGCTGGCACATTCAGAATAAATCCACGATCTAATGGCTACATATCTGGACCTTGAATCATTCAGCAGCGCAGATTAAATCTACAGTTTACCACCTTTTTTTATCTCTGGTTGGCCACGAGTGGACTGGTGGATCTGCTGCAGAAGGGTTTACCTGGTGTAAAATAACGATGGGAGGGAAGTTTTGATGGTGTACAAGCAGGGGGTCTGATTGGTGGAAGATTGGAGGCAGGATTGTGGGAGGTTATTTAAGGGATATGGGAGGATTCCTACCTTCTTGCTTCCTGGAGCCGGCTGCCTACCCACCCTCTCTTTTTTTCTTTTGGTTTTCGGTTAAAAAGGAAAAAAATTTCTGTCATGGTGGCTTCTGTGATAGGCCAAGGTAACCTGCAGATGTAGGTCCTGCAAATTTAGGTTGTTAATTAAGGGTTATTAATACCTTATTATTTGGGCTGGGGTTGTGCGGCCAAGGAAAATTAGGAAGGTTATGAGTTATAACTTTGGACCAGCTTGTTAATGTTATTTATTGTTATATAATGTTTACATTGTTTATAATGTTTGGGGTGTCAGGGTCAAGGGCGACCCCCAGGTTTGTGTGTAATGGTAATAAAAGGCTGCTGGGGACATTTTTACCCAAGTCGCAGGCAGTGATGTGTTTATTTTAAGGTTTAAGTTATAATGGTAATTATTGATGGTTACATAGGAAAAGACCAATAATCCCTCTTTAACTTGTCAAGACATGCTATGATTTTCCCGATGCACAGTGCAGATGTTAATGGTTGAAGGTTTGGAACTTTGCAGCTATTGAGTCCGCTGAGCACTGTTGAACTTTAGGCATAATGGCCCCAATCCATCAAAATGTTATTAAAAATGCTTTGAAAAGTTGCAAACTTTTGTGCAATGCAGAAGTGTGCAAAAAAATTAAGACTTTTGGCATTTTCATGCCAGTTTCGCACCCAGCTCCACCAAAATTGGGAACAGAAACCTGCAGTTCCAACAAAGTTACGGTAATCGGTTTTTGACAACTACGAGAGACAATTACAGTACCTTTCACAACTGTTTCAGGACCCAACAAGAAGGGGGGCACTGCTAGACCTAATATTAACCAACAGGCCAGACCGCATATCAAATATAAGGGTTGGGGGTCACTTGGGGAATAGTGATCACAAAATAATAAGTTTTCATGTATCCTTTAATAAGATGTGTAGTAGAGGGGTTACACGGACACTAAACTTCAGGAGGGCCAATTTCCAACAGATGAGAGATGATCTTGGTGCAAATAACTGGGACGATGTCCTGAGACATAAAAATACACAAATAAAATGGGAGACATTTATTAGCATCCGGGATAGGACCTGTGCACAGTATATACCGTATGGGAATAAACATACTAGAAATAGGAGGAAACCAATATGGCTAAATAGAGCTGTAAGGGGCGCAATAAGTGACAAAAAGAAAGCATTTGGAGAATTAAAGGAAGTAGGTAGTGATGAGGCATTAAATAAATACAGAAAATTAAATAAATTCTGCAAAAAGCAAATCAAGGCAGTAAAAATTGAGACAGAGAGACTCATTGCCAGAGAAAGTAAAAATAGTCCCAAAATATTCTTTAACTACATAAATAGTAAGAAACTAAAAAATGATAGTGTTGGCCCCCTTAAAAATAGTCTGGGTGAAATGGTGGATGAGGATGAGGAAAAAGCCAATATGCTAAATGACATTTTTTCATCAGTATTTACACAAGAAAATCCCATGGCAGACAATATGATCAGTGATAACAAAAATTCCCCATTAAATGTCACCTGCTTAACCGAGCAGGAAGTACGGCGGCGTCTAAAAATCACTAAAATTGACAAATCTCCGGGCCCGGATGGGATACACCCCCGAGTACTGCAGGAATTAAGTACAGTCATTGATAGACCATTATTTTTAATCTTTAAAGACTCCATAATAACAGGGTCTGTACCACAGGACTGGTGTATAGCAAATGTGGTGCCAATATTCGAAAAGGGGACGAAAACTGAACTCGGAAATCATAGGCAAGTAAGCTTAACCTCTACTATGGGTAAAATCCTGGAGGGCATTCTAAGGGATGATATACTGGAGTATCTGAAGAGGAATAACCTCATGACCCAGTATCAGCACGGGTTTACTAGGGACCGTTCATGTCAGACTAATCTGATCAATTTCTATGAAGAGGTAAGTTCCGGACTGGACCAAGGGAACCCTGTGGACGTAGTGTATATGGACTTTTCAAAAGCTTTTGATACGGTGCCACACAAAAGGTTGATACATAAAATGAGAATAATGGGGATAGGGGAAAATATGTGTAAGTGGGTAAAGAGCTGGCTTTGGGATAGGAAACAAAGGGTGGTTATTAATGTTGCACACTCGGACTGGGTCGCGGTTAGCAGTGGGGCACCACAGGGGTCAGTATTGGGCCCTCTTCTTTTTAACATATTTATTAATGATCTTGTAGGGGGCATACAGAGTCGAATTTCAATATTTGCAGATGACACTAAACTCTGCAGGGTAATCAATACAGAGGAGGACAATTTTATATTACAGGATGATTTATGTAAACTAGAAGCTTGGGCTGATAAATGGCAAATGAGCTTTAATGGGGATAAATGTAAGGTCATGCACTTGGGTAGAAGTAATAAGATGCATAACTATGCACTTAATTCTAAAACTCTGGGCAAAACCGTCAATGAAAAAGACCTGGGAGTATGGGTGGATGACAAACTCACATTTAGTGGCCTGTGTCAGGTAGCTGCTACAAAGGCAAATAAAATAATGGGATGCATTAAAAGAGGCATAGATGCTCATGAGGACAACATAATTTTACCTCTATACAAGTCAGTAGTTCGACCACACTTAGAATACTGTGTACAGTTCTGGTCTCCGGTGTATAAGAAAGACATAGCTGAACTAGAGCGGGTGCAGAGAAGCGCGACCAAGGTTATTAGAGGACTGGGTGGTCTGCAATACCAAGACAGGTTATTACACTTGGGGCTACTTAGTTTGGAAAATCGAAGGCTAAGGGGTGATCTTATTTTAATGTATAAATATATGAGGGGACAGTACAAAGACCTTTCTGATGATGTTTTAATAATAGACCTGAGACTGGGACAAGGGGCATCCTCTACGTCTGGAGGAAAGAAGGTTTAAGCATAATAACAGACGTGGATTCTTTACTGTAAGGCCGGAGTCACACTACAGCGAGATACGGCCAAGTCTCGCAGGTTACAAACAAGCTCTGGCACCGGCACTCCGGAGTGGAGCGTGCAGTTCCATGTATTGCTATGCGGCTGCACGCTCCGCTCTGGAGTGCCGGTGACAGAGCTTGGTTTTAACCTGTGGCCGTATCTCGCTGTGTGTGATTCCGGCCTTAGAGCAGTGAGACTATGAAACTCTCTGCCGTATGATGTTGTAATGAGTGAGTCATTACTTAAATTTAAGAGGGGACTGGATACCTTTCTGGAAAAGTATAATGTTACAGGATATATATACTAGATTCCTTGATAGGGCCTTGATCAAGGGAACTAGTCTGATTGCCGTATGTGGAGTCGGGAAGGAATTTTTTTCCCCAATGTGGAGCTTACTCTTTGCCACATGGTTTTTTTTTTGCCTTCCTATGGATCAACATGTTAGGGCATGTTAGGTTAGGCTATGGGTTTAACTAGATGGACTTAAAGTTTTCCTTCAACCTTAATAACTATGTTACTATGTTACTGTGTTAAAATGGGTGGGAAGGTGGCAGAACGGGAGAGGTTCCAAAGATTGTCAAATTCTTTACGAGGTACAAAATACCTTACACCACAAATATTATTTATACTAGATGGTGGCCCGATTCTAACGCATCGGGTATTCTAGAATATGCATGTCCACGTAGTATATTGCCCAGCGACGTAGTATATTGCCCAGCCACGTAGTATATTGCCCAGTCACGTAGTATATTGCCCAGCGACGTAGTATATTTCCAAGCCACGTAGGATATTGCCCAGTGACATAGTTATATTGCCCAGCCACGTAGTATATTGCCCAGCCACGTAGTATATTACCCAGCTACGTAGTATATTGCCCAGCCACGTAGTATATTGTCCAGCCACGTAGTATATTGCCCAGTCAGGTAGTATATTGCCCAGCCACATAGTATATTGCCCAGCCACGTAGTATATTGCCCAGCCATGTAGTATATTGCCCAGCCACGTAGTATATTGCCCAGCCACGTAGTATATTGCCCAGCCACGTAGTATATTGCCCAGTCAGGTAGTATATTGCCCAGCCACATAGTATATAGCAGAGCCACATAGTATATTGCCCAGCCACGTAGTATATTGCCCAGCCACATAGTATATTGCCCAGCCACGTAGTATATTGCCCAGCCACGTAGTATATTGCCCAGCCACGTAGTATATTGCCCAGCCACATAGTATATTGCCCAGTCACGTAGTATATAGCAGAGCCACATAGTATATTGCCCAGTCACGTAATATATTGCCCAGCCACATAGCATATAGCAGAGCCACGTAGTATATTGCCCAGTCACGTAGTATATTGGCCAGCGACGGAGTATATTGTCCAGCCACATAGTATATTGCCCAGTCACGTAGTATATAGCAGAGCCATGTAGTATATTGCCCAGTCACGTAGTATATTGCCCAGCAGAGCCACGTAGTATAGAGACTTAAAAAAAAAACATATACTCACCTTCTGAAGGGCCGTTGAAGTTCTGCTATACTTACAATCCGCCGCCTTTCCAGCTACTCGCAACGCCCCCGGGACTGCTCCATTGCAAGCGGCAGCTTCCGGTCCCAGGGCTGGTGTGAGCAGGACCTATGATGACGTCGCGGTCACATGACCGTGATGTCACGGCAGGTCCTTGTCGCACACCAGCCCTGGGACGGAACTGGAAGCTGCCGCTTGCAATGGAGCGGTCCCGGGAGCGTGGCGAGTAGCGGGAAAGTCGGCAGAGGGTGAGTATAGCAGGTTTTTTGTTGTTTTTTTTTATTATTTTTAACATGACATATTTTTACTATTGATACTGCATAGGCAGCATCAATAGTAAATAGTTGGGGACACACAAGTTTAATAGCAGCGGTAACGGAGTGCGTTACACCGTGGACCGTTACCGCTGCCATTAACCCTGTGTGAGCGGTGAGCGGAGGGGATTATGGAGCGGGCGCCGGGCAGTGAGTGCAGGGGAGTAGGGGAGGGACTAATCGGACTGTGGCCGTCGCTGATTGGTCGCGGCAGCCATGACAGGCAGCTGCCGAGACCAATCAGCGAATGAATAACCGTGACAGAAGGACATACAGACAGACGGAAGTGACCCTTAGACAATTATATAGTAGATTATTTATCACAAGGTCACGTCACTTTTCAGATGCACCTTTTAATGAATCAGGTGTTCTAACTCTATCAGGTCCCCTCTTGATGAATTGGGAGCCTACATGCCTTATCAGCTGGTGACTAAAGTCGGTAACTCTATGTAGTTTCCACTTTGTGCCCGAGTTGTTGTGGTTCCTAAACACTTAGGCTGTGTGCCCATGTTGCGTTTTACGCTTAAAAAACGCATTCCCATGCAATCCTATGGAATTCCGCAGTTGCTGTGCCCATGCTGCGGATTTTCCTGCTGCGGAATCGCATAGCGGTAAAATCCACAGCATGTTCATTATTTTTGAGGAATCACGGTGATTCCACAGCCATAGGATTGCACTGAAATGGGTTCCGTTCCCAGGGATGCATTGCGCGAATCACCTGAGATAACGTCGCGGTCACGTGACCGTGACGTCACAAAGGTCCTTCTCGCAAAGCATCCGTGGGAACGGAACGTACCGGGAACGCTGCAGAGGAAATCGGGGCCGTCGGAAGGTGAGAATAAACCATTTTTTTTTAACATTCTATCTTTTACTATTGATGCTACATATTCAATCACCTTTCCAAGCGATGCTTCAAATCGCTTGGAAAACGCAAGCATTCTGCAAGCTAAAAACACTTGCAAAACGCTTGTGTTTTGTGGGAAAATGCATGCGAATTCCGCATGCGCTTTACCCGCGGGAATTGCGGAAATGCTGCGGACATTTCCACAGCATTTCTGCAATGTGGGCAAATAGCCTTACACTTTTCAATAATACCACTTACAGGATAAAATTTCACGAACTTGTTTCACCCCTCTGTGACCTTGGACGTACTATCCCGTCGAGGTGCCCTGGGCCTATCTGACCCTTGACGGGATAGTACGTCCTGCCCTTTAATGCGATACCGCGACTTAAGTCGCGGTGATCGCATTAAAATTCCAACGCCATCTCACCTGGGGGGAGATGGCCTCGGCATCCAGGGCATTGTCGCCGCCCACCCGCCCTCTCGATCGCTGTGATTGGCTGTTCAATTCTGAACAGCCAATCACAGCCATTCTCATTGTTTCAGCCAATCGGAGCGGCTGAAACAATGAGGTCACAGGCTAGGATCAAGTACCGATGTACTCGATCCTAGGCAACGCCAGGCACCGGCAAGAACACCCCGGATTGGCGCGATCGCCGATCGCATCGATCGCGCCAATCGCAGGGCACCGCGCGGTATTACCCTGCTGTGCCCTGCCGGAACCTGCGCTCGCTTTTTTTCCCTCGCCCCCGTTGCGCCAACTCCGTACACACATTCCGCAGCCGCCAAAGTTTGATAAGTGACGCAGTTCACTTATCAGAGTTTGTGCCTGCCGTTTTCCTTTTTTTTTTTTCACCCCCCTTTTGCGCCACCTGACTACAACCGTACGTTTTGATCACTGATCCCTGCCCAATCCCCACTTCCACCCCCATCTCCCTTCCCCCTCTTTTTACCCCCCTTTGCACCTCCTTCCGTGCGCCCATTTAACAGCCGCCGAACGTTGATTGGTGACGCAGTTCACCGATCAACGCTCGCGCTCGCTTTTTTTCCCTCACCCCCGTTGCGCCAACTCCGTACACACATTCCGCAGCCGCCAAAGTTTGAT
Source organism: Ranitomeya imitator (assembly GCF_032444005.1). Lineage (NCBI taxonomy): Eukaryota > Metazoa > Chordata > Amphibia > Anura > Dendrobatidae > Ranitomeya > Ranitomeya imitator. The sequence goes on along the minus strand of NC_091284.1, from coordinate 388,939,833 downwards.
AAGTGACGCAGTTCACTTATCAGAGTTTGTGCCTGCCGTTTTCCTTTTTTTTTTTTTACCCCCTTTTGCGCCACCTGACTACAACCGTACGTTTTGATCACTGATCCCTGCCCAATCCCCACTTCCACCCCCATCTCCCTTCCCCCTCTTTTTACCCCCCTTTGCACCTCCTTCCGTGCGCCCATTTAACAGCCGCCGAACGTTGATTGGTGACGCAGTTCACCGATCAACGCTCGCGCTCGCTTTTTTTCCCTCACCCCCGTTGCGCTAACTCCGTACACACATTCCGCAGCCGCCAAAGTTTGATAAGTGACGCAGTTCACTTATCAGAGTTTGTGCCTGCCGTTTTCCTTTTTTTTTTTTCACCCCCCTTTTGCGCCACCTGACTACAACCGTACGTTTTGATCACTGATCCCTGCCCAATCCCCACTTCCACCCCCATCTCCCTTCCCCCTCTTTTTACCCCCCTTTGCACCTCCTTCCGTGCGCCCATTTAACAGCCGCCGAACGTTGATTGGTGACGCAGTTCACCGATCAACGCTCGCGCTCGCTTTTTTTCCCTCACCCCCGTTGCGCCAACTCCGTACACACATTCCGCAGCCGCCAAAGTTTGATAAGTGACGAAGTTCACTTATCAGAGTTTGTGCCTGCCGTTTTCCTTTTTTTTTTTTCACCCCCCTTTTGCGCCACCTGACTACAACCGTACGTTTTGATCACTGATCCCTGCCCAATCCCCACTTCCACCCCCATCTCCCTTCCCCCTCTTTTTACCCCCCTTTGCACCTCCTTCCGTGCGCCCATTTAACAGCCGCCGAGCGTTGATTGGTGACGCAGTTCACCGATCAACTCTCGCGCTCGCTTTTTTCCCTTCAGCCTTTTTGCGCAACCTCCGTACACACATCCCGCAGCCGCCAAACTTTGATAAGTGACGCAGTTCTCTTATCAGAGTTTGTGCCTGCCTTTTTTTTTTTTTTACAGGTTTTTCTTCTCCTTTTAGCATTTTCTTTTCAGATAAGTTTGCACAAATCACTATCCCCCCACACATACACATACAGTTATCAATAAAGTGCACCCAATCACCATATTCACACAAAAATGTCCCACTCGTCCCGTTCGTCCCAACAGCGCTATTCATTGGAGGAGGCATATGCTTTCCTTGCCTCCGACACTGATAGCGAGGGAGAGGATCCCACTTTTCTTCACTTTTCTGATTCTTCATCCTCTTCCTCCTCCTCCTCCTCTTCCTCCTCATCTTCCTCCACGGGTCCTGCGGAACCACCACGCAGACGCCCCAGGACAGAAGATGAGGCAGCCCCCACCACTCCTGAACCAGCGCTCCCCACTGCGGAACCCACATGGACCTCGCCCCCCGAAAATTACGAGCCACTGATTCCTGATTTTGTGGCAGAATCAGGAATCAAGTTTGACACCACGGGCCTCACAGAAACAGACTTTTTCAAAGTCTTTTTCTCTGAGGATTTTATTAACCTCATGGTGGAGCAAACTAATTTGTATGCTCGTCAATTTTTGGAGCAAAACCCCGGTACATCATTTTCCAACTGGTCTCCTGTAGACGCAGTTGAAATGATGCAGTTTTGGGGCCTGGTCCTCCACATGGGGATCGTGAAGAAGCCAGAAATGCGGCAATATTGGAGTGTAGATGTTTTATATAACACTCCAGTATTCCGAATGGCCATGGTTCGGAGACGTTTTGAGGCCATCCATAAATTCCTGCATTATTCCGATAATGCACAGTGTCCCGCACGAGATGACCCCAACTTTGACCGTCTGTTCAAAGTTCGGCCGGTCATCGAACACTTCAACAAAAAGTTTTCTGAAGTGTACGTGCCCAAAAGGGACATCTGCGTGGATGAGTCCTTGGTCCATTTTAAGGGGCGGCTCGGATTCCGTCAATACCTGCCCAACAAAAGGGCCAGGTACGGAATCAAACTCTACAAGCTGTGTGAGAGTGCCTCAGGGTACATCCACAGGTTTAGAGTGTATGAAGGGAAGGACAGCAGGATTGAACCCCCTGAGTGTCCTCCTGTCCTGGGAGTGAGTGGGAAGATCGTGTGGGATTTGGTGCACCCACTGCTGGATAAAGGTTATCACCTCTATACTGATAACTTTTATACCAGCATCCCACTCTACAAATCCCTCTCTGCGCGAGGTACCGCAGCCTGCGGTACTGTGCGCAAAAATCAGAAAGGCCTCCCAAAGACGCTACTTCGGCAGATGCTCAGAAAAGGTGAGAGCAAGGCCCAATGTAGCGACCACCTGCTGGTGGTCAAGTACAAGGACAAGAGGGATGTCCTTCTCTTGACCACCATACATGGTGATGTCAGAGCCCTCAGCACTGTACGGGGTACCTCTACACAGGTCTGCAAACCGGACTGTGTACTGGGCTACAACAAAAGCATGGGGGGGGTTGATCTCTCTGATCAACTCCTCCAACCATACAGTGCTTTGAGAAAGGCCAAGGTGTGGTACAAAAAGTTGGCCGTCCACATCGTACAAATGGCAATGCTCAACGCTTTCCTGCTGTTACGATGTGCACGCCACACCGATACGTCGTACCTTCAGTTCCAGGAGGTAGTGGTTAAGGCCCTGATATTTGGTACTCCGGAAGGAGAGGGCCCCAGTACTTCCGGAACTGAAGGTGCTCGTATCGTACCAGGCCAGCATTTTCCGGGGGTGGTCCCGCCAACCGGCAGAAAAGGTAAGCCGCAAAAAAGGTGCCGAGTGTGTTACAAAAGGGGAATACGCAAGGACACCATTTATCAATGCGACACCTGCCCCGAAAAACCTGGCCTGTGTATGAAGGATTGCTTCAGATTGTACCACACCTCCATGCACTACTAATTTACTTTACAAGAAAGCATACATTAGTTCCAAAAAGGGGGCACATCTAGATAAGTTCCTGGGGGGGTCTAGGTTCCAAAATGATGTCACTTGTGTATTTTTTTTACTGTTTAGGCACATCAGGGGCTCTGCAAATGGAACATGACGACCGCAGACAATTTCTGCATTCCAAAACGTCACAACTTCCCTTTCGAGCCCTAACGTGTGCCTAAACAGTTTTTTCCCACATATGGCGTACCAGCGTAATCAGGACAATTTGGACAACAACGTTTGATGTCCAATTTCTCCTGTTACCTTTGGGAAAATTAAAAATTGGGGACTAAAATATCATTTTTGTGGGAAAAAATAGGATTTTTTATTTTCACGCCTGGGCATTATAAACTTTAGTGAAGCACGTGGGGGTTCAAATTTCTCACCAAACACCTAGATAAGTTCCTTAGGGGGTACAGTTTCCAAAATGGGGTCACTTGTGGGGGGTTTCTACTGTTTAGTCACATCAGGGGCTCTGCAAATGGAACATGATGCCAGCAGAACATTCCATCAAAGTCTGCATTCCAAAACGTCACTACTTCCCTTTCGAGCCCCAACGTGTGCCCAAACAGTAGTTCCTCCCCACATATGGGGTATCAGCGTACTCAGGACAAATTGGACAACAACTTTTGGGGTCCAATTTCTCCTGGTACCCTTGGGAAAATTAAAAATTGGGGACTAAAATATCATTTTTGTAGGAAAAAATAGGATTTTTTATTTTCACGCCTGGGCATTATATACTTTAGTGAAGCACGTGGGGGTTCAAAATTCTCAACACACAACTAGATAAGTTCCTTAGAGGGTCTAGTTTCCAAAATGGGGTCACTTGTGGGGGGTTTCCACTGTTTAGGCACATCATGGGCTCTCCAAACGCGACATGGCGTCCGATCTCAATTCCAGCCAAAGTTAGCTTGAAAAAGTCAAACGGCGCTCATTTCCTTCTGAGCCCTGCCATGCGCCCAAACAGTGGTTCCCCCCAAATATGGGGTATCCGCGTACTCAGGACAAATTGGACAACAACTTTTGGGGTCCAATTTCTCCTTTTACCCTTGAGAAAATAAAAAATTGGGGACTAAACGATCATGTTTGTGGAAAAAATAGGAATTTTTTTTTTCACGCCCGGGCGTTATAAACTTTCGTGAAGCACTTGGGGGATAAAAGTGCTCATGACACATCTAGATAAGTTCCTTAGGGGGTCTAGTTTCCAAAATGGGGTCATTTGTGGGGGGTTTCCACTGTTTAGGCACATCAGGGGGTCGCCAAACGCGACATGGCGTCCGATCTCAATTCCAGCCAAATTTAGCTTGAAAAAGTCAAACGGCGCTCCTTTCCTTCTGAGCCCTGCCATGCGCCCAAACAGTGGTTCCCCCCAAATATGGGGTATCAGCGTACTCAGGACAAATTGGACAACAACTTTTGGGGTCCAATTTCTCCTTTTACCCTTGAGAAAATAAAAAATTGGGGACTAAACGATCATGTTTGTGGAAAAAAATAGGAATTTTTTTTTTCAAGCCCGGGCGTTATAAACTTTCGTGAAGCACTTGGGGGATAAAAGTGCTCATGACACATCTAGATAAGTTCCTTAGGGGGTCTAGTTTCCAAAATGGGGTCACTTGTGGGGGGTTTCCACTGTTTAGGCACATCAGGGGGTCGCCAAACGCGACATGGCGTCCGATCTCAATTCCAGCCAAAGTTAGCTTGAAAAAGTCAAACGGCGCTCCTTTCCTTCTGAGCCCTGCCATGCGCCCAAACAGTGGTCCCCCCCCACATATGGGGTATCAGCGTACTCAGCACAAATTGGACAACTTTTGGGGTCCAATTTCTCCTTTTACCCTTGAGAAAATAAAAAATTGGGGACTAAACGATCATGTTTGTGGAAAAAATAGGAATTTTTCTTTTCACGCCCGGGCGTTATAAACTTTCGTGAAGCACTTGGGGGATAAAAGTGCTCATGACACATCTAGATTAGTTCCTTAGGGGGTCTAGTTTCCAAAATGGGGTCATTTGTGGGGGGTTTCCACTGTTTAGGCACATCAGGGGGTCGCCAAACGCGACATGGCGTTCGATCTCAATTCCAGCCAAATTTAGCTTGAAAAAGTCAAACGGCGCTCCTTTCCTTCAGAGCCCTGCCATGCGCCCAAACAGTGGTCCCCCCCACATATGGGGTATCAGCGTACTCAGGACAAATTGGACAACAACTTTTGGGGTCCAATTTCTCCTTTTACCCTTGAGAAAATAAAAAATTGGGGACTAAACGATCATGTTTGTGGAAAAAATAGGATTATTTCTTTTCACGCCCGGGCGTTATAAACTTTCGTGAAGCACTTGGGGGATAAAAGTGCTCATGACACATCTAGATAAGTTCCTTAGGGGGTCTAGTTTCCAAAATGGGGTCATTTGTGGGGGGTTTCCACTGTTTAGGCACATCAGGGGGTCGCCAAACGCGACATGGCGTCCGATCTCAATTCCAGCCTAATTTAGCTTGAAAAAGTCAAACGGCGCTCCTTTCCTTCTGAGCCCTGCCATGCGCCCAAACAGTGGTCCCCCCCACATATGGGGTATCAGCGTACTCAGGACAAATTGGACAACAACTTTTGGGGTCCAATTTCTCCTTTTACCCTTGAGAAAATAAAAAATTGGGGACTAAACGATCATGTTTGTGGAAAAAATAGGATTTTTTTTTTTCACGCCCGGGCGTTATAAACTTTCGTGAAGCACTTGGGGGATAAAAGTGCTCAAGACACATCTAGATAAGTTCCTTAGGGGGTCTAGTTTCCAAAATGGGGTCATTTGTGGGGGGTTTCCACTGTTTAGGCACATCAGGGGGTCGCCAAACGCGACATGGCGTCCGATCTCAATTCCAGCCAAATTTAGCTTGAAAAAGTCAAACGGCGCTCCTTTCCTTCTGAGCCCTGCCATGCGCCCAAATAGTGGTCCCCCCCACATATGGGGTATCAGCGTACTCAGGACAAATTGGACAACAACTTTTGGGGTCCAATTTCTCCTTTTACCCTTGAGAAAATAAAAAATTGGGGACTAAACGATCATGTTTGTGGAAAAAATAGGATTTTTTTTTTTCACGCCCGGGCGTTATAAACTTTCGTGAAGCACTTGGGGGATAAAAGTGCTCATGACACATCTAGATAAGTTCCTTAGGGGGTCTAGTTTCCAAAATAGGGTCACTTGTGGGGGGTTTCCACTGTTTAGGCACATCAGGGGGTCGCCAAACGCGACATGGCGTCCAATCTCAATTCCAGCCAAATTTAGCTTGAAAAAGTCAAACGGCGCTCCTTTCCTTCTGAGCCCTGCCATGCGCACAAAAAGTGGTTCCCCCTCACATGTGGGGTATCAGTGTACTCAGGATAAATTGGACAACAACTTTTGAGGTCCATTTTCTCTTTTTACCCTTGGGAAATTAAAAAGATTATTGCTGAAAGATCATTTTTGTGACTAAAAAGTAAAATGTTAATTTTTTCCTTCCATGTTGCTTCTGCTGCTGTGAATCACCTGAAGGGTTAATAAACTTCTTGAATGTGGTTTTGAGCACCTTGAGGGGTGCAGTTTTTAGAATGGTGTCGCTTTTGGGTATTTTCTGCCACATAGACCCTTCAAAATGACTTCAAATGTGAGGTGGTCCCTAAAAAAAAATGGTTTTGTAAATTTGGTTGTAAAAATGAGAAATTGCTGGTCAAATTTTAACCCTTATAACTTCCTTGAAAAAAAAAAGTTTGTTTCAAAAATTGTGCTGATGTAAAGTAGACATGTGGGAAATGTTATTTATTAACTATATTGTGTCACATAACTCTCTGGTTTAACAGAATAAAAATTCAAAGTTGGAAAATTGTGAAATTTTCAAAATTTTCGCCAAATTTCCGTTTTTTTCACAAATAAACGCAAGTTATAGCGAAGAAATTTTAGCACTATCATGAAGTACAATATGTTACAAGAAAACAATCTCAGAATCGCTAAGATCCGTTGAAGCGTTTCGGAGTTATAACCTCATAAAGGGACAGTGGTCAGAATTGTAAAAATTGGCCTGGTCATTGACGTGCAAACCACCCTTGGGGGTAAAGGGGTTAATCATACCAGTCTGTTACAGTACCATGCTTATTATCAGTGAGCTCACAACCAATTATTTCACAAATGTTTGTAAAGGTAGAAACCCTGCAGAAAGTTACCCATGGCATTGAGCTTACCAAGATATGCTGCTTATATCAAGATGGTGGGAGTTTAACCACTGCAATCCCAGCCTCTGGAGAGAATATGTTTTCAAAAAGGCCTGTATTGCACCATGTAGAAGCCATGTACATACGCACTTAGGCTGTGTGCACACGCTCAGGATTTTTCGCGTTTTTTCTCTATAAAAATGCGATAAAAACGCTTAAAAAACGCATACATATGCATCCCATCATTTATAATGCATTCTGCAATTTTTGTGCATATGTTGCGTTATTTTCCCGTGGAAAAAAGCGCATTGAAGTAAAAAAACCGCAGCATGTTCATTAATTTTGCAGATTTTTTGCAAAAAAAGTCCGGTTTTGTTCTGAAAATTCTGCAGAAAATCCTGACGTGTGCACACAGCCTTAACCCCTTAGCGACCGCCGATACGCCTTTTAACGGCAGCCGCTAGGGGTACTTAATCTTAAAAGTGAATAGCGCCCCCCAGAGTCGGATTTTCTCCGGGGTCTCGGCTGCCGGGGGTAGCCAAGACCCCAGAGAACATGATTCGGGGGGTTTTTAACCGACCCCGCATTTGCGAACGGTTAATTACCGGCGATCGCAAAAAAAAAAAAAAACGCGATCTCTTTTTAATTTCTCTGTCCTCCAATGTGATCGCACATCAGAGGACAGAGAAAAGGGGTCCCAGGTAGCCCCCCGATACTCACCTATCTCCCCCGGTGCTCCTCATGGCTCCCGGTGGACGCCGCCATCTTCAAAATGGCGGGCGCATGCGCAGTGCACCCGCCGGCCGGCACCGGGAGAATCTTTGGGGTCTCGGCTGCAGGGGGTAGCCGAGACCCCAAAGAACATGATCGGGGTCGGTTTTACCGACCCCTGTTTTGCGATCGCCGGTAATTAACTGTTTACCGGCGACCGCAAAAAAAAAAAAAAAAATCAAAGTGTAATTCTCTGTCCTCTGATGTGATCGCACATCAGAGGACAGAGAAATAGGGGAATTCGGGGACCCTATTATACCTACCGGTGTCCCTGGATCCTCCTGCTGCTCCTCCTGGCTGCCGGGGAAAAGAAAATGGCGGGCGCATGCGCAGTGCGCCCGCCATCTGCCGGCCGTCAGGAGAAGAGCAGTTGGGGCTAAAATTAGGGTTAGGGCTAGGGTTAGGGCTAGGGTTAGAGCTAGGGTTAGGGCTAGGGGTAGGGCTCGGGTTAGGGTTAGGGCTAGAGTTAGGGCTAGGGTTAGGGCCAGGGTTAGAGCTAGGGTTAGGGTTAGGGCTAGAGTTAGGGTTAGGGCTAGGGTTAGGGTTAGGGTTGGGGCTAAATTTAGGGTTAGGGTTGGGGCTAAATTCAGGGTTAGGGTTCTTTCACACTTACGTCGGTACGGGGCCATCGCAATGCGTCGGCCCGACATACCGACGCACATTGTGAAAATTGTGCACAACGTGGGCAGCGGATGTAGTTTTTCAACGCATCCGCTGCCCAATCTATGTCCTGGGGAGGAGGGGGCAGAGTTACGGCCACGCATGTGCGGTCAGAAATGGCGGACGGTTTTTTGTGCCGACGGTCCACCAAAACACAAGTGATCCAGTGCACGACGGACACGACGTGTGGCCATCCGTCATGATCCGTCGGCAATATAAGTCTATGGGCAAAAAAACGCATCCTGCGGGCACATTTGGAGGATCCGTTTTTTGTCCAAAATGACGGATTGCGACGGATGCCAAATGACGCAAGTGTGAAAGTAGCCTTAGGGCTAGGGTTAGGGTTGGGGCTAAAGTTAGGGCTAGGGATGGGGCTAAAGTTAGGGTTAGATTTGGGGTTAGGGTTTGGATTAGGGTTGGTATTAGGGTTAGGGTTGGCATTAGGGTTACACTTGGGATTAGGGTTAGGTTTGGGATTAGGGTTAAGGTTAGGGTTGTGATTAGGGGTGTATTGGGATTAGGGTTAGGTTTGAGGTTAGGGTTGAGATTAGGATTAGGGGTGTGTTAGATTTAGGGTTTTGATTAGGGTTATGGTTAGGGTTGACATTAGGGTTGTTTTGGGGTAAGGGTTGTGATTATCGTTAGGGTTAGTGTTGTGAATTCTGTGGTCGAGCTCCCTCCTGTGGTCACAAGTGGTACTGCGGCTTCTGAGTTTCCTTCCTCAGGTGATGAGCTTAAGTCGTTAGTTGCTGCTCTATTTAACTCCACCTAGTGCTTTGATCCTGGCCTCCAGTCAATGTTCTAGTATTGGTCTTGCTTCCTCCTGGATCGTTCCTGTGGCCTGTCTTTCCTGCATAGGCTAAGTTCTGCTTGTGTTACTTTTGTTTTGCTATTTTTTCTGTCCAGCTTGCTTTATTGGTTTTTCTTGCTTGCTGGAAGCTCTGAGACGCAGAGGGAGCACCTCCGTACCGTTAGTCGGTGCGGAGGGTCTTTTTGCCCCTCTGCGTGGTTGTTTGTAGGGTTTTGTGTTGACCGCAAAGCTATCTTTCCTATCCTCGGTCTATTCAGTAAGTCGGGCCTCACTTTGCTAAATCTGTTTCATCTCTGTGTTTGTTTTTTCATCTTAACTCAACAGTCATTATATGTGGGGGGCTGCCTTTTCCTTTGGGGAATTTCTCTGAGGCAAGGTAGGCTTGTTTTTCTATCTTCAGGGCTAGTTAGTTTCTCAGGCTGTGCCGAGTTGCATAGGGAGGGTTAGGCGCAATCCACGGCTACCTCTAGTGTGGTTGGATAGGATTAGGGATTGCGGTCAACAGAGTTTCCACGTCTCAGAGCTCGTCCCATGTTAGTAACTATCAGGTCACTTGGTGTGCTCTTAACCACTAGGTCCATTGTGGTTCTGAATTACCTAATCATAACAGTACTGGAGGCCAAAAGTACTAATGCTTCTCAATAGAGGGAAAAAAGAAGTTCTGAGACCATTTTTTTTTCTTTGCACTGTGTTTTGCCTTTTTTTTCCCCTAGACATTTGGGTGGTTCAGGACACAGGTGTAGTCATGGACATTAAAGGTCTGTCTTCATGTGTGGATCATCTCACTGCAAGAGTACAAAATATTCAAGACTTTGTGGCTCAGAATTCTATGTTGGAACCAAGAATTCCTATTCCTGATTTGTTTTCTGGAGATAGAGCTAAATTTCTGAGTTTCAAAAATAATTGCAAACTGTTTCTGGCTTTGAAACCTCGCTCCTCTGGTGACCCAATTCAACAAGTTAACATCATTATTTCGTTATTACGTGGCGACCCTCAAGGCTGGGCATTTTACCTTGCGCCAAGAAATCCTGCATTATGTAATATTGATGCGTTTTTTCTGGCGCTCGGATTACTGTACGATGAACCTAATTCAGTGGACCAGGCAGAGAAAAATTTGCTGACTCTGTGTCAGGGTCAGGATGAGATAGAGATTTATTGTCAGAAGTTTAGAAAGTTGTCCGTGCTCACTCAATGGAATGAATGTGCGCTGGCAGCTATGTTCAGAAATGGTCTTTCTGAAGCCCTGAAGGATGTCATGGTGGGATTTCCTATGCCTGCTGGTCTGAATGAGTCTATGTCTTTGGCCATCCAGATCGGTCGACGCTTGCGTGAGCGTAAATCTGTGCACCATTTGGCGGTATTATCTGAGCATAAACCTGAGCCTATGCAGTGCGATAGGACGTGGACCAGAGCTGAAAGGCAAGAAAACAGACGTCAGAATGGGCTGTGTTTCTACTGTGGTGATTCCACTCATGTTATCTCCGATTGTCCTAAGCGCACTAAGCGGTTCGCTAAGTCTGCCACCATTGGTACGGTACAGTCGAAATTTCTTTTGTCCGTTACTTTGATCTGCTCTTTGTCTTCCTATTCTGTCATGGCATTTGTGGATTCAGGCGCTGCCCTGAATTTGATGGACTTGGAGTATGCTAGGCGCTGTGGGTTTGTCTTGGAGCCCTTGCAGTGTCCTATTCCATTGAGAGGAATTGATGCTACGCCTTTGGCCAAGAATAAGCCTCAGTATTGGACCCAGCTGACCATGTGCATGGCTCCTGCGCACCAGGAGGATATTCGCTTTCTGGTGTTGCATAATCTGCATGATGTGGTCGTGTTGGGGTTGCCATGGCTACAAGTCCATAACCCAGTATTAGATTGGAAATCAATGTCTGTGTCCAGCTGGGGTTGTCAGGGGGTACATGGTGATGTTCCATTTCTGTCTATCTCATCATCCACCCCTTCTGAGGTCCCAGAGTTCTTATCTGATTACCGGGATGTATTCGATGAGCCCAAGTCCAATGCCCTACCTCCGCATAGGGATTGTGATTGTGCTATCGATTTGATTCCTGGTAGTAAGTTTCCTAAGGGTCGACTGTTTAATTTATCTGTACCTGATCACGCCGCTATGCGGAGTTACGTTAAAGAATCCTTGGAGAAGGGTCATATTCGCCCGTCATCATCGCCATTGGGAGCAGGGTTCTTTTTTGTGGCCAAGAAGGATGGTTCGCTGAGACCTTGTATTGATTACCGCCTTCTAAATAAAATCACGGTCAAATTTCAGTACCCCTTGCCGCTGCTATCTGATTTGTTTGCTCGGATTAAGGGGGCTAGTTGGTTCACCAAGTTAGATCTTCGTGGTGCATATAATCTTGTGCGTATTAAATGGGGTGATGAATGGAAAACTGCATTTAATACGCCCAAGGGCCATTTTGAGTACCTAGTTATGCCATTCGGACTTGCCAATGCTCCATCAGAATTTCAGTCCTTTATGCATGACATCTTCTGAGAGTACCTGGATAAATTCCTGATTGTATACTTGGATGATATTTTGGTCTTCTCGGATGATTGGGAGTCTCATGTGAAGCAGGTCAGAATGGTGTTCCAGGTCCTGCGTGCTAATTCTTTGTTTGTGAAGGGATCAAAGTGTCTCTTTGGTGTTCAGAAGGTTTCATTTTTGGGGTTCATTTTTTCCCCTTCTACTATCGAGATGGACCCTGTTAAGGTCCAGGCCATTCATGATTGGACTCAGCCGACATCTCTGAAGAGTCTGCAAAAGTTCCTGGGCTTTGCTAATTTTTATCGTCGCTTCATCTGTAATTTTTCTAGTATTGCCAAACCATTGACCGATTTGACCAAGAAGGGTGCTGATGTGGTCAATTGGTCTTCTGCTGCTGTGGAGGCTTTTCAAGAGTTGAAGCGTCATTTTTCTTCTGCCCCTGTATTGTGTCAACCAGATGTTTCTCTTCCGTTCCAGGTCGAGGTTGATGCTTCTGAAATTGGTGCGGGGGCTGTTTTGTCGCAAAGAGGTTCTGATTGCTCGGTGATGAAGCCATGCGCCTTCTTTTCCAGGAAGTTTTCGCCTGCTGAGCGAAATTATGATGTTGGCAATCGAGAGTTGCTGGCCATGAAGTGGGCATTCGAGGAGTGGCGTCATTGGCTTGAAGGAGCTAAGCATCGCGTGGTGGTCTTGACTGATCACAAGAACTTGACTTATCTCGAGTCTGCCAAACGGTTGAATCCTAGACAGGCTCGTTGGTCGCTGTTTTTCTCCCGTTTTGACTTTGTGGTCTCGTACCTTCCGGGCTCTAAAAATGTGAAGGCGGATGCCCTGTCTAGGAGTTTTGTGCCCGACTCTCCGGGTTTGTCTGAGCCGGCGGGTATTCTCAAAGAGGGAGTAATTGTGTCTGCAATCTCCCCTGATTTGCGGCGGGTGCTGCAAAAATTTCAGGCTAATAAACCTGATCGTTGCCCAGCGGAGAAACTGTTTGTCCCTGATAGGTGGACGAATAAAGTTATCTCTGAGGTTCATTGTTCGGTGTTGGCTGGTCATCCTGGAATCTTTGGTACCAGAGATTTAGTGGCTAGATCCTTTTGGTGGCCGTCTCTGTCGCGGGATGTGCGTTCTTTTGTGCAGTCCTGTGGGATTTGTGCTCGGGCTAAGCCCTGCTGTTCTCGTGCCAGTGGGTTGCTTTTGCCCTTGCCGGTCCCGAAGAGGCCTTGGACACATATCTCTATGGATTTTATTTCGGATCTCCCCGTTTCTCAAAAAATGTCGGTCATTTGGGTGGTTTGTGATTGCTTCTCTAATATGATCCATTTGGTACCCTTGTCTAAATTGCCTTCCTCCTCTGATTTGGTGCCATTGTTCTTCCAGCATGTGGTTCGTTTACATGGCATTCCAGAGAACATCGTTTCTGACAGAGGTTCCCAGTTTGTTTCGAGGTTTTGGCGAGCCTTTTGTGCCAGGATGGGCATTGATTTGTCTTTTTCCTCGGCTTTCCATCCTCAGACAAATGGCCAGACTGAACGAACCAATCAGACCTTGGAAACATATCTGAGATGCTTTGTTTCTGCTGATCAGGATGATTGGGTGTCCTTTTTGCCGTTGGCTGGGTTCGCCCTTAATAATCGGGCCAGCTCGGCTACCGTGGTTTCGCCGTTTTTCTGTAATTCTGGGTTCCATCCTCGTTTCTCTTCAGGGCAGGTTGAGTCTTCGGACTGTCCTGGTGTGGATACTGGGGTGGACAGGTTGCAGCAGATTTGGACTCATGTAGTGGACAATTTGACCTTGTTCCAGGAGAAGGCTCAACGTTTCGCTAATCGCAGACGCTGTGTGGGTCCCCGACTTCGTGTTGGGGATTTGGTTTGGTTGTCATCTCGTTATATTCCTATGAAGGTTTCCTCTCCTAAGTTTAAGCCTCGTTTTATTGGTCCGTATAGGATTTCTGAGGTTCTTAATCCTGTGTCTTTTCGTTTGACCCTTCCAGATTCTTTTTCCATCCATAACGTATTCCATAGGTCATTGTTGCGGAGATACGTGGCACCTATGGTTCCATCTGTTGATCCTCCTGCCCCGGTTTTGGTGGAGGGGGAGTTGGAGTATATAGTGGAGAAGATTTTGGATTCTCGTGTTTCGAGACGGAAACTCCAGTATCTGGTTAAGTGGAAGGGTTATGGTCAGGAAGATAATTCCTAGGTCTTTGCCTCTGATGTCCATGCTGCCGATCTTGTTCGTGCCTTTCATATGGCTCATCCTGGTCGGCCTGGGGGCTCTGGTGACGGTTCGGTGACCCCTCCTCAAGGGGGGGGTACTGTTGTGAATTCTGTGGTCGAGCTCCCTCCTGTGGTCACAAGTGGTACTGCGGCTTCTGAGTTTCCTTCCTCAGGTGATGAGCTTAAGTCGTTAGTTGCTGCTCTATTTAACTCCACCTAGTGCTTTGATCCTGGCCTCCAGTCAATGTTCTAGTATTGGTCTTGCTTCCTCCTGGATCGTTCCTGTGGCCTGTCTTTCCTGCATAGGCTAAGTTCTGCTTGTGTTACTTTTGTTTTGCTATTTTTTCTGTCCAGCTTGCTTTATTGGTTTTTCTTGCTTGCTGGAAGCTCTGAGACGCAGAGGGAGCACCTCCGTACCGTTAGTCGGTGCGGAGGGTCTTTTTGCCCCTCTGCGTGGTTGTTTGTAGGGTTTTGTGTTGACCGCAAAGCTATCTTTCCTATCCTCGGTCTATTCAGTAAGTCGGGCCTCACTTTGCTAAATCTGTTTCATCTCTGTGTTTGTTTTTTCATCTTAACTCAACAGTCATTATATGTGGGGGGCTGCCTTTTCCTTTGGGGAATTTCTCTGAGGCAAGGTAGGCTTGTTTTTCTATCTTCAGGGCTAGTTAGTTTCTCAGGCTGTGCCGAGTTGCATAGGGAGCGTTAGGCGCAATCCACGGCTACCTCTAGTGTGGTTGGATAGCATTAGGGATTGCGGTCAACAGAGTTTCCACGTCTCAGAGCTCGTCCCATGTTAGTAACTATCAGGTCACTTGGTGTGCTCTTAACCACTAGGTCCATTGTGGTTCTGAATTACCTAATCATAACAGGTTAGTGATTAGGATTATGGAGCGGGTTGGGATTAGGGTTAGGGGTGTGTTGGGGTTAGGGTTGGAGCTAGAATTGGTTGGTTTCCACTGTTTAGTTACATCAGGGGGTCTCCAAACACGACAGCCAATTTTGCGCTCAAAAAGTCAAATGGTCCTCCCTCCCTTCTGAGCTCTGCCGTGCGCCCAAACAGTGGGTTACCCCCACATATGGGGCATCAGCATACTCGGGATAAATTGGTCAACAACTTTTGCGGTCCAATTTCTCCTGTTACCCTTGTGAAAATAAAAACTTGGGGGCTACAATATCTTTTTTGTGGAAAAAAAAATTTTTTTTATTTTCACGACTCTGCATTCTAAACTTCTGTGAAGCACTTGGGCATTCAAAGTTCTCACCACACATCTAGATAAGTTCCATGGGGGGTCTAGTTTCCAAAATGGGGTCACTTGTGGGGGGTTTCCACTGTTTAGGCACATCAGGGGCTCTCCAAACGCGACATGGCGTCCAATCTCAATTCCAGACAATTCTACATTGAAAAAGTAAAACGGCACTCCGTCTCTTCCAAGCTCTGCGGTGCGCCCAAACAGTGGTTTACCCCCACATATTGCGTATCGACGTACTCAGGAGAAATTGCACTACAACTTTTGTGGTCCAATTTCTCCTGTTACCCTTGTGAAAATAAAAATTTGGGGGCAAAAAGATCATTTTTGTAGAAAAAATGCGATTTTTTATTTTCACGGCTCAACGTTATAAACTTCTGTGAAGCACATGGGGGTTCAAAGTGCTCACCACACATCCAGATAAGTTCCTTAAGGGGTCTAGTTTCCAAAATGGTGTCACTTGTGGGGGGTTTCCACTGTTTAGGCACATCAGGGGCTCTCCAAACGCGACATGGCGTCCAATCTCAATTCCAGCCAATTCTACATTGAAAAAGTAAAACTGCGCTCCTTCACTTCCAAGCTCTGCGGTGCGCCCAAACAATGGTTTACCCTCACATATGGGGTATCGACGTATTCAGGAGAAATCGCACAACAACTTTTGTGGTCTAATTTCTCCTGTTACCCTTGTGAAAATAAGAATTTGTGGGCGAAAAGATCATTTTTGTGTAAACAAATGCAATTTTTTATTTTCACGGCTCTACGTTATAAACTTCTGTGAAGCTCTTGGGGGTTCAAAGTGCTCACCACACATCTAGATACGTTTCTTAAGGGGTCTAGTTTCCAAAATGGTGTCACTTGTGGGGGTTTCCACTGTTTAGGCACATCAGGGGCTCTCTAAACGTGACATGGCGTCCGATCTCAATTCCAGCCAATTCTGCATTGAAAAAGTCAAACGGCGCTCCTTCACTTCCAAGTTCTGCGGTGCACCCAAACAGTGGTTTACCCCCACATATGGGGTATTGGCGTATTCAGGAGAAATTGCATAACAAAATTTATGGTTACATTTCTGTTTTTACACTTGTGAAAATAAAAAAAATAGTTCTGAATTAAAATGTTTGCAAAAAAAAGTTAAATGTTCATTTTTTCCTTCCACATTGTTTCAGTTCCTGTGAAGCACGTAAAGGGTTAATACACTTCTTGAATGTGGTTTTGAGAACCTTGAGGGGTGTAGTTTTTAGAATGGTGTCACACTTGGTTATTTTCTATCATATAGACCCCTCAAAATGACTTCAAATGTGATGTGGTCCCTAAAAAAAAAAGGTGTTGTAAAAATGAGAAATTGCTGGTCAACTTTTAACCCTTATAACTCCCTAACAAAAAAAATTTGTTTCCAAAATTGTGCTGATGTAAAGTAGACATGTAGGAAATGTTATTTATTAACAATTTTTCGTGACATATCTCTCTGATTTAAGGGCATAAAAATACAAAGTTTGAAAATTGCAAACATTTTCGCCATATTTCCATTTTTTTCATAAATAATCGCAAGTAATATCAAAGAAATGTTACCACTAACATGAAGTACAATATGTCACGAAAAAACAATCTCAGAATCAGCGGGATCCGTTGAAGCGTTCCAGAGTTATAACCTCATAAATTGACAGTGGTCAGAATTGCAAAAATTGGCTCGGTCATTAAGTACCAAATTGGCTCTGTCACTAAGGGGTTAATTTGTAATTATTCTGTGTAGTCATGTGTTACATCTATACAATCTACACTGTGTTCCAAATTATTATGCAAATTGGATTTAAGTGTCATAAAGATTTAATTGTTTTGTTTTTCAAATAAACTTGTGGATGGTATTGTGTCTCAGGGCTCAATAGATAACTGAAATCAATCTTAAACACATGTGATAATTAGTTTTCCAGGTGATTCTAATTAAAGGAAAACTACTTAAAAATGATGTTCCACATTATTAAGCAGGCCAAAGTTTTCAAGCAATATGAGAAATAAAAAGGATCTCTCTGCTGCTGAAAAGCGTTAAATAGTGCAATGCCTTGGATAAGGTATGAAAAAATTAGATACTTCACAAAAACTTTGTGATCATCATACTGTGAAGAGATTTGTGACTGAAACAGAGCACAGAGTTCATGCAGATAAAGGCTTAATGAGGAAGGTTTCTGACAGACAAATTAATTGGATTAAGAGAGCAGCTCCCAAAATACCATTACAAAGCAGCAAACAGTTATTTGAAGCTGCTGGTGCCTCTGGAGTCCCTCAAACCTCAAGGTGTATGATCCTTCAAAGGCTTGCTGTGGTGCATAAACCTACTATTCGGCCACCCCTAAACATTGTTCATGAGCAGAAATGGTTGCAGTGGGCCCAGACATACATGAAGACTAAATTTCAAACAGTCTTGTTTACTGATGAGTGTCGAGTAACCCTGGATGGTCCAGCTGGATGGAGTAGTGGATGGTTGGTGGATGGACACCATGTCGCAACAAGGCTGCAACGTCAGCAAGGAGGTGGAGAAATCATGTTTTGGGCCAGAATCATGGGGAAACAGCTGGTGGGGCCCTTTAAGGTTCCTGAAGATGTGAAAATGACCTCTGTAAAGTAAATAGCGTTTCTGACTGACAACTTTCTTCCATGGTCTAAAAGCAGAAATGTGCCTTCAGGAGCAAAATCATCTTCATGCATCACAATGCCCCATCTCATGCTGCAAAGAATACCTCTGAGTCATTGGCTGCTATGGGCATAAAAGGAGACAAACTCATGGTGTGGCCACCATCTTCCCTTGACCTCAACCCTATAGAAAACTTTTGGAGTATCATCCAGCACAAGATCTATGAGGGTGGGAGGCAGTTCACATCAAAACAGCAGCTCTGGGAAGCTATTCTGACTTCATGCAAAGACGTACAAGCAGAAACTCTCAAAAAACTCAAGAATGCAAGAATTGTGAAGGTGATATCAAAGAAAGGGTCCTATGTTAACATGTAACTTGGCCTGTTAGGATGTTTTGGAGTTAAATAGCTTTTTTGTTCAGTGAATGTGACTCCTAATGCTGCAAATTCCACAAATGAGCATTTTCAGTTCTTTAAAACATATCAAATGTTTAGAAATTCTACTGTGCCTAATAATTTGGAACAGTGCATTTTGACATTTTATTTATTTTGGAGATTATACTGTTATCATTGGGAGGTTTCTTCAATAAAATTCGATGTATACTCTAACGGGTGATGACTTTTATTAGACTGACTGTCATTTGCACTGACCATTTAGGAAAATCCGAGAAAAATGTCATCTGCATAATAATTTGGAACGTAGTGTAGTGTTAATTCTGGTAAAATAACAAATACATACAAATAGTCACCATAATGGTAGGTTCACATGAGCGTATAAAAAACCATTCAGAGTTTCATCCAGAAAAGTGGGACGATTTTGTCTCTCACTTGTCATCCTTGTGCAGTCCATATACAATCCATTTTTTACTTTAGCAGCTATTAAAGGGAACCTGTCACCCCCAAAATCAAAGGTGAGCTAAGCCCACAAGCATCAGGGTCTTATCTACAGCATTCTGTAATGCTGTAGATAAGCCCCCGATGTATCCTGAAAGATGAGAAAAAGAGGTTAGATTATACTCACCCAGGGGCGGTCCCGGTCCGATGGGCATCGTGGTCCGGTTCGGGCCTCCCATCTTCTTACGATGACGTCCTCTTCTTGTATTCACGCTGCGGCTCCGGCGCAGGTGCGCTGAATTGCCCTGTTGAGGGCAGAGCAAAGTACTGCAGTGCGCAGGCGTTGGGCCTCTCTGACCTTTCCCAATGCCTGCGCACTGTAGTACTTTGACTCTGCCCTCAATAGGGCAAATCAGTACGCCTGCGCCGGAGCCGCAGCGTGAATACAAGAAGAGGACGTCATCGTAAGAAGATGGGAGGCCCCGGACCGGACCGCGACACCCTGGGTGAGTATAATCTGACCTCTTTTTCTTATCTTTCAGGTTACATCGGGGGCTTTTCTACAGCATTACAGAATGCTGTAGATAAGCCCCTGATTCTGGTGGGCTTAGCTCACCTTCCATTTTGGGGGTGACAGATTCCCTTTAACCATTTAGGGTATGTGCACATGTCCAGGTTTTTTCACATATTTTTCGCGTTTTTTCGTGATAAAAACGTGATAAAAACTCATTAAAAACACATACATTATGCATCCTATCATTTACAATGCATTCTGCAATTTTTGTGCATATGATGCATTTTTTTCCGCAAAAAAAACGCATCGCGGTAAAAAAAAAAGCAGCATGTTCATTAATTTTGCGCTTTTTTTTCACGTTTTTCCCGCTATTCTATGCATTTGGAAAAACGCAAAAAAACACATCAAAAAGGCATAAAACAATGCGCAAAAAACGCATCAAAACCGTGAAAAAAAACGCATGCGGATTTCTGGCAGAAATGTCCGTTTTTTGTCAGGAAAATTTCTGCCAGAAATCTTGACGTGTGCACATAGCCTTAAGAGACCATTTACAGTGTCCTATGTTACAGAACTGCAAAGTATCTGTAAAAATTGGATGTTATACTGTGGCATCTGATTTTTTTCTCGCACCCATAGACTTTGGTGAGTCTCATCCAATTTACGGAGGAAACATATATGCTGCTACTTTTTCACACACAGATTCGGCCAGTGAAAAAAAAATCATTCATCTCCACTGCTCCAATGAATAACATTGTTCCGATTTCGATTCGTTTCTTTAACAGATAGCTCATGGACTGAAAATACGGTCGTGTGCATGAGCCATGAGAAAAGGGCTTTACAATGTTCAAATAACGTGAACAACAGTTATGAACATGCGCATAAACCATGTCAAGAGAGGTAACTCCCTTCAGAATTCTCATTACCAATTTTCTTTTAATGGTTCTAATCTCACAAACTATCTCAGTCTAACTGGACTGGCTGTATGGCGAGAGCTGAAAGGAAGGAGTATATCAAACCATGCAAAGGACAGATGCATTTTCGATCTATCTGTCAGAGTTAATGGGACAAATCCGTAGCATATTTTCCCTTGTGGCCTGATTCAAGGAGTCTATGTCCACCTGCCCGTGTGCACTATTCTTCTCTACAGACTCCAGTGTTCAGACTTCTGGCCTTTCTGATCCACTTACGGGAAATTCGGAAAAGGAGGAGGGAGAAGACAGTTCAACTCTTCCAGACTTGCTTGACAGCACTCCATGAGTTAACAGCTTATTCCATTCCCTGAGCCAGGGGAATAGAGATGAAAGCTTGCTGTTCATTCAGAACTGGTAACAGAGACCTCTCTGTACCCATTTAATACTGAGAGGCCTCAGGATGAGAGGAACCAGGTACAACAGTTATTCAGATGCTTCTGGGGACACCTTATTTATTAAGCTTGCTTGTATAGCGCCAACATATCCTGCAGTACTCCACGTTCGCTATCATCACAGTCCTCATTGGGACTCACAATCTGAGCTCACTATCAGCATGACTCCTGGAGAAATCCTAAGAGCATGATTTGTGGAGAAGCGGAAAAATTAGTTTTTTAAGTGCTAGGAAAGTAAGAACATTAAGGGACTACAACTTTCATTTGAGTAAGTAGGTAAGACATCATAGTGTGAAAAGGAAGGAAGAAGACAGCAATACTTTGATAGATGAATTATTGAAAGGAGTTTCTGGAATCTCCATTTCACTGTAATAAATATTGCATAGAAATATTGCCTCCAATCCGTTTGGATATAAATATAAAACAACGTAGTGGTATCCCTTAAAAGGCAAAGCATGGTGCTATCCTTCCCCTACAGGACTCTCCCTTCAAAGTTCAGGACATCAAAAACGACAGAAAGTGTATAACAGCTTATTAATGTCACAAGAGTAAGAATATGTAACAAAAGGTGGAAAGATACAAAGCATAGTCATTTAGCTATTAAATCATAGCATTGTTAATGCCTAATCTCTACATACAAACTGTAAATGCCCTTGAAAAGCAGTAAATCTATTTAGCACTACTGTGACTGGAGAAACAGCATACAAATATTAAAAATTTAGAAAAGCAACTTTACAGGGCGGTAAATACCATATTTTTCGGACTATAAGATGCAAAAATGTGGAGGAAACTGGGGGTGCGTTTTATAGTCCGGATGTACCGACTCTGGCTGTGGTGGGGGAGGGGCAGAGGAGAGACAGGTAGATGTGGAATGCTGTGAATATTCATTTCTCTTAAGTAGCGGCACACGTGACCGCCGGCAGATGCAGGAAGGCTCCGGCTGACAATATGCTCGCTATTAAAGAGAAATGAATTCTCACTGCTCTCCACGCACACAGTCCCAGCGTGCAGAGCAGTCAGTATTTCGGCAGCTGCCCTTCAGCTTGCAAGCAGCGCATGACGTCCCTGCCATGCGCTGCTTACAAGCACTAAACAGTTGCTGGCATCGGAACAAGAAGCTGCGAGGGTGTGCCGGGATGGTAAGTGTAATGGTTTGTTTTTTTAATGTTTTCTGATGGGGCCATGCATACCAGTATTGGAATGGGGGTCAATCATACCAGGATAAGGATGGTGCAATGCATACCAGGATGGGGATGGAGGACAATCATACCAAATTAAAGATGGGGCCCTGAATACAAGGATAGGGATGGGGCCATGCATACGAGAACGAGATGTTTGCGTTGCATATCATGATAAGGGTGACTATTCCTGTCAGAATAGGGATGAGGGGGACAATTCCTACCAGGATAGGGATGAAGGGGCCATGCCTACCAGGCTAGAGATAAGGGGGACATGCACACCAGGATAGGGATGAGGGTGACCATACCAGCCAGAATAGGGATGAGGGGGACAATTCCTACCAGGATAGGGATGAGGGGGCCATGCCTACCAGGCTAGAGATAAGGGGGACATGCACACCAGGATAGGGATGAGGGTGACCATACCAGCCAGAATAGGGATGAGGGGGACAATTCCTACCAGGATAGGGATGAGGGTGCCATGCCTACCAGGCTAGAGATAACGGGGGCATGCATACCAGGATAGGGATGAGGGGGCCATGCGTATCAGGATGGAGATGAGGGGACCATATATACCAGGAGAAGGGATATTAAGTAAAGAATGGACCACATTTTTTGCTTCAATTTTTTTCCTAATTTCCTCTTCTGAAACCTAAGTGCGTCTTATGGTCTGGTAAATCTTATAGTCCAAAAAATACGGTAAATTATAAAAAATCTGAGAAAATTAAGTAAAAAAATCACTGTTACTATTCAGGCCCTGTTAAGAAGGAAACATGTACGATATAAAAAAATAATTGTCACAGAAAGGCGAGCACTTTTTTATGTATTTTATTTATGTTTATGAAAAAATGTGAAAAACAGACTCGTATAGCCTTTATTTTCACATAAATATCTCCCTGCAAAAAAAATGTGTATGATAATGGCATAAACATGAAAAGCTGTTCTATTCAACTTCTTCTTGGCATGGCCCTGGCTTCATAGAAGAACCAGGGGATAACTTTAGACACAAGTCCCCCATTAAGTTGCCAAACAATCAGTTATTCATTGGATGCATGATAACTTTTTAGACTGGACCTAATAGCAATTTCTAAGATTCCAGATAAATCGTATAAAACTGAATTCCCTTATCAAACAGAAGGTATGACTCCATTGTGAACAGAACTTTAGCGAACCACATCCATGGTGCATTGACAGAAAAATGAAGCATATCTTTTATTTTACATAGATTAGATCAAAATCTGTTTGTAACGGGGGGAAAGACCAGTTTTTTTACATCTGGGAAAGTTTCATTCTCACCCGTCAATGAAAAAAACAGCTGAAAATAATAGCCAAATTTTCACTGAACAGGTATTTGAAAAGACAAATTCAAGGTAAGCTACCTGCCCTGCCAGTGAAAGCTCTTCTTAGGCTACGTTCACACTAGCGTTGTGCGCCGCTGCGTCGGCGACGCGACGCACAACGCACCGAAAAACGCGTGCAAACGCACGCAAAAACGCTGCGTTTTTCGACGCGTGCATCGTTTTTTGACGAAAATCGGACGCAAGAAAAATGCAACTTGTTGCGTTTTCTTGGTCCGACACTAACGTCAAAAAAGACGCACGTGTCGGAAAACGCAACAAGCAAAAATGCATGCGTCCCTCATGTTAACCCCTTTACCCCCAAGGGTGGTTTGCACGTCAATGACCAGGCCAATTTTTACAATTCTGACCACTGTCCCTTTATGAGGTTATAACTCCGAAACGCTTCAACGGATCCTGGTGATTCTGACATTGTTTTCTCGTGACATATTGTACTTCATGATAGTGGTAAAATTTCTTTGATAGTACCTGCGTTTATTTGTGAAAAAAACGGAAATTTGGCGAAAATTTTGAAAATTTCGCAATTTTCAAACTTTGAATTTTTATGCAATTAAATCGCAGAGATATGTCACACAAAATACTTAATAAGTAACATTTCCCACATGTCTCCTTTACATCAGCATAATTTTGGAACCAATTTTTTTTTTTGTTAGGGAGTTATAAGGGTTAAAAGTTGACCAGCAATTTCTCATTTTTACAACACCATTTTTTTTTAGGGACCACGTCTCATTTGAAGTCATTTTGAGGGGTCTATATGATAGAAAATGCCCAAGTGTGACACCATTCTAAAAACTGCACCCCTCAAGGTGCTCAAAACCACATTCAAGAAGTTTATTAACCCTTCAGGTGTTTAATAGGAATTTTTGGAATGTTTAAATAAAAATGAACATTTAACTTTTTTACACAAAAAATTTACTTCAGCTCCAATTTGTTTTATTTTACCAAGGGTAACAGGAGAAATTGGACCCAAAAAGTTGTTGTCCAATTTGTCCTGAGTACGCTGATACCCCATATGTGGCAGTAAACCACTGTTTGGGCGCATGGGAGAGCTCGGAAGGGAAGAAGCGCTATTTGACTTTTCAATGCAAAATTGACAGGAATTGAGATGGGACGCCATGTTGCGTTTGGAGAGCCACTGATGTGCCTAAACATTGAAACCCCCCACAAGTGACACCATTTTGTAAAGTAGACCCCCTAAGGAACTTATCTGGATGTGTGGTGAGCACTTTGACCCACCAAGTGCTTCACAGAAGTTTATAATGCAGAACCGTAAAAATAAAAAATCATATTTTTTCACAAAATTATATTTTTGCCCCCAATTTTTTATTTTTCCAAGGGTAAGAGAAGAAATTGGACCTCAAAAGTTGTTGTCCAATTTGTCCTGAGTACGCTGATACCCCATATGTGGCAGTAAACCACTGTTTGGGCGCATGGGAGAGCTCGGAAGGGAAGGAGCGCAGTTTGACTTTTCAATGCAAAATTGACAGAAATTGAGATGGGACGCCATGTTGCGTTTGGAGAGCCACTGATGTGCCTAAACATTGAAACCCCCCACAAGTGACACCATTTTGGAAAGTAGACCCCCTAAGGAACTTATCTAGAGGTGTGGTGAGCACTTTGACCCACCAAGTGCTTCACAGAAGTTTATAATGCAGAACCGTAAAAATAAAAAATCATATTTTTTCACAAAAATTATATTTTTGCCCCCAATTTTTTATTTTTCCAAGGGTAAGAGAAGAAATTGGACCTCAAAAGTTGTTGTCCAATTTGTCCCGAGTACGCTGATACCCCATATGTGGCAGTAAACCACTGTTTGGGCGCATGGGAGAGCTCGGAAGGGAAGGAGCGCCGTTTGACTTTTCAATGCAAAATTGACAGGAATTGAGATGGGACGCCATGTTGCGTTTGGAGAGCCACTGATGTGCCTAAACATTGAAACCCCCCACAAGTGACACCATTTTGGAAAGTAGACCCCCTAAGGAACTTATCTGGATGTGTGGTGAGCACTTTGACCCACCAAGGGCTTCACAGAAGTTTATAATGCAGAGCCATAAAAATAAAACAAAATTTTTTTCCCACAAAAATTATTTTTTAGCCCCCAGTTTTGTATTTTCCCTAGGGTAACAGGAGAAATTGGACCCCAAAAGTTGTTGTCCAATTTGTCCTGAGTACGCTGATACCCCATATGTGGGGGGGAACCACCGTTTGGGCGCATGGGAGGGTTCGGAAGGGAAGGAGCGCCATTTGGAATGCAGACTTAGATGGAATGGTCTGCAGGCGTCACATTGCGTTTGCAGAGCCCCTAATGTACCTAAACAGTAGAAACCCCCCACAAGTGACACCATTTTGGAAAGTAGACCCCCTAAGGAACTCATCTTGATGTGTTGTGAGAGCTTTGAACCCCCAAGTATTTCACTACAGTTTATAACGCAGAGCCATGCAAATAAAAAATATTTTTTTTTCCACAAAAATTATATTTTAGCCCCCAGTTTTGTATTTTTCCAAAGTTAGCAGGAGAAATTGGACCCTAAATGTTGTTGTCCAATTTGTCCTGAGTACGCTGATACCCGATATGTGGGGGGGAACCACCGTTTGGGCGCATGGGAGGGCTCGGAAGGGAAGGAGCATCATTTGGAATGCAGACTTAGATGGATTGGTCTGCAGGCGTCACATTGCGTTTGCAGAGCCCCTAATGTACCTAAACAGTAGAAACCCCCCACAAGTGACCCCATATTGGAAACTAGACCCCTCAATGAACTTATCTAGATGTGTTGTGAGAACTTTGAACCCCCAAGTGTTTCACTACAGTTTATAACGCAGAGCCGTGAAAATAAAAAATCTTTTTGTTTTCCCACAAAAATTATTTTTTAGCCCCCAGTTTTGTATTTTCCCAAGGGTAACAGGAGAAATTGGTCCACAAAAGTTGTTGTCCAATTTGTCCTGAGTACGCTGATACCCCATATGTTGGGGTAAACCCCTGTTTGGGCACACAGGAGAGCTCGGAAGGGAAGGAGCACTGTTTTACTTTTTCAACGCAGAATTGGCTGGAATTGAGATCGGACGCCATGTCGTGTTTGGAGAGCCCCTGATGTGCCGAAACAGTGGAAACCCCCCAATTATAACTGAAACCCTAATCTAAACACACCCCTAACCCTAATTCCAACGGTAACCCTAACCACACCTCTAACCCTGACACACCCCTAACCCTAATCCCAACCCTATTCCCAACTGTAAATGTAATCTAAACCCTAACCCTAACTTTAGCCCCAACCCTAACTGTAGCCCCAACCCTAACCCTAACCCTAGCCCTAACCCTAGCCCTAACCCTAACCCTAACCCTAGCCCTAACCCTAGCCCTAACCCTAGCCCTAACCCTAACCCTAGCCCTAACCCTAGCCCTAACCCTAGCCCTAGCCCTAACCCTAGCCCTAACCCTAGCCCTAACCCTAGCCCTAGCCCTAACCCTAGCCCTAGCCCTAACCCTAGCCCTAACCCTAGCCCTAACCCTAGCCCTAGCCCTAACCCTAGCCCTAGCCCTAACCCTAGCCCTAACCCTAGCCCTAATGGGAAAATGGAAATAAATACATTTTTTTTTATTTTTCCCTAACTAAGGGGGTGATGAAGGGGGGTTTGATTTACTTTTATAGCGAGTTTTTTAGCGGATTTTTATGATTGGCAGCCGTCACACACTGAAAGACCCTTTTTATTGCAAAAAATATTTTTTGCAATACCACATTTTGAGAGCTATAATTTTTCCATATTTTGGTCCACAGAGTCATGTGAGGTCTTGTTTTTTGCGGGACGAGTTGACGTTTTTATTGAAAACATTTTTGGGCACGTGACATTTTTTGATCGCTTTTTATTCCGATTTTTGTGAGGAAGAATGACCAAAAGCCAGCTATTCATGAATTTCTATTGGGGGAGGCGTTTATACCGTTCCGCGTTTGGTAAAATTGATAAATCAGTTTTATTCTTCGGGTCAGTACGATTACAGCGATACCTCATTTATATCTTTTTTTATGGTTTGGCGCTTTTATACGATAAAAACTATTTTACAGAAAAAATAATTATTTTTGCATCGCTTTATTCTCAGGACTATAACTTTTTTATTTTTTTGCTGATGATGCTGTATGGCGGCTCTTTTTTGCGGGACAATATGACGCTTTCAGCGGTACCATGGTTATTTATATCTGTCCTTTTGATCGCGTGTTATTCCACTTTTTGTTCGGCGGTATGATAATAAAGCGTTGTTTTTTGCCTCGTTTTTTTTTTTTTTTCTTACGGTGTTTACTGAAGGGGTTAACTAGTGGGACAGTTTTATAGGTCGGGTTGTTACGGACGCGGCGATACTAAATATGTGTGCTTTTATTGGTTTTTTTTTTATTTAGATGAAGAAATGTATTTATGGGAATAATATTTTTTTTTTTTTCATTATTTTGGAATATTTTTTTTTATTTTTTTTACACATTTGGAAAATTTTTTTTTTACTTTTTTACTTTGTCCCAGGGGGGGACATCACAGATCAGTGATCTGACAGTTTGCACAGCACGCTGTCAGATCACTGATCTGACATGCAGCGCTGCAGCCTTCACAGTGCCTGCTCTGAGCAGGCTCTGTGAAGCCACCTCCCTCCCTGCAGGACCCGGATCCGCGGCCATCTTGGATCCGGGGCTGGAGGGAGCAGGGAGGGAGGTGAGACCCTCGCAGCAACGCGATCACATCGCGTTGCTCCGGGGGTCTCAGGGAAGCCCGCAGGGAGCCCCCTCCCTGCGGGAAGCTTCCCTGCACCGCCGGCACATCGTGATCATCTTTGATCGCGGTGTGCCAGGGGTTAATGTGCCGGGGGCGGTCCGTGACCGCTCCTGGCACATAGTGCCGGATGTCAGCTGCGATAAGCAGCTGACACCCGGCCGCGATCGGCCGCGCTCCCCCCGTGAGCGCGGCCGATCGGCTATGACGTACTATCCCGTCCAGGGTCAGATAAGCCCAG
Organism: Ranitomeya imitator; assembly: GCF_032444005.1. Lineage (NCBI taxonomy): Eukaryota > Metazoa > Chordata > Amphibia > Anura > Dendrobatidae > Ranitomeya > Ranitomeya imitator. Next base: position 388,911,721 of record NC_091284.1, on the reverse strand, counting down.
GGCACCTCGACGGGATAGTACGTCTAAGGTCACAGAGGGGTTAAACATAGGGACGCATGACGCGTGCGTCGCCGCTGCGTCGCCCGACGCTAGCGCGACGCACACTAGCCGAACGCTAGTGTGAACGTAGCCTTACTTGCTCTTAGGAGGCGCTGTGCTGAATAGGAGTTCATTGTTACTATTAAAGATTTGTCTTCCTGTGCTGTGTGCTTAAGCTGAGTGTTTTGGAGAGAATTTGTTGTAGAGGGGTTCTGTTGTACGTGTGTGTTTATCTCCTGGTCTCTGGTCCCATTTAGTTTATTCCTCCCTGTCTCTATCCTCCTTCCTCTTGTTGGTTGGTGTTTTTGTATGATAGAGGGTTTCTGTTATCCCTGTTTTGTCTTGTGTGTCTTGTTCATATTATTTAGAGACTAGGGATTAACAGGAGCATATTGAGATCGGAGACTCGGGCCTCTCTACCATCAAGAGTACTCCCGGGACAGGAATTGTTAGGGTCCCAGCTCCAGGGACAGTTTGAGGCCCCCTCTTCCCTACCATAGGCCATCACTTTGTGACAGTTACATTTTATTGATGTTTTTTACTAAAAAAACATTTTAGAAAGAAAAGAGTGAAATATGCACTCAAAAAGTGCTAAGCACTGAAAAGACGTTCACCAAATAAATTTTTTAACATATCTACAGAATTGGTAATAACCGCATGATTTATGATTAAAGTGGGGCAGTGCTGTGCATCCCAATGAGGGGACGGCTATCTATGGGTTCTGTAGAAGTGAATATATCAGTGACCATGCTTGGGACTTTGGAACCAGGATTCTTAGGGGTTTTTTTTGCGAGTGCATTGAACACATTATCAACATGCTAACTTCAATGATAGAAGACAAATATAGCCTTGGGTGTTTTCCATACAATGTTTTATCTACATTCAGCAGATGTATTTGTTTTTATACAGCCATATAGAACCAGACACAATTAAAAGCTTTCATCTCACTGCTAGCTCCTCTATAAATATACACATGTGCTGGAGCTTTTCCTTTCTACATTATGAGGTAACTGGAAAGTTAGTCTTTAAATACCAGTCTAAAAAATCAGACATTACACAGAGGTGCTGTCCTAACATGATGCAGAGGATATGTAAGTGTTAACATGTTCATTTCTTGCTAGAAAAAGGGAGATCCTACTATGACAATTTTTGTTCTTTTTTAATATTAGAAGTACAGTTCTGGCTACAAAATGAACTATCTAGCACACAGCACTCTTCCTTGCCTTCATCATGCGTGTTTTACTTTGTGAATATAGGAGAACCAGAGTTTTTAGTATTAAAAAATATAATTTATTGAACACGAAAAACATAAAAAATACAAAGAAATTTGAACATCATATATAGTATATAAGCATGAGAATATAATGGATAGTGTGATCCCTATAGTACAAAAAACGCCAAGGGGTCGTAATCCTGGACTGCAAGAGGTAGCGATGCACAATGTAAAAATACAATGACTGGCATGGATACAAGTAAATGTGAACACCTATACTAACAGGTGAGACAATGTCCCTCCTAGTACTCTGTCAGATAGCTCCAGCCGTGCACCGATACTTCTGTGTCATCAAGGGCACTTATTGCCCACAACAATAGATTATATAGTAAGAGGTTAATTACCCATAGTTTGTATGATGACGTCCAGGACACGACCTCACTCCCCGACGCGCGTTTCGCGAGAGTAAATCTCGCTTCCTCACGCCCCCTTGAGGGTGTCGATATGCATTCCTCAAGTGCCTCAAACCATGCGTGTTTTCAAGATTTCCTTAGCATTGCACAAGGTGCTGGAATCATTCTCTGCAGGTGATTAAATTATCACCTGTGCAATACAAGGAAATCCTGAAAACATGACCTGTTTGCAGCCCTCGAGGAATGCAGTTTGACACCCCTGGTCTAGCCCATATGGTCCGATATCACAGAAGAGATAATGTAGTAAAATGCTGACCATAATTACTTTATTTTGTAATAGGGTTTGCATACATGACAATTTTTGTTATGATTTGGGAATGTTCAGGGCTCAGTGGGGCCATTTCCAATTCAATTCTAGATTCTCTAATGATTTAAGGGGATTTTTTCCATCAACAACAGATCTTATAATAAAAATAATTTTCATGATTGGATTTGCTAAAAAAAAAAAAAAAATTCCTGTGCTGAGATAATCTTATAAATGTGCCCCTGCTAAGTACTGTGTAATGTCTGAGTCTGACTGTGCAGGAACATGGTAATGTCTGTATACTCTTTTGTTTTTTCCCCTGCCCAGGAGATGTGGTATGACCAGACCATGTTCCTGTATGGTTAGAAAGAGCCATTTCACAACACAGCAGGGGCACATTTATAAAAAAATCTGCTTTGTTCGCGGGACAACCCACTTAGCCTGTTAACGCATTGGGGAGAACACATACATCCTGTGTCTACTGTTACACTCAGAATGCTCCTTTTAGCTTCCGGAGCAAGGACCTCCAATTATGTAACACAGCTGAATTTGGTTCACCATGAGATCAGTTCAGTTGCACTGTAGAACCTCCTGGTATTGTGCTTGTAATAAGGATGGTACAAAGGAAACTGGCCTGAGTTATTAAACATATCGGAATCCACACGTATTAAAGATTAGCAAGATATTTTATGACAATCATAAGTCTGATTCTGTATTGGGTAAGAAAAAAAAACACTGCAAAAATCCTCAAATCACACCTTGTAAGGCTATATTCACACTTTGCGGATTTTGCCGCGGATCCGCAGCGGATTTGACCGCTGCGGATCCGCAGCAGTTTCCCATGAGTTTACATTTCAATGTAAACCTATGGGAAAAAAAAAACGCTGTGCACATGCTGCAGAAAAATCCGCGCGGAAACGCTGCGGATTACATTCCGCAGCATGTCACTTCTTTTCTGCGGATTTTCACCTGCTCCAATAGAAAACTGCAGGTGAAAATCCGCAGAAGAAAACGCAGTAAAAAACGCGATAAATCCGCAGTAAAAACCGCAAATGGTTTTCACTGCGGATTTTGCAATTCAGCTGCGGAAAAATCCGCAGCAAAAAGATGCTTTCTAGGTTTGAAATTGCACCTGTGGTAAATGATTATTGTATGTTTCCAGTGGAAATCCTGTTCTAGAAGTTACCGAGAACATGCAAAAAACATCATGTAAAAAACACCAATAAACAGTGCACTACATTTGTGCCATTTATAACAGTTTAGAAGCGAAGTAGACTGTTGCTAAAACTTCTGAAAATTCTGGCATATACACAAGGTAAGAGATAGATCTGATAGATGCGGGTCTCACTTCTAAGAATCAGCATAAGGCTGCCGTCACACATTCAGTATTTGGTCAGTATTTTACATCAGTATGTGTAAGCCACAACCAGGAGTGGAACAATCAGAGGAAAAGTATAATAGAAACATATGCACCCACTCCTGGTTTTGGCTGACAAATACTGGTGAGAAATACTGACCAAATACTGATAGTGTGACCGTAGCCTAACTCTCGAGAACAGGACACATCTCACGCTGCTCTGAACGGAGAAGTGGCTGAGTATGCCACCTCTCCATTCACAGTAGCAAGAAACATGCTCCGTTTTTGAGATTGGTGTGGGTGCACAGGTTGTACCCTGAGAAGGGAAAACCTACTAGATTTCATTCTTTTGAATGAAAAGAGAGTAATCTACTGTGAAAATTCTCAGTGTAAACTGTCAGGCTGTGGATGTTAAATCTGCACTGCCGCTGAACCTTTTATAACAGATTCTTTCTGCAGCGTCTGGTTGAGATTTTTGTAAATCTCGTCCACAATGCTGGTACGGTAACCATATACGGTGGATTTTTTAACCTGACAACCTGAGCGGAAAATTCACTTCATTGCCCAACCATGAGAATATACTCATAACGTGAAAAATGATCATTTATTTGGTCTCTAATTCTGCTTTTACATACTGTATTCATTATTCCACCCTCTCTCTGACACTTGTGCATTGCTTTTACGCCTAATCTAAAAACCTTAGCGATGATGTTCTCACTGTCAGAGAGGAAACATTTCCTGCTTACTACACAAAAGTAGCAGCAGCTTTCTCGTAAGCAAAAGTGATGGCTGCTGATTCGCTGTTATTCTCCATTTATCACTTATATTTTGATGAAAAAAGTGAAAGAAGAAACAAAACCACAAGGAGTCCAAACTCTTTATATACACCAGTATCAGTAACTGCTAACCTTATGATTCCCACACTTGACACATTATCATACCAATACTGTAGTTTTTGTAACATGCCCTTTTAATAACAAAGTGGCAGGGTTTCCTTAGTCAGAAATGTTATTCCAGTCTCGGACTGGAGTAACATTTTTTGGCAAGGCACAATTGATGAGTTGCACCTAATTCATTAAGTGGTGTGCGTTTCTTGAGGATATTATTTCTGCATACCCCTATGAAAGCTTGTCTTAATGAATCAGGGCTATGTCTTTTCTGCTTCCAACTGTATTGTATTAGCTATATTGACAAATCAAGTATGCAGACATCACTGGTATACATACCCCAATATGTGAATAAAAGAAAAACCCTTGGTAAATACAGATCAATACCTTTATTGACTTTTTGTTTAAATATTAGGGTACATTTACACGTCAGTGATAGTGCTGCCAAAAAATCTTTATTTTGTGATGACTGCAGTTACATGAAATACACAATTTTAGATGCATTTCTCTAGGTCTGTGGCTTTACAAAATCACAATCACATTTCTCACATGAAATTGTCAATTAAATAAAGTCAGAGAATAGAGAATTTGTGGCAAAACCGTCACCAATACGTTTTATAATTTCTGAAAAACCTTTATAAGCAGGAACGATCCCGTAACAAGAGTCCAGCCAAGTGAAATTTGTCATGGTAAATCTCACTGGCATTTTCAATGGGAATATACTACAGAGGATATCCTGCATAAAACTCTGTGAATTTAGTTGCACAAATGCTGTTCCACTTCTACCCTACACGTGGCAAACGGTTAAATCTGTTGTAATATCTGCAGCAAAAATTGACAAATTGTCAAAAGTATAAAAAGTATGATGCAGATTTTTTTTACCCAATCTATAAATCTCATGCACAAGGCTGTAATACATAGCAGAATTATCGCATGCAAATGTTCTGTGAAAATCTGCTGCGTTTTCGCCCCCTGGGAACATACTTTTAATGTTCTGTGTAAATAGTAATCTTGAAGAAGACTGAATAGCTGCTTTTGTACCCAGGAGATCACCTTCTCAATATCCGTGTCCTAATGTGGCGATCTCCACAACTCCTGCAATAAGCCAGAAGCGGGAGGGCAATTTGCCCCATTCATGATCTGGGGAGCACTTCCGTATAGGCCATTTTTACTTGACTTGACTTCCTCCCCTGAGGAAGCGACACCGACACGAAACGCGCGTTGGGGAACACGGCCGTGGAGCAGACAGGACTACCTAATACATTGGGTAAATATCCATTTATAATTATTACCTTTTTGGTATGTAATGCATTCAGAGGGAACCTGCTGTCACTTAATAACAGACACTGAGTTATTGTCGTACTATTTAGACCCTTTCCAGTTATGGTTCATATGAATTACATATCTTAAATGACTCATATATCTCTTTTTGAAACTACAGGTCTTTTTCACTGCACACATTTTATCTATTATGTCCTGATCTGTTCCTTGGTCAGTATATTATACCTTGGGATTACATCATAATCTATATAATTGTCTAAGGGTCACTTCCGTCTGTCTGTCTGTCCTTCTGTCACGGTTATTCGTTCGCTGATTGGTCTCGGCAGCTGTCTGTCATGGCTGCCGCGACCAATCAGCGACGGCCACAGTCCGATTAGTCCCTCCCCTACTCCCCTGCACCCACTGCCCGGCGCCCGCTCCGTAATCCCCTCCACTCACCGCTCATACAGGGTTAATGGCAGCGGTAACGGCCCGCGGTGTAACGCACTCCGTTACCGCTGCTATTAACCCTGTGTGTCCCCAACTATTTACTATTGATGCTGCCTAGGCAGCATCAATAGTAAAAATATGTCATGTTAAAAATAATAAAAAAAAACAAAAAACCTGCTATACTCACCCTCCGCCGCCTTTCTCGCTCCTCTCCACGCTCCCGGGACCGCTCCATTGCAAGCGGCAGCTTCCACTCCCGTCCCAGGGCTGGTGTGCGACAAGGACCTGCCGTGACATCACGGTCATGTGACCGCGATGTCATCATAGGTCCTGCTCACACCAGCGCTGGGACGGGACTGCAACCTGCCGCTTGCAATGGAGCAGTCCCGGGAGCGTGGAGAGGAGCGAGAAAGGCGGCGGAGGGTGAGTATAGCAGGACTTCAACGGGCTATAGGTGAGTATATGTTTTTTGGTTTTTTTTAAGTCTCTATACTACGTGGCTCTGTGCTGGGCAATATACTACGTGACTGGGCAATATACTATGTGGCTCTGCTATATACTATATGGCTGGGCAATATACCGTACTATGTGGGCTGTGCTATATACTATGTGGCTGGGCAATACGTCACTGGGCAATATACTACGTCGCTGGGCAATATACTACGTGGCTGGGCAATATACTACATGACTGGGCAATATACTACATGGCTGGGCAATATACTACGTGACTGGGCAATATACTACGTGAATGGGCAATATACTACGTGACTGGGCAATATACTACGTGGCTGGGCAATATACTACGTGGCTGGGCAATATACTACATCGCTGGGCAATATACTACGTGGCTTGGCAATATACTACGTGACTGGGCAATATACTACGTGGCTGGGCAATATACTACGTCGCTGGGCAATATACTACGTGGCTGGGCAATATACTACGTGACTGGGCAATATACTACATGGCTGGGCAATATACTACGTCGCTGGGCAATATACTACGTGGCTGGGCAATATACTACGTGACTGGGCAATATACTACATGACTGGGCAATATACTGCGTGGCTGGGCAATATACTACGTCGCTGGGCAATATACTACGTGGCTGGCCAATATACTACATTGCTGGGCAATATACTACGTGACTGGGCAATATACTACGTGACTGGGCAATATACTACGTGGCTGGGCAATATACTACGTCGCTGGGCAATATACTACGTGGCTGGGCAATATACTACGTGGCTGGGCAATTTACTACGTGGCTGGGCAATGTACTACGTGGCTGGGCAATATACTACGTGCCTGGGCAATATAATACGTGGACATGCATATGCTAGAATACCCGATGCGTTAGAATCGGGCCACCATCTAGTTGTACCTATAATCATGTATTGATATATGTTGTGAGATTTTCTTTTCTCTTTTGTAAACAATAAACTTTAAGATTTTAGCTTATTTTGACTCTAAGTCATCCTTTTTAACATACCGGTAATATAAATTTTTCTGTTTGTGGAATAAAAAGACCCTATGATAAAGGTTACATCAGAACTTTCTAGATTATTTTTGATACAGGAAAAATATATCTTTGCACTGTGCTAGCCAGTAGATAGAAAAATACTGTATTAAAACTTGAGAGTCCTCAGTGGTTTATAACTTTTAATGGCTAACTGAAATGATGGTAACAAATAGCAAGCTTTCCACACTACTCAGGTCTCTTCATCAGGCATAGCGTGCATCCGATCCAGAACGGAACTGCAGGGTGGCTGGTAATCTAGGTGACAAGTAGTATATAACAGAATTAAAAGAGAAGATTTTTAAAAAGGGTTACCGTATATACTCGAGTATAAGCCGAGATTTTCAGCCCATATTTGGGGGCTGAAAGTCCCCCTCTCGGCTTATACTCGAGTCATACCCAGAGGTCGGCAGGGGAGAGGGAGCAGGGTCTGTATACTCACCTACTCCTGGTGCGGTCCCTGCACATCTTTTCCCCGGCGCTGGCAGCTTCTTCCTGTACTGAGCGGTCACATGGTACCGCTCATTACAGTATTGAATATGCGGCTCCACCTCCCATAAGGGTGGAGCCGCATATTCATTACTGTAATGAGCAGTAACGGTGACCGCTCAGTAGATCAGTATAGGAAGAAGCAGCAGGGTCGGGGAAGCAGGGACTGCACAGCGCCAGGAGCAGGTGAGTATAACGGGGAGGGGAGCACTGCGCAATATTCACCTGCTCCTCGTTCCAGTCGCCGTTCCGTCTCTTCAGCGTCTTCTGCAGTGATGCTCAGGTAAGAGGGCGCGGTGACGTGGTTAGTGCACGCCCTCTGCCTCAACATCAGTGCTGAAGACGCTGAAGATGGAGCGGCGCCGGAACCTGCAGCAGGTGAATATTGAAAGTGCCGGGGGCCTGAGCAACGGAGAGGGGAGTATGTGATTTTTTTCTTTATCGCAGCAACAGCAAAAGGGGCAAGTGTCTGTATGGAGCATCTTATGGGACCATAACGTTTGTGGAGCATTATATGGGGTAAGTGTCTGTATAGAGCATCTTATGGGGCCATAACGTTTGTGCAGCACTATAATGGGGCAAGTGTCTGTATAGAGCATCTTATGGGGCCATAACGTTTGTGCAACATTATATGGGGCAAGTGTCTGTAAGGTGCTCTCTTATGGGGCCATAATGTTTGTGCAGCACTATAAGGGGCAAGTGTCTGTATGGAGCATCTTATGGGGCCATAACGTTTGTGCAGCACTATAATGGGGCAAGTGTCTGTAGAGAGCATCTTATGGGGCCATAACGTTTGTGCAGCACTATAATGGGGCAAGTGTCTGTATAGAGCCTCTTATGGGGCCATAACGTGTGCAGCACTATATGGGGCAAGTGTCTTAATAGGGCCATAATCAAGGTTTGTGCAGCACTATATGGGGCAAATATCTTTATGGAGCATCTTATGGGGCCATAATCAACGTTTGTGCAGCATTATATTGGCAAATGTGTCTATGGAGCATCTTATGGGGCCATTATTAACCTTTATGCAGGATTATATGGGGCATATTTTAATATGGAGCATCTTATGGGGCCCATCATAAACTTTATGGATCATTATATGGGGCTCCTGATTCAATATGGATATTCAAAAACACTTAACCTACTGAGGTCTCAATTAATTTTACTTTTATTGGTATCTATTTTTATTTTTGACATTTACCAGTAGCTGCTGTATTTCCCACCCTAGGCTTATACTCGAGTCATTAAGTTTTCCCAGTTTTTTGTGGCAAAATTAAGGGGGTTGGCTAATACTCAGGTCGGCTTATACTCGAGAATATACGTAAGTACTTTGCAATTTTATTCATTGGTGAACTTGAGATAACCCCTTTAATGACCTGGAAATTTTTTCATACACAGTGCCACTTTTCAACCATGCTCAGACTATATAAAACTGCAGTTTTCCAACAAGGAATATTTATCAGCTACCCATTGTGTGGGTCATCAATATATGATCAGCAGGGGTTCCACCGCTGGAACCACTGATTCGCCTATGTGAATGGAGTTGTTGTAGCGCACATGTGCATCCATCGCCCATTAGCTGTGTATGGGACAGTCATAAATCCTATAGACAGTGGAAGATTACAGTACAAGAAAGTTTCTAGTTACATTTCTTATTTAACTTTACTCAAGTTGAGTTCTTCTATAGCAATGGCAACATTTTACACTAGGAAAATGTTTTACAAGTACCATTATGATTAATTATTCAGTAATTTCTCCATTATCATTAGGCCGGGATCACACATGCGAGAAATACGTCCAAGTCTCGCATGGTAATACCCAGCATTGCCGCCGTCTCTCTGGAGCGGAGTGTGCGGCCACATAGCAATACATGCAGCCGACGCTCCGCTCCTGAGTGACGGCGGCAATGCCAGGTATTACCATGCGAGACTCGGACGTATTTCTCGCATGTGTGATCCTGGCCATACTCGAACATTGTTGGAATCACTGCTGGAAAAAACTTTGACCCTTTATTTGCTATGTCTCACACATTAAATGCCAAAATAAAATCGAAATAAAAACTGAGCAAAACCTACACGTGTAAGTTAGAAACTGACATCTCAAAATTCAGGAGTAACAACAGCTGTTTGTGTGGTCCTTGCACACAGAGATATCTATGCCTATCTATAATATAGAGGGAAATTGAATCCTTCATCAGCATCATTATACTGTTGATTAAACAAATCACTACAGAATGCTTTAATGACCATCAATATATCTTTTTACTGACCTGCATTATAAGAGACTACCATCCCCCGACGGGTGACAATCCAGCAGGTCGGCTGTACACTATAGCTGACAATTTGCTGCATCAGCCACAATTAGTGATGATACTGACTATAGTTGTTTAGCCCCTTAAATGCTGCTGTCAATAATGACTACAGCACCTAGATCAGGGGTCCCCAACTCCAGGCCTCGAGGGCCGCCAACAGTGCAGGTTTTCAGGATTTCTTTAGTATTGCATCGGTGGTAATGTGATCATCTGCACAGGTGATGATTCCAACCCCTGTGCAATACTAAGGAAATCCTGAAAACCTGCACTGTTGGCGGCCCTCGAGGCCTGGAGTTGGGGACCACTGACCTAGATGGTTAACAGAGTGTGGGGGCTTCCTCTTTAACCCCATCGGGCACCCTGAGATTTTGATCGTGTCGTTCTGATGTTTGCCATGGCAGTTCATGGCCAAATAAAGGCCATAAAGTCTGCCGGCTTTAGGCTATGTGCACACGTAGAATGGACCTCTGCGGATTTTTCTGCAGCGGATTTTAGAAATCCGCAGGTAAAAGGCACTGCGTTTTACCTGCGGAGTTACAGCGGTTTTTATGCAGATTTTGTGTGGATTCCCTTGCGGTTTTACATCTGCGGATTCCTATTGTGGAGCAGGTGTAAACCGCTGCGGAATCCGCACAAAGAATTGACATGCTGCGGAATGTGACCCGCAGCGTATCCACACGTTTTTTCCGCAGCATGGGCATTGCGGATTGTGTTTTCCATAGGTTTACATTGTACTGTAAACGCATGGAAAGCTGCTGCAGATCCGCTGCAGATCCGCAGCAAAATCCACAACGTGTGCACATAGCCTTAGCGGCCTGTTCAGAAGTTATCAGTATTTTGATTGAAAATACATTTCTTTATTCCTGCTATGCCACTTTGCACAAATTCCTGAAAAGCACCTGAAGGGTTAATAAACTACCTGAGAGCCGTTTTCAATAGGTTGAGGGTGTTTTTTTTAAATGGTATCACTTTTGGGAATTTCCAATATATAGGATCGCCAAAGTCACTTCAAAATTTAATAGGTCCCTAACAAGTAAGTTTTGTCAATTTCCTCGAAAAATGAAAAATTACTGCTACATGTTTAAACGTTCTAAAATGCAAACAAAATAAAACAGCATTTTATACATGGTGCTGATGTAAAGCAGACATGATGGAAATGTTATTTATTAGTGTTTTTTTGTGGTATGACTATCTGAATTAAAAGGATTCCAAGTTTGAAAATTGCAAATTTTTTGGCAATTTCTGATATTTGTATGAATAAACGCAGCAAATATCGACATAAATTTACCATTATCATAAAGTATAATGTGTCACGAAAAAACAATCTCAAAATCAATGTGATGTGTTGAAGCTTTCCAGAGTTAATACAACATAAAGTGACACTGGTCAGATTCCAAAAAGTTTGACCAGTCACTAAGGGGTTAAATATGTATTTAAATTTGGAAAATTAGCAGCCATCATAAAAATAAGGGTATCCACTTCTCTGTGATGTCACGGCTCTTCAGACTCTCTGGGTCAGGCTGGAGTCACACTCGGCGTAAGACAATACGGTCCGTAAATTACGGCCGTAATACGCTGAAAAGTCCCCAAAATAGTGGTCCGTAGCTCCTCCGTAGGCAGGGTGTGTCAGCGTATTTTGCGCATGGCATCCTCCGTATGTAATCCGTATGGCATCCGTACTGCGTGTTTTTCTCGAAGGCTTGCAAAACCGACATACGGCTATACAAGGGATCCATGTGTAAAAAAAAAAAATATATATATATATATACTGTCTATATATATATATATATATATATATATATATGTCAGTAGACACATATATGTATATATATTATTACTTCATACAGCGCTAGATAGCTTTAAAGCCGATAATTCAATTACCGGCTTTTTCTTTCTCCTTCCTAAACCCGACATGATATGTGACATGGTTTACATACAGTAAACCATGTCATATCATCTTTTTTTTTGCATATTCCACACTACTAATGTTAGTAGTGTGTATATGCAACATTTGGCCGTTCTAGCTATTAAATTAAAGGGTTAAATGGCGGAAAAAATTGGCGTGGGCTCCCGCGCAATTTTCTCCGACAGAGTAGTAAAGCCAGTGACTGAGGGCAGATATTAATAGCCTGGAGAGGGTCCATGGTTATTGGCCCTCCCCTGGCTAAAAACACCTGCCCCCAGCCACCCCAGAAAAGGCACATCTGTAAGATGCGCCTATTCTGGCACTTTGCCACTCTCTTCCCATTCCCGTGTAGCGGTGGGATATGGGGTAATGAAGGGTTAATGCCACCTTGCTATTGTAAGGTGACATTAAGCCAAATTAATAATGGAGAGGCGTTAATTATGACACCTATCCATTATTAATCCAATACTAGTAAAGGGTTAAAAAAAACACAAACACATTATTAAAGGGAACCTGTCACCCCGTTTTTTGAGATTGAGCTATAAATACTGTTAAATAGGGCCTGCGCTGTGTGTTCCTATAGTGTATGTAGTGTACCCCGATTCCCTATGTATGCTGAGAAATAACTTACCAAAGTCGCCGTTTTCGCCTGTCAATCAGGCTGGTCAGGTCGGGAGGGCGTGGTGACATCGGTGGTTCTTCCTCAGCTTTACGTTGGTGGCGTAGTGGCGTAGTGGTGAAGACACAGCGCGCGATCTGCGCTGTAATCCCTTGCATCGGTGGGGGCGGCCATCTTCCTGGGGCCGCGCGTGCGCAGATGGAGTGCTCTGCTGCACGGGGCTTCAGGAAAATGGCCGCGGGATGCCGCGCGTGCGCATTAGAGATCGCGGCGGCCATTTTCCCAAAGCCGAGATGCAAACTCGGCTTTGGGAAAATGGCCGCCGCGATCTCTAATGCGCACGCGCGGCATCCCGCGGCCATTTTCCTGAAGCCCCGTGCAGCAGAGCACTCGATCTGCGCACGCGCGGCCCCAGGAAGATGGCCGCCCCCACCGATGCAAGGGATTACAGCGCAGATCGCGCGCTGTGTCTTCACCACTACGCCACTACGCCACCAACGTAAAGCTGAGGAAGAACCACCGATGTCACCACGCCCTCCCGACCTGACCAGCCTGATTGACAGGCGAAAACGGCGACTTTGGTAAGTTATTTCTCAGCATACATAGGGAATCGGGGTACACTACATACACTATAGGAACACACAGCGCAGGCCCTATTTAACAGTATTTATAGCTCAATCTCAAAAAACGGGGTGACAGGTTCCCTTTAAAAATTATTTTAATGAAATAAAAACAAAGGTTGTTGTATTATTTTATTCTACGCTCAATCCAATCACTGAAGACCCTCGATCTGTAACAGAAAAAAAATAATAAACCAACAATATCCATACCTTCCGCAGATCTGTAACGTCCAACTATGTAAATCCATCTGAAGGGGTTAAAATATTTTGCAGCCACGAACTCTGCTAATGCAGCGTTGTTCCTGGCTGCAAAACCCCGGGGAATGAAGGTAAAGTAGGTCAATGACCTATATTTACCTTCATTTGCGGTGAGGCGCCCTCTGCTGGTTGTCCCTAGATCGTGGGAACTTTCCTAGAAAGCTCCCAGGCTCGAGTTCATAAGAGGCGCCCTCTGCTGGTTGTCCTCATATGAAAGTTCCCACGATCTAGGGACAACACTGCATTAGCAGAGTTCGTGGCTGCAAAATATTTTAACCCCTTCAGATGGATTTACATCGTTGGACGTTACAGATCTGCGGAAGGTATGGATATTGTTGGTTGATTTTTATTTTTTTGTTACAGATCGAGGGTCTTCAGTGATTGGATTGAGCATAGAATAAAATATTACAACAACCTTTGTTTTTATTTCATTATAATAATTTTTAATAATGTGTTTGTGTTTTTTTAACCCTTTACTAGTATTGGATTAATAATGGATAGGTGTCATAATTGACGCCTCTCCATTATTAAGTTGGCTTAATGTCACCTTACAATAGCAAGGTGGCATTAACCCTTCATTACCCCATATCCCACCGCTACACGGGAATGGGAAGAGAGTGGCCAAGTGCCAGAATAGGCGCATCTTCCAGATGTGCCTATTCTGGGGTGGCTGGGGGCAGGTGTTTTTAGCCAGGGGGGGCCAATGACAATGGACCCTCTCCAGGCTATTAATATCTGCCCTCAGTCACTGGCTTTACTACTCTGGCGGAGAAAATTGCGCGGGAGCCCACGCCAATTTTTTCCGCCATTTACCCTTTAATTTAATAGCTAGAACGGCCAAATTGTGCATATACACACTACTAACATTAATAGTGTGGAATATGCAAAAAAAAAAGGTGATATGACATGGTTTACTGTATGTAAACCATGTCTCATATCATGTCGGGTTTAGGAAGGAGATAGCAAAAGCCGGTAATTGAATTACCGGCTTTAAAGCTATCTAGCGCTGTATGAAGTAATAATATATATACATATATGTGTCTCACTGACATATATATATATATATATACCTATTCTATGTGTACACATTTATTCTACCTATTCTACTGTAAGCTGTCAGTGTGATTTTACTGTACACCGCACTGAATTGCCGGCTTTTCTCTCTAACACCGCTGCGTATTTCTCGCAAGTCACACTGCTGGTCCGTGTGTAATCCGTATTTTTCTGGCTTCCATAGACTTTCATTGGCGGTTTTTTTGCGCAATACGGTGACAAACGCAGCATGCTGCGATTTTCTACGGCCGTAGAAAGCCGTATAATACTGATCAGTAAAATACGGCAGATAGGAGCAGGGGCATAGAGAATAATTGGGATGTTTGTTAGGCGTGTTTTACGGACGTATTTTCTGCACTCATACGTCCGTAAAACTCGCTAGTGTGACGCCGGCCTCATACTGCGCTCTGATTGACACAGAATTAACTTTTACAATGTAAGTCTATGGCGCATCAGAACAAAGCTTCATAGGCTTATATTGTAAGGCTATGTTCACAGGTTGCGTTTTTGCTGCGTTTTTTTCCGCAGGCAAAACATGCTTGAATCTGCTACAAAAAAACCCAGCTTAGGCTACTTTCACATTAGCGTCGGTACGTGGCCGTCGCGCTGTGTCGGCCCGACGCATACTGTGCAAGCGCTGCACAACGGGGGCAGCAGATGCATTTTTCCAGCACATCCGCTGCCCCATTGTGAGTTGCAGGGAGGTGGGGGCGGAGTTCCAGCCGCGCATGCGCGGTCGGAAATGGCGGAGACAACGCAGCAAAAAACGTTACAGGTAACGTTGTTTGCTGCCGACGGTCCGCCACAACATGGCGCAACCGTCGCAATGCGTCGCTAATGTTAGTCAATGGGGGAAAAAACGCATCCTGCAAGCAATTTTGCAGGATACGTTTTTTCTCCTAAACGACGCACTGCGACGTGCAGTGCACGACGCTAGTGTGAAAGTAGCCTTAGCTGCGTTTTTGTTGTCACTTGCGCATGCTGATAAAGTTTAGTGCCCCCCCCCCCCAAAAAAAAAATGATGCAACTACCTTAAGGTTTTTGCAGCAAAACCTGATACCTGCATTTTTGCTGTGTTTTTGCACTTACCCATTGTTTACTATGGGTAAAATAATGTTGCAAATTCGCTGAAAAAATGCTGAAAGAAGTGACATGCTGCAGTTTTCAAAAACGTAGCAGTTTTCCAAATCAGTCAGGAAAATAAAACCAACGTGTGTGCATTACATTTCTGAAATCTCATCGACTTTGCTGGTACTGTAAAACACAGCTTTTAATTTGCATAAAAAACGCTGCAAAAACTCATCTCGTGAACATAGCCTAAAAGACACTTCCTGCTCTCGCATCTACAACAGTGTGACCCCAACAGTCTGCAGAGCGGTGGCATCACAGAGAAGTGGATACCCTTAGGCTAGGTTCACACTGCGTTAGTGCAGTCCGTTCAACGCATGCGTTAAACGGACTGCACTAACGCAATTGCCGACTTTGGCACAGCGCTAGCGCAGATGGAGCATCTGCTAGCTCCATCTGCGCTAGCAGTGACGGACCCGGAAACGCTGCGGCCCGCGTCTTGGGTCCGTCACTCAATGTCGGACGCATCGCTAGCGCACGCCCATTGTGGGCGTGCGCTACCGATGCATCCGACATTGCATTCAATGGCAGCGTTAACGGACTACGTTACACCGCATTATGCCGCCGTGTAACGTAGTCCGTTTAACGGAGACACTGAACGCAGTGTGAACCCAGCCTTATTTATTATAATGATGGCTGCATACAATGAGAACACTTTTAACCGCTGATATTTCCTCATAGATTGTAAGCTCTTGTGAACAGGGCCCTCACTCTTCTTGTTTGAATTGTTGATCTACGTGATACTATGTAAAGTCTGATATTATATGTACATGTACACTCTGAATTGTACAGTGCATCGGAAAATGTTGGTGCTCCATAAATAAAAATTACCTTCCTCAAACACTCATTTATCACAATTTTTATATCAACTGTTGCCTTCTAAAGTGTAGAACCCATATGACTAATTATACCTGTTCTAAAAGTCTTTGGTAAATAAATGACAGACATAATGACCAATATTACCATAACAAGTGGGATGCAGTGACCCCTGTTACAGGTAGGGGGCACTGCATGGTCTTCCCAAAATACGCATGGAGGTGTATTGAGGCCATAGGAATGCATGGCAATTGCAGGCATAACTGTGGTCAAATTCCGGCATTATTGTAAATGGCCGGTATATGTGTCGCAGAGGAAGACAACTCTGCACTGCCAGCCTGAAGTAAGGATGTTCTGGGACCTGTAGTCCTACAAGTAAATTGTGTTGTTTTAGAGGGAGGCTGGCAGAGCTAGTTCTCAGAGCTGGGCAGGTCGAACTAGCCACACACACACCTCCCACCTGTGGGGGTGATTACAGCTTCATAATGTGACCAGGGTGTGGGTCACATGGGTTGAGATTGTGGACCTGAATGGTCTGTCTGTGCTGAAAGTCCTGAAAAAGCCTATGTGTTGGGAGTGCTATCTCCCTGAATAGCACGTGATGGGGGCTTTGGACCTGGTGGCCTGAGTGTTAGACGAACGTGCTGACTAGCACCCGGACAGGCCACAAGCTTGTGTGTTGGACGGTTCCAGGTGGGGATGGAGGTCCTGAATAGTGCACAGGGAGACCGTGGTCCTGGACGGTCTTTGTTGGAAGTTCCTGTGAGTGGAGTCTTCCTGGAAGCACCTTAGAGACTGTGGACCTGGACGGTCTGTGTTGGGGAAGCTACCTTCCTTCGGTGGGTCTGGACTGACTGAGGTGTGCCTGCCAGGCAAGTTGGTGATCCCTGTAAGGCGGCTTTCCCAGAAATACAGGACTGACGAGGAGTCAGCGTGAGGAGCGGAGCTCCTGGAAGGTAACCCCGGACAAGGGAATTGTAATATACGGCAGAGAAGTGTATCTGCTATATGTACTGTGCGGTCACCCACGGCAACTGGTCAGAGCCGGACCAGCGTGTTAAGTTGCCGCAAACTAATGATGTGAAGCCTTATGTAAAGACTGTTTGCCTTTGGTTCACGTTTCTATGGTTTATGATACCTGAATAAACCAAATAGACTGTTTTGTGTTAAAAACCATGCCCATGTGCATTTATCCCATTGCCAAGCGAGTGTCCCCCAACATATGCAGCAATCGCATGGTCACATAAGATAATTGATACATGTTACTTATTATTTGTTTTCTTGAGATCCACACACCACAGTGATGTGTGGGTAGGAATTCAGCCTTTGTGACTGGGATGCTTCAATCTCTTTCTTTTTCAAATAATTTTTATTACATTTTAACATAATAAGGATAACAAGGGGAAGGGGAGGTAAAAGGGATAATAAAATTTAGAGAACTCAAAAGTTTTTCTTTAAGTTCCAGTATTATAACCACGAAATAGCTTCAATCTCTTTCTAACCACATCAGGGCATGACCTGGGTGTAGCAAGCAGTTCACTTACTTCTGCAGGCATGACTGTCCCCTCTGTAAATGCTCCTCGGTAAGGCTCCTTGCATGGCTGTATTTATTTTTCCAGGATTTGAATATACGCTCAAACAGGATACGGAGTATGTACAAATAGTTACATGAGCAGTGGGAATGGCTGTAGTCATTAGTAAACACTTACGAATACATGACACAAGTCCCACTTAAAAACTTTGTAATTTAAAATCATTGGATTAGTTTTTTGTGCTCATAAATTACGTCAAAGACAAGCACACCTCTCCAAAAATGTCTGTTTTGATAAATATTTGTATTCCCTAAAAAATAACAATTCTTGAGCATCATTTCTTTTAACTCAGTGTACTGCCATGCTTCTGTTAGACCTCCTGGATATAAATAAATAGACAACTGTGCAGTACAATTTCCCCCGTCAATAGGTCACACTGGCAGCGCCAATTAGATGGCACATTAAACTGAGGCATGCCAACAATTAATAGCACTAGAGATCTAAGTAATGATGCTCCAGAATTGTTATTTCATGGGGAATTCAAATATTTCATCAAGCAGATATTTTGGGAAATCTGGCAGGCCTTCTTTAAATATCATGATCATCAACATACCACGTTAAAGGGTTTGTCCAATGCTAAAAACAATGCTTCCTAATCTAATATGTTTTCATTACCAAATGTTTTCTCCCTTTCCGTGGTGGATCAAGTGACAACAGACTCTCTGGTACTGTAACATTGAATTCCGACGACGTTCAGTCTGCGGCTGATAAAACATAACGTCAATGGCATCATGTTTTTGGTCTAGCAGGTGGACTAAGCGGATATGAATCGAACAGTGAATTATGGTACATGTAGGGCCCAATTCATGATGAGGATAGTGAAAGATTATGTCTTAAAACATCTTTAAATGTTGGGCAAAAATATACTGGCTTTTGGCGTTTTTATACCAGTCTCAACCAGCTACACTCAAATAGGTGCAACTGGGGCAGGATCATAGTAAAACCTGCACTGCAAATTCTTCAAAATTTACATCACTTTAGTGGCAAAAATCGCACTAGAAATGTACCAAAGCCCCTGACTGTAGCGACATGTCTGGTGGTGGCACAGCACTTGCAAAGTGTGAGTAATACATTAAGTGGTATGAGACTCTTAATTAATCTTACTACCGCCATGCCTTCAATATATCTGGTACCGACAATGTCCTATCTATCGTAACCCCCCAACCACTTTTGCAATTAGCTTTATTATACTATACCTTAAATTTCTCCAAATCTAATACATAAGGCCTCAGTCACACGTCTGTTTTGCAAGTACATGTTCTATCCGTTTCTTTCTCCATTATAGTCTACTAGATGGCAGCCCGATTCTAAAGAATCGGGAGTCTAGAATCCATATATACTTTATTTATTCAAATGTAAGAATAATACAATTAATAAATAATAGTAAGAAAGAACAAAAATAATAGGCAGTATATGGAGAAAACACCAAACAAAAGTTCAAAATTGGTGTGAAAATGTCACTGAACCACTTCACAACTAAATATATATAGTTTTGGTAAATGGTATTATCATTTTTTTGACGAAATTCGGCAGGAGCTTGAAGAGCAACGTCACTGGGCCCGCCTCCACGCAGTAGAAACTTGCTGTGAGGTAAAAATTCAAAAATCACACCAAAATGGCGGGCGGAGTGTGTCACAGTACGGCACGTTTCTGATTGGTCGCTCGCAGCAGGCGGCAACCAATCAGACACTGGACACTGTTGACGTCACTTATCTCCGGACATTAGCTCCGGACATTAGCTCCGGACATTAGCTCCGGACAAAGCCACGGAAGTTGGCACAAATTGCAGGAAGTAGTATTCTAGGCAATTATATATTAGATAGAAATGTTCACATACCTGCGTTTTTTCACAAATACTGTCTCTATGCAAAATTCAAGGAAACATGTCAGGTTTTTTTCCAGCAGGACAGAGGAAAAAGGTCAATACTAGGCTATGGGTCCATGAAAAAAATGTACAGCACACAGATAACATCCATGTGGCTTCTGTATGTAACATTGCAAAGTATAGGAGAGGCTTTGTAATTTATTTATTTATCCATCAGTGAAAAACGCTGATGACACAGTGATGGTAAAAACGGACACAGGGAAGACACAATGATGATAAAAACGGACACATGGAGCAATCATCAATGACACAAATCCAAAACACTAGTACTGTTTTTTTTTTCAGATACGTGTTTAAACAAAGACATGTGAATGAGGCCTAAACATTTTGTTTGAGAGGAGTCACAAACATGATGTCACAAGGGGCTGCACTCATTTCCCTGCAGCGTACATTGCCCCTCCTGGAACAGGACGCCATCAGGGAGGAGGCGATGCACTTACTTATTACAGTTCTTGCATCGCTGCACTCTGAAGATATACTGGTCATGGCGCTAGTCTGTCGCTGATTCTAATTTTGCAAGAAGACATTGACAGGGGGTATAGACAGAGGTAGAGCTGTTGGGTAGCGCTGGTGTCACTCACACAGGTTCTATCACTCCCACCCCCATGACGATGTGTTTGAGGGTGTTGCTAGAAGCTGTGGGGAAGCATAAGTGGCAAATATAAAAGCAGATGCTGGCGCTGCACTCGCCTCTCCCACAGCGTTTATCACAATTAATCCAGGACATTTTGAGAGGGCGGCGATGCAAGAAACTGTAGTAAGTACCTGCAGTGCTACCCGATGACATCCATATCCAGGAGTGGCAATAGATGCTGCAGAGAAGTGAGTGCAGATCCAGCCTCTTGTGACGTCTCATTTGAGACTTGTCTCGAACACAACGTAATGGGAACTGAAGTAAACAAAAAACACATTTAGGGATTAGCTACATAGGGAGGGAGAAATTTAGGGGATTGTATAATACAGCTAACTACAAAAGTGGTTAGTGTGTAAAGATTGATAGTTATTAAGGACTTTTTAGCTTCCGGACCACTCTTTTATGACTAGTGTGTAGTGATAAGTGAATATACTCGTTACTCGGGGGTCCTCCCAGTAGTGCTTTAGTGCTCGGAGTTTGAGCTTTTAGCGCCGCAGCTGAATGATTTACATCTGTTAGCCAGCATAAGTACATGTGGGGGTTGCCTGGTTGCTAGGTAATCCCCACATGTACTTATGCTGGCTAACAGATGCGGCAATAAAAACTAAATCTCCGAGCACTAAAAAATACTCAGAGGACCCCTAAGCGTGCTCGGAAAATCTCGAGTAACGAGTATATTCGCTCATCACTACTAGTGTGCAAAATATCAG
This sequence comes from Ranitomeya imitator, assembly GCF_032444005.1. NCBI lineage: Eukaryota > Metazoa > Chordata > Amphibia > Anura > Dendrobatidae > Ranitomeya > Ranitomeya imitator. The sequence goes on along the minus strand of NC_091284.1, from coordinate 388,890,258 downwards.
TCTTAATAAATTCTAGTATCCAATAAGCCAGAAACTGATGCTGGACTGGAAGTGTAGGGCGTATACAAATGGATGAACGAGAACGTGCCTGATATTAGCCCATATGATTACCCAAAGATCCAGGTATTTCTGAAGGTCTGGTGGTAATTATTAAGCAAAAATTAGCATTTTTTACTTTTTTTTCCTTCAGTATTGGAAAACCTTTTTTATCACCATGTATATAAAACCGAATAATCCCTTTTGGATGAGATCCCTGGCCTTCTTTGTCAAGACATACCAGTACACAGGGCTACACAGCTACTAACAGAACACTAATCATGGTGACAATGGCACTTCAGTCATGGGACCTTACAACTGTTTCAAAATGATAAAAAGTCTTAAAACATTTCTTTCCTCATGGGGAATACTGACATTTTGTCGTTACCATGATCCCTGTGCACCCTCTGGATGCCATGCCACTCCTGCCAACATTCAGGTCCATAACATATTTTATCCCAGACTCTTAATAAATGTCTCTTACACTAACAACTGTTCTAAAATAAGCACACGCTCAGATCTGTCGTACATGCGCTCAAGTTTTCTAACACAAAATCCTTTCTTTAGACATTGACAAATATGTCTGTGAAGCTAAAAAACAGCACCACTGTATGAAACGTCTCAGCCGGTTTCTCCATATGACGCAAGTCGTTATCACAGAGGTTTTATATTAAACAGCCACATATATGGGTCAGTCTACCCCACTGTACTGGTGCTTAGCATCGGTGACAGGGGAGCAGTTCATGATATCCTCCTTCTAGCACATGGTATTTTCAATAATAATAATAATTTAAAGGGCCAGTAGTCCTAAAAGATAAACTGTATAATATAAAGAACCTAAAAAATACAGTTTACTTTATAATACATAAAAAATATATAACACCTCCTATAAAGGTATGGGACACTTCCTCAGGATTATGTCACTGGCCATTTCAGCCTGGCATTTTTTTAGCGGAGTGTAAGGTTTAGTAGACACTAAAGTATTTTGTGTTTATTAGATATTATATTTATTACGCACAGTATTTATTTAAATGGTATACTGAATTGTATGATACATTTTTCCATTAGTTAGGGGATCTAAAACTGAATTTGGAACCTAAATAAGGGCGTTTTCAGGCTGTTATTTGTGGGGAGTTACGGTATCATAATCCAGCTCGGAGTCTTAGTAGAGTCTGCTTCCATTTCCCACCACACATCCCTTATTGGCATGCTTGTTATTGGAAGAGGAGGGAGCAGAGATGTTCTGTAGTCTGCCTCATCTCTGGAGCATAGGTAATGTAGGAAAAGAAGTGAAAGCGTCTGCGTCCACTGTACGCACTGTCACAGCTGATCAGTTCTTCTATATGTGCTAATCATAGCCTACCATTGTGCCGAAGCTTGCCGACACAAGTTATGAATACACAGATAGTCAGGAATATATTAGCTAACTCAATTTACTGACATTTAGCTTGTTTACATGGTACAGGAACAGTCTCCTCCATTTACACTGTTTCCAAGGTTTAAAAGTTATCCAGCACTCATTTCCACATACCGTAACTATTAAAAAGAGGATCCGATACTTCTCATTATATGTTTGTTATATCATATCATTGTATTCCTTGCTAAATTATGGTTTTAGAGCATCTTTTCTCAAAGCTTTATGTCCCGTTCCGTTATTATTCCAACAAGAAATGAATGAATAATTTGCTTTTTCGTCGTTCATTGTGCCGTTAAAATGACCTGCTAACACCATTCTTCAGGTCAGTAAAAATATAGCAATACCAAATTGTAAAACTTTTTGATTTGTTTTTTTTTTAATTTTAGTGGTTAAAAAAATTCTGAACTTTGTAAAACGTTTCTGCCAGTGGAGCATTTTTCGCATGAAGAGCTGTTGTTTGTATTGGCTTATTAGAAAACACCAGTGATTGTCTTACCGCTGTCTCTAACATCTTGTCCTCCCTCTATCTGAAACTAAACCTGTCAAAAACTGAACTCCTCGTGTTCTCTCCCTCTACTAACCTACCTTTGCCTGACATTGCCATCTCCGTGTGCGGTTCCACCATTACTCCAAAGCAACATGCCCGCTGCCTTGGGGTCATCCTTGATTCTGACCTTTCATTCACCCCCTACATCCGATCACTGGCTCGCTCTTCTTACCTGCATCTCAAAAACATTTCTAGAATTCGCACTTTTCTTACTTTCAACTCTGCAAAAACTCTTACTGTTTCACTTATTCATTCTCGTCTGGACTATTGTAACTCTCTACTAATCGGCCTCCCTCTTACCAAACTTTCCCCGCTCCAATCTGTCCTGAATGCTGCTGCCAGGATCATATTCCTCACCAATCGGTACACCGATGCCTCTACCTTGTGCCAGTCATTACACTGGTTACCCATCCACTCCAGAATCCAGTACAAAACTACTACCCTCATCCACAAAGCGCTCCATGGCTCAGCACCACCGTACATCTGCTCTCTGGTCTCAGTCTACCACCCTACCCGTGCCCTCCGCTCCGCTAATGACCTCAGGTTAGCATCCTCAATAATCAGAACCTCCCACTCCCGTCTCCAAGACTTTACACGTGCTGCGCCGATCCTTTGGAATGCACTACCTAGGTTAATACGATTAATCCCCAATCCCCACAGTTTTAAGCGTGCCCTAAAAACTCATTTGTTCAGACTGGCCTACCGCCTCAATGCATTAACCTAACGATCCCTGTGTGGCCTATTTAAAAAAAAAAAAAAAAAAAATGTTCTCATTCACTTTATGCAGTTAATAGCCCTCTGTGTCTGTACTGTTACATACTTAGGCAGTTAACTGGTTCATGCAGCTTTACATGAACACCCGAGCCTTACACTATGGCCGGTCCGAATAACTAAAGAAATTGTTATCATCCACCTCTCGTGTCTCCCCTTTTCCTCATAGTTTGTAAGCTTGCGAGCAGGGCCCTCATTCCTCCTGGTATCTGTTTTGAACTGTATTCCTGTTATGCTGTAATGTCTATTGTCTGTGCAAGTCCCCTCTAGAATTTGTAAAGCGCTGCAGAATATGTTGGCGCTATATAAATAAAAATTATTATTATTATATTGGCACAAAGTTTGGGTATATACAAAACTTTGCTTTTCATTGCATATTTCTGAGAAGGGTGTAGTGACCAAGAAAACAGCAATTTAGATTTTCTTTTCCTTAAAGCTGATTATCATAATGCGTAATTATTTTATATTTTCATAGACAGGACTCGGTGATCTCAAATATGTTTATTTTTTTTTATTTATGGAGTAAGAAAAGGGAGGTGATACAAACTAAACTGTTAAGCTTTTATCAACATTTTCATTTTTTTTTAGATTTGGAAAAACGTGTGTGATTACGTGTATACTACTTCAGTATCGTAGAATATACTAAGTACAAATTACAATCTGCTAAGAAGCCCATCTGCAGAAGAACATAAATTGCAGTGAAGGGTCTTTAGTAGATCACTTGCTGCCACAGCAATAAAGCGGTACTCCGTAATTGCAAACAGCAGCATGATGTAGAGACAGAGACCCTGATTCCATCAATTTATCACTTAGTTTACTGTATGCAGCAGTTATGATATAATCAGTTTTCTCTGAGGCAGATCTAGCAGTGCTCAAATGCAGAGCTGTGTATAAAGCAGCTAATGGGGGCATAGTTGGACCAGGAGGCATAGTGGCCAGTTGTCCTGTAGTGATAATCTCCTGCTGAGAAAACAGATTGTATCGAAACAGCAAAACACAGATCAGTCAGTTACACATCCCTGGAATCAAGGTCTCTGTAGCTACATTATGGCACTCTCAGATTACAAAGCAAAACTTGGCTGACAAATTCACTTTAAGTATTTCCATTGAGTTTATACTGTATGTTGTCCATATGTTTGTGCAAGTGTCCGCTGGCTTTTCTGGTTTCTTCTCCCAAGATGGGCAATACACGGACTGATCAGAGTGATGACAATCTCTGTACTATAATAAAGAATATATTTGTGCTATACAAACAAGAACTAAAATAAATAATGTGTGAAGTGTAATTCTAGCTTGCAGGAGACATGAGAGGTTCTGATTAGCTAGTCAAAAAGAGGACCCATTTAGTCATAAAGTTTGTACAAAGTAAAGTAACATTGAAGGACGTGCTAGTTTTGATATTTTTCGTCTGGGGAGACCATGACAAGGTGCGAAGTGCAATCAATGACTTTGCCTTGTTCTCAAGTACTCCAGGCATGTGCTGGGTGTTAGTCTTGGCTTATGCCAATTGAAGGGGGGGTACGCATTGAGGGGTCTCTTAATAGGGACTGAAAGAAATATACAGTATGTCTGATGGCGGACACTTTATTCTAAACTACGAGATGCTGAGACATATTATAAACATAAGTAAAAGTCTGCCGAAAATACAGAAATGCTGCTGACCTAGTCTCTGATGGTTCCCAAGGGCTTAGTATTGCACAACATGAAGGAGTCTCCCCAGCCCTGGCTTGTTATTCCTAGTGCTCCGTATCAATGCGGTATTCTAATGACTAACGACGGAGTCACATGGCTACGGTATGCCATCCATATCTGACAGCTGGACCCAAACTCTACAACCTCCAGCAGTGCCTCTTCAGCTCTTCTCCTATATACGCAGATCTACTTCCACCTGAGACTGTGGATGTCCCAGCAGCCAGATCCTGGTCACTGCCCGGATGCTGATGGCATACATGGCGACACTTCATTGAGACAAGCTGCCAGAACGTCATCACATAGTGGCTCCGGGTGTGTGGATGACTGGCATGCAGAGAGCATAAGTAGTATTTATTTATTGTTTTCATACATAATAAACATAACAATTAGCTGCTGTAACATTTTCCACTACTGGAATTTGTACAACACAGATAATAGGAATGCCTTCTTGGTTGCTATGGTATTCCTTAAAGGGACAGCAAATCAGTCATATTTTCTGTAAAAGTTGCCACCAGGACTATAATATTGATGGCCTTTGTATAGAAAAGATGACTGATAGAAGAGGCTCAGACTCTCAGCACCTCCCACGACCAATTGTTTCAAGCTGCGGGGTCTTCAGCCAGCACTTTTAGTAATATTACAGTTTACTACATCTCTAATTATTTTTAGTGAATGTCACCTTTAGAGAATCCAGCTTTCCGGGTGCAGTATGGAAAAAAAATCGCTTTACTCACTCTCCTCAGGTCCAGTGCTTTGCCTCTTCCACTACTCCCTGTGTCTATTATTGTCTGCAGTGCTGACATCGCATCAACAGCGCTGCAGACAATCAGTGAGCTCAGCTACTCTGTCCAAGTTCATGACAGGACTTGCTCAGACTGAATGGCTGCAGTATTGTTGATGTGACAAGAACAGACACAGGGAGCAGCAGTGTAGACTGACTGCTGGACCTGTTAAGGATGAGTAGAATAGGGTTTTTTTAATAACAAACTGAAATTGGAGGACAGTGATCTTTCTACATGGGTGAAAAGTACACAGCTGTACTCAGGAATCAATGGCGGAGAGCACCAAGACCACTTTACCCTGGACCCCGACCAATCTAATATTGATGCCCTATCCTGATTGTACAGTCCTGGACAATCCCTTTAAATACAGAGTATTGTGCCCTGTAAGGAGCCTGGGCAGAGGCTGCCACCCTGCTCCCACCCATGATCACCCTCCAGTCTTCCTCGGGGCAGAGGCTGCCACCCTACACCCACCCATTATCACCCTCCAGTCTTCCTAGGGGCAGAGGCTGCCACCCTACACCCACCCATGATCACCCTCCAGTCTTCCTAGGGGGCGGAGGCTGCCACCCTGCTCCCACCCATGATCACCCTCCAGTCTTCCTAGGGGGCGGAGGCTGCCACCCTGCTCCCACCCATGATCACTCTCCAGTCTTCCTAGGGGGCAGAGGCTGCCACCCTACACCCACCCATTATCACCCTCCAGTCTTCCTAGGGGGCGGATGCTGCCACCCTACACCCACTCATTATCACCCTCCAGTCTTCCTAGGGGGCGGAGGCTGCCACCCTACACCCACCCATGATCACCCTCCAGTCTTCCTAGGGGGCGGAGGCTGCCACCCTGCTCCCACCCATGATCACCCTCCAATCTTCCTAGGGGCACAGGCTGCCACCCTACACCCACCCATGATCACCCTCCAGTCTTCCTAGGGGGCAGAGGCTGCCACCCTGCTCCCACCCATGATCACCCTCCAGTCTTCCTAGGGGGCAGAGGCTGCCACCCTACACCCACCCATTATCACCCTCCAGTCTTCCTAGGGGCCGGAGGCTGCCACCCTACACCCACCCATTATCACCCTCCAGTCTTCCTAGGGGGCGGAGGCTGCCACCCTGCTCCCACCCATGATCACCTTCCAATCTTCCTAGGGGGCGGAGGCTGCCACCCTGCTCCCACCCATTATCACCCTTCAGTCTTCCTAGGGGGCGGAGGCTGCCACCCTGCTCCCACCCATGATCACCCTCCAGTCTTCCTAGGGGGCGGAGGCTGCCACCCTGCTCCCACCCATGATCACCCTCCAGTCTTCCTAGGGGGCGGAGGCTGCCACCCTGCTCCCACCCATGATCACCCTCCAGTCTTCCTAGGGGGCGGAGGCTGCCACCCTGCTCCCACCCATGATCACCCTCCAGTCTTCCTAGGAGCACAGGCTGGCACCCTACACCCACCCATGATCACCCTCCAGTCTTCCTAGGGGCAGAGGCTGCTACCCTGCTCTCACCCATGATCACCCTCCAGTCTTCCTAGGAGCACAGGCTGGCACCCTACACCCACCCATGATCACCCTCCAGTCTTCCTAGGGGCAGAGGCTGCTACCCTGCTCTCACCCATGATCACCCTCCAGTCTTCCTAGGGGCAGAGGCTGCCACCCTGCTCTCACCCATGATCACCCTCCAGTCTTCCTAGGGGCAGAGGCTGCCACCCTGCTCTCACCCATGATCACCCTCCAGTCTTCCTAGGGGCAGAGGCTGCCACCCTACACCCACCCATGATCATCCTCCAGTCTTCCTAGGGGGCGGAGGCTACCACCCTCCTCCCACCCATGATCACCCTCCAGTCTTCCTAGGGGGCGGAGGCTGCCACCCTGCTCCCACCCATGATCACCCTCCAGTCTTCCTAGGGGGCGGAGGCTACCACCCTCCTCCCACCCATGATCACCCTCCAGTCTTCCTAGGGGGCGGAGGCTGCCACCCTGCTCCCACCCATGATCACCCTTCTGTCTTCCTAGGGGCAGAGGCTGCCACCATGCTCCCACCCATGATCACCCTTCTGTCTTCCTAGGGGCAGAGGCTGCCACCATGCTCCCACCCATGATCACCCTTCTGTCTTCCTAGGGGCAGAGGCTGCCACCCTACACCCACCCATGATCACCCTCCAGTCTTCCTAGGGGGCAGAGGCTGCCACCCTACACCCACCCATGATCACCCTCCAGTCTTCCTAGGGGGCGGAGGCTGCCACCCTGCTCCCACCCATGATCACCCTTCTGTCTTCCTAGGGGCAGAGGCTGCCACCCTACACCCACCCATGATCACCCTCCAGTCTTCCTAGGGGGCAGAGGCTGCCACCCTACACCCACCCATGATCACCCTCCAGTCTTCCTAGGGGGCAGAGGCTGCCACCCTGCTCCCACCCATGATCACCCTTCTGTCTTCCTAGGGGCAGAGGCTGCCACCCTACACCCACCCATGATCACCCTCCAGTCTCCCTAGGGGGCGGAGGCTGCCACCCTGCTCCCACCCATGATCACCCTCCAGTCTTCCTAGGTTAGGTACACATTATACAATGTCTGTAGACCCCAATAAACACAGAAGTTGTGTGAGGGGCACTACGACCCCCATAGCATCGCCAGGTAAGCTTGCCGGGCACAGGGTACTCACATGAAGACGTGGTAGACGAAGGCCCACCCCCGGGGTCTCTCCAGCACGTTGTACAGATAGTTCTGGAGCCGCCGGTATCGCTTGTGAGACGCTGAACTCCGCGGGGGTCCCGGGAGCGGGGTCCCCAATAGTCCCAGGCGCCGGGGGCCGCCGCTCTCCGTCTGTACAGCCGTGAGGGCCACGAACTCCATCTCTTGACCAGTGACAGGGGCCAGTGAGAGTGACGGCACCCGGCCATTGTCTGTCTGGGGCTGTGCCCCCACTGCCATGCTCGGTGTGGGGCTCAGCTCATCACAGGGGACCGGGCAGTGCGCTGGAGACGGGCAGGATGGAGAGAGGCAGCGGCGCTCACGCTGTGTGGAAGTTCAGCGAGGAGGAGAGCGCGGGCTGGAGACGCTGGGGGGAAAGTTTCGCTTCCATTCCAGAGCAAAGTTTCTTATCGTCTCCACAAGGGTAAGAGAGCCCAGCGCTGCCACCCGGTGCCCACCCCGCCAGCTGCTCTGTAAATTCTACTCAGCGTGTATCTCCCGCTGTCCCGAGCGCGTAGTGTGCAGCTGCACCAGCCTCCTCATGACTGAAGCCACCCCCCTATACTGTGACTGCTACTCCCAGCCCACTACTACCAGGGCAAGTGTTACCTGCCCGCTGCTGGGCACTGCCACCCTGTGCTATACCTCATGCAGCTATTGTCCGAGCTCACCCATCCCTCCTCATGCGCCCACCAATCCATAAACACTGCCCAGTGCACATTCGGGCTTTCCTCATAGCCTAGCTGGTAAGGCGGTTAGTGAGCTGCTCACAGTGCCAGCTGCCCACGGGCCACGCTGCCTCCTCTCTGTGTGCCAGCTCTGTGGGCAGCTGTCGGGCAGCAGGGTGTGGAAGCTGTTGGCATACTGTCCTGCTTCTGGGTCACTCCTGGTGGCATGTCCAATACTGAGAACATGCCCAAAACGTCACTTTTCCGGATCAGAAACAGTCTGAGTACTTGCCCACGGTCAGGAATAGTCTGGGTACATGCCCACGGTCAGGAATAGTCTGGGTACATGCCCATGGTCAGGGATAGTCTCGGTACGTGCCCACAGTCAGGAATAGTCAGGGTACGTGCTCATGGTCAGGAATAGTCTGGGTACATGCCCATGGTCAGGAATAGTCTGGGTACGTGCCCACCATCAGGAATAGTCTTGAGTACGTGCCCACGGTCAGGAATAGTATGGGTATATGCCCACCATCAGGAATAATCTGAGTACGTGCCCACCATCAGGAATAGTCTGGGTACGTGCTCATGGTCAGGAATAGTCTGGGTACGTGCCAACGGTCAGGAATAGTCTGGGTACGTGCCCACCATCAGGAATAGTCTTGAGTACGTGCCCATGGTCAGGAATAGTATGGGTACATGCCCACCATCAGGAATAGTCTGGGTACGTACCCACCATCAGGAATAGTCTGAGTACGTGCCCACGGTCAGAAATAGTGTGGGGACGTGCCCACGGTCAGGAATAGTCTGGGTACATGCCCACCGTCAGGAATAGTCTGGGTACGTGCTCATGGTCAGGAATAGTCTGGGTACGTGCCCACCGTCAGGAATAGTCTGGGTACGTGCTCATGGTCAGGAATAGTCTGGGTACGTGCCAACGGTCAGGAATAGTCTGGGTACGTGCCCACCATCAGGAATAGTCTTGAGTACGTGCCCACGGTCAGGAATAGTATGGGTACATGCCCACCATCAGGAATAGTCTGGGTACGTACCCACCATCAGGAATAGTCTGAGTACGTGCCCACGGTCAGGAATAGTGTGGGGACGTGCCCACGGTCAGGAATAGTCTGGGTACATGCCCACCGTCAGGAATAGTCTGGGTACGTGCCCACCATCAGGAATAGTCTGGGTACGTGCCCACCATCAGGAATAGTCTGAGTACGTTCCATGGTCAGGAATAGTGTGGGGACGTGCCCATGGTCAGGAATAGTCTGGGTACGTGCCCACTGTCAGGAATAGTCTGGGTACGTGCCCACCGTCAGGTATAGTCTGGGTACGTGCCCACGGTCAGGAATAGTCTGGGTACATGCCCACCGTCAGGAATAGTCTGGGTACGTGCTCATGGTCAGGAATAGTCTGGGTACGTGCCCACCGTCAGGAATAGTCTGGGTACGTGCTCATGGTCAGGAATAGTCTGGGTACGTGCCCACCATCAGGAATAGTCTGGGTACGTGCCCACCATCAGAAATAGTCTGGGTGCGTGCCCTCCATCAGGAATAGTCTGGGTACGTGCCCACCATCAGGAATAGTCTGGGTACATGCCCACGGTCAGGAATAGTAGCGTATTGGACGCAGTATATTTTCTAGAAATCCCATCTACTGGGCTTGTAATGTAGAACGAAAATACGCAGTGTCCAAAATGTTCCTGATGGTGGGCATGTACCCAGACTGTGGGCATGTACCCTTCGGGTATGTACAAGTGACACTTTTTACACCCTGAGATTTTTAAGAGGAAGAAGCTTCAGGAGACGCTGGCAGCTTTATTTTCCTGAAGAGGTTTTCATTTATCTTATTTTTTTAGGGGGTGGGGGTCATTTCCCAAGAGTTTTTTCACCACTGGTGGATTTATTTAAGCACCTTTCCATCATTTTTTTAGCATGTTTTTTTACTGGCGTTTTACAGCAATGAAGAAACTGCTTGCTAGTGGTTTATGAAGCAACAATGCATCAAGGCATCTTTCAGACTTGTTTTCAGCTTTCCCATTGACTTGTAAAATATAGAGTGTCTTCACAGTGAAAAATGCCTGCTCTTTTCTTTTTAACTGTTTGGTGTCTTTGGAAACCTGAAGCAGTTAAAAGACACTCAAAAGACTGCACATATGAACAGAAAGTATGTTTTAACATAGATCCCCTTATATATCATTTCTATCTGCGGAGGATTGCGTTTGTGTCAAATTTCCCAAAATGTACATTTTCACACAAAATCAAACATTTTGAGATTTGATTTGCAATAAAAAAAACCTTGCCCTGCACTATTTCCCATACTACAGAAACATCAGAGAACAGGATAACGTATTTTTGTAAGTGCCTACCCATAATGCCCTGCAGCAATGACATCTAGCGAGTTATCATACCTTGTACAGTGGTGGCCAGTCATTTTCCATCTGCAGAGTCACTGGGTAAGTCTGTCTCTTCTGTAGAATATAAGATTTTATGGTCAGCGGGGTCCTCTCTCTTCTCATATGATCGGTGGGGTCCCTCTCTCCTGTAAAGTTTAAGCTCTTATGGTCAACGGAGTCCTCTCTCTTCTGTAGAGTGTAAGCTCTTATGGTTAGAAAAGCTCTCTCTGTCTTCTGTAGCGTGTAAGCTCTTATGGTCAGTGAGTGAGGGTCCTCTCTCTCCTGCAGAGTGTAAGCTCTTATGATCAGTGGAGTCCTCCTGCTCCTGTAGAATACAAGCTCTTATGGTCAGCAAAGCTCTCTCTCTCTCTTTTTGTAGTGTGTAAACTCTTACAGTCAGTGGGGTAGATTTTAGACTCATATGGTCAGCAGTAGAGATGGGCTAACTATAACGGTAAAGTTCGAGGTCCGTGCATGATCCCTGAACACCGACTTCTCCTGGAAGTCCATGTAAGGCTACGTTCACACTAGCGTTCGTCTAGTGTGCGTCGCGCTAGCGTCGGGCGATGCAGCGGCGACGCACGCGTCATGCGCCCCTATGTTTAACATGGGGGACGCATGCGTTTTTGCTTGTTGCGTTTTCCGACACGTGCGTCTTTTTTGACACTAGCGTCGGACCAAGAAAACGCAACAAGTTGCATTTTTCTTGCGTCCGATTTTCGTCAAAAAACGACGCACGCGTCGAAAAACGCAGCGTTTTTGCGTGCGTTTGCACGCATTTTTCGGTGCGTTGTGCGTCGCGTCGCCGACGCAGCGGCGCACAACGCTAGTGTGAACGTAGCCTTATTGTTCGGGTTCAGCAGCCCGAACAAAGCTTACTGAAAGGCTTCAGCTGTCAGCTTTATCTCGGCTGGTTATAAAACACAAAGTTGTCCCCAAGCATTTACTTTTTTATTTATTTAAATAAATAATGTAAAAAAACGGGGGGTTCCCCAATATTTTTGGTAACCGGAAAAGCTAAAGCAGACAGCTGGGGGCTGGTATTCTCAGACTGGGAAGGTGCCATGGATATTGTTCCTCCCCAGCCTAAAAATAGAAGCCCGCAGCCACCCCAGAAAAGCAGAGAGGAACGAACACACACGGGTTAAGTCAGCTAAACGCAGCAGGACAAATCGGGGTTTCACCAGAGTCAGTTCCTCACGCTGTAGGCAGGAAGTATAACTGACACTGCCTGCAGGATGCAGCACAGAGAAATAGCAGACCTGAAACCGAAATGAGACAGAAAGTTAACCCCTGACATGACCAGACCGGGGATAGGAGAGACTAATCCCAAAACCCAGTCTGGATCATGACAGTACCCTCCTCTCAAGGAAGGGGGGGGCCCGGACCTCCAGATTTCCCAGGATAACGAGCACGAAAAGCCCGAACCAACTGATCAGCATGGACTGATCACGCCGGATCCCAATATGGATCCTCAGGACCGTAACCCTTCCAATGCACCAAGTACTGAATCAACCTGCGAACCATCTGAGAATCGACAATCCATTCAACTTCATACTCAGCTTGTCCATCCACAGAAATAGGAGGTGAAGGGGATGGAGACCCAGCAGAGGAAGGTACAAATGACTTAAGAAGAAACTTATGAAACACATTGGGGATACGAAGCGACAGAGGTAAGCGTAAACGAAAGGCAACTGGATTGATAACCTCAATGATCTCGTAAGGACCAATAAACCTGGGACCCAGCTTAACAGAAGGAAGTTTCAGACGTATGTTCCTGGTGGGTAACCAAACTTTATCTCCTAGCAGAAATTTAGGTTCTTTGGATCGTCACTTATCAGTCACTCTCCAAACCTCCCCCAACCGTAGAACGGACGCATCAGCCCCTGGACACCCTGAATCCAGCCTGTAAAATTCACCAAAATGGGGGTGAAAACCGTAGTTATGGTAGTGGACTGATTAACCCGATTATTATATGCGAACCCCGCCATGGGCAACGAGAAGCACCAATCATCCTGCTAAGACGTAGCAAGACACCAAAAAATCTGTTCAAGAGACTGATTGGTCCTCTCCGTCTGACCGTTGGTCTCGGGATGGTAGGCTGAGGTGAAAGTCAAGCAAATACCCAATCTCTTACAAAATGCCCTCCAAAATTTGGACACAAATTGCACCCCTCTGTCAGACACCAAATTCAGAGGCACGCCATGCAACCGCACAACATACTTAATAAACAACTTAGATAGTGTTTCAGCGTTAGGTAATCCTACCAAAGGTAGAAAAATGCGCACGTTTGCTAAATCTATCAACAACTACCCAGACCACAGTTTTGCCTTTGGAAGGAGGGAGATCAGTGATAAAATCCATGGACAAATGAGTCCAAGGTCTATCCGGAATTGGCAATGGCACCAATTCCCCGGCTGGCCGGTTATGGGAGACTTTAGCACGGGCACACATATCACAAGCAGATACAAACACGTCAATATCAGAAGCCTTGGAGGGGCACCAAAACAGTCTAGCAATAGCTCTCCAGGTAGCCGCGACTCCAGGGTGCCCACTGAGAGCAGATTCGTGGAACTCTCGGAGAACCCTCAACCGATACTGAAGTGGGACGAAGAGCTTGATATCAGGCAATGACGGAGGAGCAAGAGACTGAGCCTTACTGATTTCAAGTTCCAATTCAGAAGACACCCCAGCCACGACCACCCCATGCTGAAAAATGGAGGAAGGAGGTACAGGAGGAGTTCTTGGATCAAAGCTGCGAGATAAGGCATCGGCCTTGACATTCTTGGAACCAGGCCAAAAGGTGATAGAAAAATGAAAGCGTGAAAAAAAAGCGACCAGCTCGCCTGTCTAGGAGTCAAACATTTGGCAGAGTCAATGTAAGACAGATTTTTGTGGTCCGTAATCACCGTGATCTGATGAACAGCCCCCTCCAAAAAATGCCTCCATTTTTCAAAAGACAACTTTATGGCTAACAACTCCCGATTCCCAAAATCGTAATTTCTCTCAGCAGGAGAAAATTTCTTGGAGAAAAAGGCACAAGGTCTTAAGTTAGTCAAAGTAACGGGTCCCTGAGACAGCACTGCCTCCACTCCCACTTCAGATGCGTTCACCTCTACAATGAATGGTTCAGACAGATCAAGCTGGAACAACACAGGAGCAGACATAAAACATTTTTTCAATGTAGAAAAGGCTTCAACTGCCGAGGATGAACAGTTTTTAAGATCAGCTCCCTTACGAGTGAGATCAGTGAGTGGCTTGACCACTTGAGAAAACCCCTTAATATGTGATAGTAATTGGCAAAACACAAAAAAACACTGAAGACCCTTGAGGTTTCTGGATTGCAACCAATCAACAATAGCCTGTATCTACACAGGGTCCATACGAAACCCCTTGACAGAAAGGATGAACCCGAGAAAGGACAGCTCTTGGACACAAAATGAACACTTCTCAGGTTTAGCGAACAGAAAGTTCTCCCGCAACCTCTGGAGAACTGCACGTAAATGACCCATGTGAGGGCATGACCACATTTTCAAACAAACCCTCAGAGGGGAGAAATTCAGTTTTCCACTCATCCCCCTCTCGAATATGGATAAGATTATACGCTTCCTGTAGTTGGAAAACCACTTAGCCCCAGATAATTGGTTGTAAAGATCAGGAATAAGCGGGAGGGGGTTGGTATTTTTATTTAGTTCCCAAAAATCGAGGCAAGGCCGTAAACCACCATTATTTATTTATTTTTTTTACAAAAAGAAACCCGCAGCCACAGGAGAAACAGAAGGACGGATGTGACCTTTTTGTAAACTTTAAAGATATACTCTTTCATAGTGCTAATTTCCGAGCCGGAGAGATTGTAGAGACGTGCCTTGGGCATTTTAGTGTCACGCTCACGCCCTGACTGATGGGCGTGAGCCAAGGGGGTTTGTGGCCCCACTGTGCCACAAACCAGACTACCCTGGAAGGTGCGTGACTATGACAGCTGCCTTGATTTTCACTAGAGCCTCTGATGGGGAGGTCAGGCTTGTGCGGCAGGCAGCTGCCAGGTGCTACTCCAGGGTGGTGTCTGGCTGTGGTTGCTAATCCCACTTGGAGAACAGGAACACTAGGACAGGTGTGGGCATCAGGCAGGACTAGCAAATGAGCACAGATGAAACTCAGACGAGTAGGCTGGCACGGCTGAGACACAAGGCTGGCAGAGACAGGACTGGCAGGAACGGCAGAGACACAGGGCTGGCAGGAACCGCAGAGACACAGGGCTGGCAGGCACGGCAGAGCCACAGGGCTGGCAGGAACGGCAGAGACACAGGGCTGGCAGGCACGGCAGAGACACAGGACAGGCAGGAACGGCAGAGACACAGGGCTGACAGGAACAGCAGAGACACAGGGCTGGCAGGAACAGCAGAGACACGGCTGACAGGAATGGCAGAGACACAGGGCTGGCAGGAATGGTAGAGACACAGGGCTGGCAGGAACGGCAGAGACACAGAGCTGGCAGGAACAGCAGAGACACAAGGCTGGCAGGAACGGCAAAGACACAGGGCTGGCAGGAACGGCAGAGACACAGGGCTGGCAGGAACGGCAGAGACACAGGGCTGGCAGGAACAGCAGAGACACAGGGCTGGTTTGTGTGGTGTATGAAGGAACAGGTAGGGACCTGTTCACACAGGAGGTGCAGGTACAGATATGTAGTATGAAGGAATAGGTAGGGACCTGTTCACACCGGAGGTGCAGGTAAGAAAACAAGTAGGAAGGAATGAAGTATGAAGGAACAGGTTGGGACCTGTTCACACAGGAGATGCAGGTACGGAAACAAGCCAGAAGGAAAAGAGTATGAAGGAACAGGTAGGGACCTGTTCACACAGAAGATGCAGGTATGGAGACAAGCAGGAAGGAATGGAGTGGGAAGGAACAGGTTGGGACCTGTTCACACAGGAGAGAATCGCAAGGCTGCGGATAGGAATGGTAGAGCAGCAGGAGATGGAGCAGCAACAGAAGCTAAGCAGAGTGGAACCGCAAGGAATGCGGAGAGGAGCTGCAGCAAGAGGTTTCTGCAGCAGCAAAAGCTAAGCAGAGTGGAACCGCAAGTAATGCGGAGAGGAGCTGCAGCAAGAGGAGTGCGGAGCAGAGGCAAAGCTGCAAGAGAGCGAAGCCCAGGGAAAGTCACAAGGATTCAGAGCAGGCAGAGCCACGAGAGTGCGGAGCATAAGCAGACTGAGAACACAAGGAAAGACACAGCAGGTAAGGAAGTCACAGACAAGGAGACAGAGATAGGACTAAGTACAGACAAAGTAATGGAACAAGACAAGGTACAAGAACAAAGACACAGGGACCAGGATATACAGCCTCCTGGAGGGCAGACAAACAAGATCAAGGCAAAGCAAGGAGAAGAGACTCTAGAGAGGGAGTAACACAGAGCAAGGCCTGGCAAACGCAGAAGCTAAACATAAACTGAGCTAACACATTGCACAGGCCCAGTCCACTGGGTGGAGCTGCACTAAATACTGGAGGCCTCTTGGTAATTGGTCAGGAACAGATTAGACAGGTGCACCTGATTCCTATAAGAACCAGAGAGTTCAGGCGCTGCCCCCCCTATACACACAGCCAGGAAGCATGCAGAGAGCAGAGGCACAGAATATGGCGCTGGCAAGAAACAGAAACCACAACATGACCTGGAGCAGTGGGTAAGATAGTGTGAGAGATGAGAGGCAATGCCGTGATGCTAGCAGAGTTGTTACATTTAGCACTCGGAATGAGATTTATAGTACAATCATAGGGGCCATATGATGGCAAGACCTCAGCCTCTTTTTCAGAAAACACGTCCTTAAAATCTTTCAGGTACTCTGGAATACCCTCCAGATTAACGGACGACACCATAACATCAACAAGACAACCTTTTGAACAACTAGGACCCCATTTCGCAATATCCCGAGATTCCCAGTCAATAAAAGGATTATGCAACTGTAACCAGGGGAATCCCAACACCAGTCCTGCTGGAAGATTGTCCAGAACATAACATGAAATGCATTCCTGATGCAAAAAACCCACTTTGAAGAGAAACTACTCCGAGACAAGCTTAAAAATATTCTTAACCAGTGGTGTCTTATCAATGGCAATGATATGAATTGGGGTTTCAAGCCTAACTGTCCCTAACTTACTCTTGGACACCAAGGTTGAGTCAATGAAGTTCATGGACGACCCACAGTACACGAAAGCTGAAGTGGGTGTGTAACTATTCCCCCAACAAAGTTCCACGTCCAACAAAATCTATTGAAATGAGGAAAAAGGTACCTGAGAGTCTTGGTGATCTCCTCGGCAATCACCCAGACTTAGGCGTTTCCCGACAATTTGTTAGTCGGTGGGCAAGAGGGGCAGTCCTTTTTTCAATGTCCAGGATTTCCACAATAAAAGCATAATTTCCTTTCATGCCATCGCCTCCTCTCCATCTCCTTGTGGTTGGTGGCCCCAACCTCCATAGGTTCTGTATATGGCACCACATCAGAATTAGCAGGATGTAAAGGAACCTCTCGCTGCATTATACCTCTCTCCCGCAACCTCTGATCCATATGAATTGCCTGAGTCATGACCTCCAAGGAGCTGGGTGACGGATGGAGAGCCAGAGCATCCTTAAGATGATTCGACAGTCACCTCCTGAACTGACAACTTAGCACAGAGTCATTCCAGGACACCTCCTTAGACCACCGTCTAAACTCAGAACAATACCATTCAGCAGAGAGTTTACCCTGGGAGAGACCCATGATCATGCCCTCTGCCATCCTGACCCGGTCCGGTTTGTCAAAAATCAGTCCTAAAGCCTCAAAGAACCTATCCACAGACACATGTTCAGGGGCAGTAACAGGTAAAGAAAAAGCCCAAGTTTGAGGACCCTCCTGGAGTAAAAAAATAATTATCCCCACCTGTTGACTCTCATCAACTGAGGATCAAGGTTTAAGGGAGAAAAGCAGATTACAACTCTCCCTGAATGTACTGAATTTCTCCTTTTGTACAGAGAAAGTATCAGGGAGCCTTACTGTAGGTTCAGGAGAGTGTAACAAAACATCTATGGGGTCCGAGTGCTTACATGGTGATTGTGTAGTAGAACCCTAAAAAGACTTAACCGTCTCAGTAAGTTCCCTCTGGAGTACATTATCGGAAGTGGCCAGGTCCCTATGTTCCACAGACAAATCCTGGATCATTTGAATCAGATTAGACATCTGATCCACCAGGGTACAGAGCGGATCCATAAAGAGAGGAACAAAAGAAAAAAAAATCTGTCTATGGTCAGTTATAATGTCACGCTGCAGCTCTGCAGATAAATGCAAAATCCACTAGGTGGCAGCAGAGTGGAGAGAGGACTGAAAAAACCCATTCAGAGCAGACCAGCAGAACTACAGTGAGGCTACCACCAGGTAGGCATCAGAATAGTCAAGCAAGCCGGGTCGATACCATAGAGTAGCGTAATACAAAGGAAAATATCAAACACAGAGTCAAATGAGCACTAAGAGGTCTGTACCAGTCCGAAGTACCAAGAAGAGTAGACAGAGTCAAGTCAGAGCCGTAGCAGAGTCGAGTACCGGGGAATCCAGACAAGACGGAAAACACAGTCGGGGAGGGTAGAGAGGAATGAACAGACACAGGCTAAGTCAGCTAAATGCAGCAGGACAAATCAGGGTTTCACCAGAGTCAACTCCTCCCGTCATAGGCAGGAAGTATAACTGACATTGCCTGCAGGATGCAGCGCAGAGAAATAACAGACCTGAAACCAAAATGAGGCAGAAAGTTAACCCCTGACATGACCAGACCTGGGAAAGGAGAGACAAACCCCAGTCTGGATCATGACAGTAAGCTCTAATGGTCAGCAGAGTTCTCTCTCTCTCCTCTCTCCCACGTGCATTTTCCGAATAATTGCAAGCTTTCTAGTATTGAGATTTGCGTGAATTTATACACCGCAAATCAAATTTTGGGGGAAAATTTAGTGTAGTCGAATTCGAATTTCAAAAGAATTTTAATAGAAATGCATGTGTTCATTCTTTAGAGCATTTAGATGTTGTGTGCACATACCCTTATTGAATTCTTAGCCCACAATTATAATCTATACTAGATGGAGACCCAATGCTATCGCATCGGGAAGGCATTAATGTCGTGATAGGGGCAGGCTTTGCAGTGTTGAGAATCTCTCACCCCCCCACCCGTGTGCTCACCCACCTATCGGCGGTCGGGATCCCAGCGGCGGCCTGGATCCCAACAGCGGCCTGGATCCCAGCGGTGGGGAGGAGTCCTTGCGGCGGGGGAGTCCCAGTATTGGGGTGACCGCTGGTGGTAAATTATATAAATAGATATACACACCGCCATCCCCTGTATTATATATATATATACATAGTATACGGTATTTCCTCCTCTCCACAGAGGACATGCCCTGTTACAGCTGGTGATTCCCGGAGCCCCGCCTCCCTCTGGAGCCCTGCCTCTCACCATCTCTGTTGCTCTCCGCTCCTTGCACCTCTACACTCAGGATCCCTGAGATCAGCAGCACGGAGAGCAATCTCCGGGATCCATGTGCCGCCCTGTTCTCATCCATGTGATCGGCGATCCCAACTCTGTCTGGCCAACATGGCCGCCACCGCTAGGATTGTTACAGCCGGTGATTCACGGAGCCCCGCCTCCCTCTGGAGCCCTGCCTCTCACTGTCTCTGCCGCCCTCCGCTCCTTGCACCTCCGCACTCAGGATCCCCGAGATCAGCAGCGCGGAGAGCAGCATCTCCGGGATCCATCTGCCCTGCCTGCTCTCATCCATGTGATCGGCGATCCGCACGCTGTCCCGCCAACATGGCCGCCGCAGCTAGGATTGTCAGAAGTTGTAGTTTTTCGCTCGGAATTTGTTGTGGGCAGCGAGGTGCGCAGTGTGAGGTGTGAGCGGTGTGATGTGTAAGGTGTGTGCGCAGTGTGAGATGTGTGCACGGTGTGAGGTGTGTGCATGGTGTGGGGTGTGTGTGCGGTGTCTCAGCAGCGGGGGGTCCGGCGATGACCCGCTGGTGGTACTGCGCAAGGGCCTGGTACCACCAGCGGGTGCCATATTGGTATACCCATCTCTTGGGTATTCCAATATGGCGGTCGGCGTTCTTCCGGTGAGGCGCTGTGGATTGTGGGATTCGATGACGTCCAGACGGAAGTGGATGACAGACAATTTTAGGTAATTATATAAATAGATATTATGCGTGTACATATCTGCAATTCCCTTCTGCATATATATGTATATGACTTCCTAGACTTTCAAACCTATATAGACCAGGACAGTGATGGAAAACTAGTTCCACACCAGTGTCATAAAATACAATGTAATCTGCTGATGAGTACCAGGGAGGCCAGCGCTACAACTATCTTTTGTGCACTTCCCAATGACCATGTATACTCTGGTATAGCTGGTTTCAGATGTACAGGCGCGTCTCACAAAATATCATCAAAAAGTTAATTTATTTCAGTTCTTCAATACAAAAAGTAAAACACTTTATAGAGTTTACAAACAACGTGATCTATTTCAAGTGTTTATTTCTGTTAACGTTGATGATTACGGCTTACTGCCAACGAAAACCCAAAAGTCATTATCTCAGTAAATTAGATTAACCCCTTTACCCCCAAGGGTGGTTTGCACGTTAATGACCGGGCCAATTTTTACAATTCTGACCACTGTCCCTTTATGAGGTTATAACTCTGGAACGCTTCAATGGATCCTGGTGATTCTGACATTATTTTCTCGTGACATATTGTACTTCATGACAATGGTAAAAATTCTTTGATAGTACCTGCGTTTATTTGTGAAAAAAACGGAAATTTGGCGAAAATTATGAAAATTTCGCAATTTTCCAACTTTGAATTTTTATGCAATTAAATCACAGAGATATGTCACACAAAATACTTAATAAGTAACATTTCCCACATGTCTACTTTACATCAGCACAATTTTGGAACCAAAATTTTTTTTTGTTAGGGAGTTATAAGGGTTAAAAGTTGACCAGCAATTTCTCATTTCTACAACACCATTTTATTTTAGGGACCACATCTCATTTGAAGTCATTTTGAGGGGTCTATATGATAGAAAATACCCAAGTGTGACACCATTCTAAAAACTACACCCCTCAAGGTGCTCAAAACCATATTCAAGAAGTATATTAACCCTTCTGGTGCTTCACAGGAATTTTTTGAATGTTTAAATAAAAATGAACGTTTAACTTTTTTTCACAAAAAATTTAATTCAGCTCCAATTTGTTTTATTTTACCAAGGGTAACAGGAGAAAATGGACCCCAAACATTGTTGTACAATTTGTCCTGAGTATGCCAATAATACTAAAAATGTGGGGGTAAACCACTGTTTGGGCGCATGGCAGAGCTCGGAAGCGAAGGAGTGCCATTTGACTTTTCAATGCAAAATTGACTGGAATTGAGATGGGACGCCATGTTTCGTTTGGAGAGCCCCTGATGTGGCTAAACATTGAAACCCCCCACAAGTGACACCATTTTGGAAAGTAGACCCCCTAAGGAACTTATCTAGAGGTGTGGTGAGCACTTTGACCCACCAAGTGCTTCACAGAAGTTTATAATGTAGAACCGTAAAAATAAAAAATCATATTTTTTCACAAAAATTATCTTTTTGCCCCCAATTTTTTATTTTCCCAAGGGTAAGAGAAGAAATTGGACCCCAAAAGTTGTTGTACAATTTGTCCTGAGTACGCTGATACCCCATATGTGGGGGTAAACCACTGTTTGGGCGGATGGGAGAGCTCGGAAGGGAAGGAGCGCCGTTTGACTTTTCAAAGCAAAATTGACAGGAATTGAGATGGGACGCCATGTTGCGTTTGAAGAGCCACTGATGTGCCTAAACATTGAAACCCCCCACAAATGACACCATTTTGGAAAGTAGACCCCCTAAGGAACTTATCTAGAGGTGTGGTGAGCACTTTGACCCACCAAGTGCTTCACAGAAGTTTATAATGCAGAGCCGTAAAAATAAAACAAAATTTTTTTCCCACAAAAATTATTTTTTTAGCCCCCAGTTTTGTATTTTCCTGAGGGTAACAGGAGAAATTGGACCCCAAAATTTGTTGCCCAATTTGTCCTGAGTGCGATGATACACCATATGTGGGGGGAACCACTGTTTGGGCACATGGGAGGGCTCAGAAGGGAAGGAGTGCCATTTGAATGCAGACTTAGATGGAATGGTCTGCAGGTGTCACATTGCGTTTGCAGAGCCCCTAATGTACCTAAACAGTAGAAACCCCCCACAAGTGACACCATTTTGGAAAGTAGACCCCCTTAGGAACTTATCTAGATGTGGGCTGAGCGCTTTGACCCACCAAGGGCTTCACAGAAGTTTATAATGGAGAGCCGTAAAAATAAAACAAAAATTTTTTCCCACAAAAATTATTTTTTAGCCCCCAGTTTTGTATTTTCCCGAGGGTAACAGGAGAAATTCGACCCCACAATTTGTTGTCCAATTTGTCCTGAGTGCGCTGATACCCTATATGTGGGGGGGAACCACTGTTTGGGCGCATGGGAGGGCTCGGAAGGGAAGGAGCTCCATTTGGAATGAGGACTTAGATGGAATGGTCTGCAGGTGTCACATTGCATTTGCAGAGCCCCTAATGTACCTAAACAGTAGAAACCTCCCACAAGTGACACCATTTTGGAAACTAGACACCCTAAGGAACTCATCTAGATGTGTTGTGAGAGCTTTGAACCCCCAAGTGTTTCACTACAGTTTGTAACGCAGAGCCGTGAAAATTAAAAAAAAAAATCTTTCCCCCCAAAATTATTTTTTAGCCCCCAGTTTTGTATTTTCCCAAGGGTAAGAGGAGAAATTCGACCCCAAAAGTTGTTGTCCAATTTGTCCTGAGTACGCTGATACCCCGTATGTTGGGGGAAACCACCGTTTGAGCGCATGGCAGAGCTCGGAAGGGAAGGAGCGCCATTTGGAATGCAGACTTAGATGGAATGGTCTGCAGACGTCACATTGCGTTTGCAGAACACCTAATGTACCTAAACAGTAGAAACCCCCCACAAGTGACCCCATATTGGAAACTAGACCCCCAGGGAACTAATCTAGATGTGTTGTGAGAACTTTGAACCCCCTAGTGTTTCACTACAGTTTATAACGCAGAGCCGTGAAAATAAAAAATCTTTTTTTTCCCACAAAAAATATGTTTTAGCCCCGAGTTTTGTATTTTCCCAAGGGTAACAGGAGAAATTGGACCCCAAAAGTTGTTGTGCTATTTGTCCTGAGTACGCTGATACCCCATATGTTGGGGTAAACCCCTGTTTGGGCACACGGGAGAGCTCGGAAGGGAAGAAGCACTGTTTTACTTTTTCAACGCAGAATTGGCTGGAATTGAGATCGGACGCCATGTCGCGTTTGGAGAGCCCCTGATGTGCCTAAACAGTGGAAACCCCACAATTATAACTGAAACCCTAATCCAAACACATCCCTAACCCTAATCCCAACAGTAACCCTAACCACACCTCTAACCCTGACACACCCCTAACCCTAATCCCAACCCTATTCCCAACCGTAAATGTAATCTAAACCCTAACTGTAACTTTAGCCCCAACCCAAACTGTAGCCCTAGCCCTAACCCTAATCCTAACCCTAATCCTAACCCTAGCCCTAACCCTAGCCCTAGCCCTAACCCTAGCCCTAACCCTAGCCCTAACCCTAACCCTAGCCCTAACCCTAGCCCTAACCCTAGCCCTAATGGGAAAATGGAAATAAATACATTTTTTTAATTTTTCCCTAACTAAGGGGGTGATGAAGGGGGGTTTGATTTACTTTTATAGCGGGTTTTTTAGCGGATTTTTATGATTGGCAGCCGTCACACACTGAAAGACGCTTTTTATTGCAAAAAATATTTTTTGCATTACCACATTTTGAGAGCTATAATTTTTCTATATTTTGGTCCACAGAGTCATGTGAGGTCTTGTTTTTTGCGGGACGAGTTGACGTTTTTATTGGTATCATTTTCGGGCACGTGACATTTTTTGATCGCTTTTTATTCCGATTTTTGTGAGGCAGAATGACCAAAAACCAGCTATTCATGAATTTCTTTTGGGGGAGGCGTTTATACCGTTCCGCGTTTGGTAAAATTGATAAAGCAGTTTTATTCTTCGGGTCAGTACGATTACAGCGACACCTCATTTATATCATTTTTTTATGTTTTGGCGCTTTTATACGATAAAAACTATTTTATAGAAAAAATAATTATTTTGGCATCGCTTTATTCTCAGGACTATAACTTTTTTATTTTTTTGCTGATGATGCTGTATGGCGGCTCGTTTTTTGCGGGACAAGATGCCGTTTTCAGCGGTACCATGGTTATTTATATCTGTCTTTTTGATCGCGTGTTATTCCACTTTTTGTTCGGCGGTATGATAATAAAGCGTTGTTTTTTGCTTCGTTTTTTTTTTTTTTCTTCTTACGGTGTTTACTGAAGGGGTTAACTAGTGGGCCAGTTTTATAGGTCGGGCCGTTACGGACGCGGCGATACTAAATATGTGCACTTTTATTGTTTGTTTTTTTTATTTAGATAAAGAAATATATTTATGGGAATAATATTTTTTATTTTTTTCATTATTTTGGAATATTTTTTTTTACACATTTGAAATTTTTTTTTTTTACTTTTTTACTTTGTCCCAGGGGGGGACATCACAGATCAGTGATCTGACAGTTTGCACAGCACTCTGACAGATCACTGATCTGACATGCAGCGCTGCAGCCTTCACAGTGCCTGCTCTGAGCAGGCTCTGTGAAGCCACCTCCCTCCCTGCAGGACCCGGATCCGCGGCCATCTTGGATCCGGGGCCGGAGGGAGCAGGGAGGGAGGTGAGACCCTCGCAGCAACGCGATCACATCGCGTTGCTGCGGGGGGCTCAGGGAAGCCCGCAGGGAGCCCCCTCCCTGCGGGAGGCTTCCCTGTACCGCCGACACATCAAAGATGATCGCGGTGTGCCAGGGGTTAATGTGCCGGGGGCGGTCCGTGACCGCTCCTGGCACATAGTGCCGGATGTCAGCTGCGATAAACAGCTGACACCCGGCCGCGATCGGCGGCGCTCCCCCCGTGAGCGCCGCCGATCGCGCTGGACGTACTATCCCGTCCATGGTCATAGGGGCCCACCCCACATGGACGGGATAGTACGTCCGATGTCAGAAAGGGGTTAAATAGCTAAAACACCAACAAAGGCTTCCTGTCACGATCCAATTTTGGATTTGTGGCATATCTGGTTGCCTCAGTTTTAGACTTTTTTCCTTTCTGGTCATCGGGGGTTAATGCAGTTTCCCCCCCCCGGTGGCCGCTGATGTTATTGCATTGCTGCTGGGTCAGCTGATGTTTGTAGTGACCACTCCCTCCATCCTTTAAGAGGTCACCTGGTTCATCAGCTGACTGTTGGTGTTAGTTCATTCTTCAGCGACCAAGCCGGGAGTAGGAGCTAGCTGGGAACTATTGTTCTACAGCTGTGTCCGTTGTATCTGGTGTTTCTTCCTGCTGTGCTGTGCCTTGCAGCATTAAGCTAAGTGTGGTTTTCCTTTTCCTTGTCTGTATACTCTGTTATGGTGATATTTATACGCTGGTGCAGTCCACCTCTCTTGGGGGGAGAGGGGGTCCCTGATAGGGCCTGCACAGGAGACAGGGATACGCTGGCGGCTCAGGCCTCCTAACCTTCATAGGTACCCCTGAGATAAGGGAAAGCCTGGGCCCCTTATAGTGGCAGGGACAGGTGCGGGTTCCAGTACGCCGTCCTGCCCCTTTATCACCGTAAACGGCATGACACTTCTTAAGCGTTTAAAAAGGTCCCTTAGTCTGTTTCAGAAGGCTTCACAATCATGGGGAAGACTGCAGGCTTGACAGATGTTCAGAAGGCAGTCATTGACACACTCCACAAGGAGGGGAAGGCTACTTTTATATTTCCGTCTTTTGCAGACAGTCACAATGCGTCGTTCTGTGGAAAAAAAATGCATCCTGCAAAGTTGCCCGCAGGATGCATTTTTTTTTCACATAGTCTTGTATTACCGACGCATTGCGACATATGGACACACGTTCCATACGTCGTGCACTGGATGCGTCGGTATTTGGCGGGCCGTCGTATCGAAAAATCGTTCAAGGGAACGTTTTTTCATACGTTGTGTCCAGCATTTTTTACTGCGCATGACCAGCCATAACTCCACCCCCTCCTCCCTGGGACTTTACAATGGGCAGCGGACGCGTTGAAACACTGCGTTCGCTGCTCATGTCACTCACAAATTCACAAACTTCCGTCGGTGCGTCGCGCCGACGCTTGGCGACGGCCGAGTACTGACGGAAATGTGAAAGAAGCCACAAAAGGTCATTGCTAAAGAAGCTGGCTGTTTACAGAGTGCTGGCCATTATTTTACTTGTGTCTTGCATTTTTCTTCACTTTTTTTCCCTTCTGCATTGTTAAAGGGAACCTGTCACCAGAAAAAATGCTATTAACCTGCAGATATAGGGTCAGTCTGCAGGTTAATAACGTTACTAAGCTGCACGGCTCCCTCACTTAGCCTAATGTTGCGGGCGGGAAATTACCTTTATTCCCCTTCAGAATTCGGGTTTCAGGCACTTGGATGGCACTGACATGAGTATACAGAGCGATGGCTGTAACTGAGCCCCCGACCCTGGCTGACAGCCAGCCCCAATACAGAGTACAGAGACAGATTCAGTCAGGGTCGGCGGTGAGGTTACAGCCACCGCTTGCCACTCTGTATTCTCACAGCGGTGACTGAACCTATATCGGCGTCGCCCCATGACTGAAACCCAAGCGCGGCCTGGGAGAATAAAGTTCATTTCTCCACGCAGTGTTTGACTAAGTGAGGGCCTGGGCAGGTTAGTAACACTAATAACTTGCAGACTAACCCCATATCTGCAGGGTAATAGCATTTTTTTTTTCTGGTGACAGGTTCTCTTTAAATGCTAACAGTTGTCTCTGAGCTTGTGGGAAGAACCTATCTGATAAGTCATCTACTGTATATACAATTCAAAGACATAAAGGATTCCTGCTCTTCTGTCTCTTTGTAACATATCTTCAGAAAAGACAGCAGTTTTTCGGAATGGATGGTGGATTCAGGAGGCAAGAGGGAACAAAAAGAAGTGTTTCACAAGTGGAGAAAGAAGCAGAACATTCATTGCAAAGTTTCTTATATCGGTTTTGTACTGTTGATTTATGCAGTTTGCTGACATGTCCAATTAAATGACCAGTCCAGCTTTATTATCGCAATGTTAATAAAAAGACCTGTTAGAAACCTATAAGAATTTGTAAGGATTATAAGATTATAATCCACTACAGTAGAATGTTTGTTAAATGGCTTTTTCTGATATGAAGCAGCATGTGTGCGATTTTCATACTTGTGGTCACGTGACGACTAGACATGATAGGCTTTAACAGCAGAAGTGCATTGAAAGAAGCTGGATATGTCCAGTTGTCGTGAGACCACAGCTATGCATATCGTACACATATGCTGTGACATGACTGCCTACTCCCAAAACCAGAGAATCCTGATAGACACGGCACGCTGTCACAATTCAGAGATGTCACATAAAATGTCTGCCTACTTTTTTTGTATGAAACCTGGATAACCCAATTAAATTTCAACTGAACTGCAGTACATGTGGCTAGCTATAATAGTGGTGAGTTTAGGGTACATACACTGGCAGATTAGG
This sequence comes from Ranitomeya imitator, assembly GCF_032444005.1. NCBI lineage: Eukaryota > Metazoa > Chordata > Amphibia > Anura > Dendrobatidae > Ranitomeya > Ranitomeya imitator. The sequence continues at coordinate 388,862,557 of NC_091284.1, read as the reverse complement.
AAATGAGCATACCTAGGATATTCAATCGTCCAGATTAACAATCAGCCGGTGAACAAGGAAAACACTCGTTCATTGGGTGAAATTATTTTTTAGACTGCTTAACAATCATAATTCCCAGCAGCACATTGTCCTATGTAAATCGTACTTGTGCTGCTGATTCGTTACGACTGGCATATTGGCATAGCTGTCCGAGACTTGGTATAGATGCCAAAAGATACAATATTTCTGCCCAACTGCCGAGTTACACAAAAATATTGTGACTTATTAAGGTGTTTCTGGCATAAGCAACTTAATGAAACGGCCCCTCTATCCACAGATCTATCTATTACTAATTATTCTATGAGCATAGGAAGTGTAGTTGGCATTCTATGCAGTCAATCCATGGACTTTTAAATCGGCCAGTGTCAAAGCACCCTTACTGTACTGTATCTGCTTGCTATTGTTTGTGCTGATCTATGTGCCCTTTGATGTAACTGTCTGATGTATCTGCACTTGTTAAGGAGATACAGTATTTCCGCACCCTGCAGATACTGCACCATGTGAGCTGGAGATTTAATGAAGAGATACAACTAGATGAAAATGCCTATATTTTCTTGCTGAGAATCTCCAGCCCTCTCTAGACTAATATCTCCAGGCATTCGGGGCCGGAGCTCTCCCTCCCATCTCCTGCTGATACCTCTGCTCTTTAAATGTGTTTAGTAATGCTAACGGGGCATTTACTAACGAGTGGTATTGCTATTCCCTTGATACCTTTAATATGCAGTTCTCTTTCCTTTCCCCTCCTCCAGTTTCTATTTCTCTTTACTATACAACCTGAGTTAATGTCTTTGTTCAATTTTGCATTAGTGTCTTTTCCTCTGATGAAATCCCAATTTCATTGCAAAATACAGACGTGCACATATTAACCTATATAACACTATATAATGCATTTTTTTAATTATCTGTCTGATATTTTGGTTTATTATTAGCGCATTTTTGATAATTGTTTTTTTATTATCATTTTTTTTACTATTAGTGTATTTTTGCTGCCTCACAGTTCCACCAAAGTGGATGAGATTTATAGAAATCTCATGGCCAATGTGTTTAGTTAGCGCAAACTAAACTGCGGTGCATATCATTTTTTTCTGTGAATACGCTTTGGCTAAGGACGGGGCCACAAGATCCTTTATACACCAATCAGTGTGTGCAACTGAGACAGCAGACACAATGACATAATTTCATTGCTTCTGCTGTGCGGAGAGTCAGTGCACTGGAGACAAGAACAGAGGGGCAGCAAAGTGAGTGTTTTTCATGTATATAAGATGCTTGCATGTATTTAGGAGGGCCTTGTGGTTGCTCATATTTTATATAGGAAACTATGTGAGGACATGCACTGTATATAGAAGGCTATGTGGTGGATCATACTGTATATAGCGGTCTATGTGGGGGCTCACACTGTATATAGTGGGGTTATATGGGGACAAATAGTGTATCTCTCAGTTGATGGATGAACCGACAATGGGGGATAATCTGCTGGCTCTGGTCCTGTCAAATAGACCAGATACAATTTCAGATCTACAGTTTCTGGAGCAGACCTGAGCAAAGTGCGGCGAGTGGGAAAAGTGCGGCGAGTCGGCCACTTCCGGCCATCTGACTGTCTCAGTCTAGCCCACGGACCGAGACATCCGTGCTGCTGGAAACCAGAGGCCCCCGATCCGCACTGTGCCTGCCCGTGAAGCGATGGCCGGGGGACCACCACGGTGCAGGAAGACTACCGTACACAAGATGAGGTGCAAACAACAAAGGGTCGATTTATTGGAAGGCAAGGAAGGAAGGGAATGAGGAAGATGCAAACAGGGGTATACAATGGCAAAAGACAATTTACAAGAGCAATAAACTTTATCTTTTCCGTAAAATAGCACAGTGCTCCAACAATTGCAGACTCAAAAATATGTCTAACAAGCAAGTGTAAACAATAAACAAGTGATGATGCTACTCTACGTATAACCTCCCTGGCCTTTAGTAAGCAGGCCACACGGCTCCCGTGTACTGACTATTGAAGCCTACACTAGACCCTAACAGGTGCACCAAACGGGAACAGACTGACGGTGATGTTGGAGAATCAGGTCCAGTCCCAGGGGGGCCCCCAGCAGTCGAATACGGTGGTGCGCTCGGCTTTCTGTCAGCTCTGTGAAATGTGGTCTTCTCCTTGCTTCTGGATCCTAGGAATGCTCCTGGAAACTGTAATTCCCTTTCTCTGTATCTTCGTGGCTCTCTTGCAGCTGTATCAGGACACAGTTCTTCTCTCTTTCAGCTATCAGCACAAAAAGTCCTCTGCAGCAGCCTCAGCTCACACACCCTGCTCCAGCTCCACACCTGCACTCTGCACAGACCAGCTCATTACAACAATTATTGCAGGGGAGAAGCAGAACATTCCATCACGCCAGACAAGGGGGTGCAGCCTCTTAAAGTGACAGCGTGTTCCTTACTGTCCATAACAGCACCACCCTCTTACACCCGCTCGCTGTTTCCATCTGCACTGACTGCATTGGTGAAGGAGGGGCCTCTGGCCACTTCCTCTACCAATCAGCATATGAAACAGCTGACGCGATGATGTCATTTAATCACATCAGCTATGTACTGCGGAGAGTCAGCGCACCAGAGACAGAAGCAGAAGCAGAGCACCGGGGAACGGGACCGAGCTGAGTATGTGGTGTTCTTTATTTTCATGTGTATGAAATGTTTGGGTGGGCATGGGAATGCTAAGGGGGTGTCATGCTGCACATGAGGAGGCTATGGTGGCATCATGCTGCACATGGGGAGGATATGGGGTGACATGCAGCACATGGGGAGGCTCTGGGGTGACATGCAGCACATGGGGAGGCTATGGGGGTGACATTCAGCACATGGGGAGGCTATGGACTTGACAGGGCAGCACATAGGAAGGCTATGGGGGTGATATGCAGCACATGGGGATGCTATGAGGGTGACATGCAGCAACACTGGGAGGCTGTGAGGGTGATATGCACACATGGAGAGGCTTTGTTGGTGACATGCAGTACATGGGGAGGCTGTGAGGGTGACATGCACACATGGAGAGTCTATGGTGGTGACATGCAGCACATGGGGAGGCTATGGGGGTGATATGCAGCACATAGGAAAGCTATGGGATCATCATGCTGCACATGGGGAGGCTATGGGGGTGACGTGCAGCACGTGGGGAGGGAATGGGCGTGACATTCAGCACATGGGGAGGCTATGGAGTTGACAGGGCAGCACATGGGAAGGCTATGGGGGTGACACTGCAAATGGAGAGGCTATGTGGGTGACATACAGCACATGGAGAGGCTATGGGGGTGACATGCAGCACATGGGAGCCTATGGGGGTGACATGCAGCACATAGGAAGGCTATGGGATCGTCGTGCTGCACATGGGGAGGCTATGAGGGTGTCGTGCTGGACATGGGGAGGCCATGGGGTGAAGTGCTTCACATGGAGAGGCTATGGGGGTGTCATGCTGCACATGGGAAGGCTATGGGGGTGTCGTGCTGCACATGGGGATGCTATAGAGGTAACATGCAGCACATGGGGAGGTTATGGGGGTGTCATGCTGCACATGGGGAGGTTATGGGGTGACATGCTGCCTATGGCGAGGCTATGGGGATGACATGCTGCACATGGGGTGATATGCTGCACATGGGGAGGCTATGGGGGTTACATGCTGCACATGGGTATGCCATTGGGGTGACATGCAGCACATAGGGAGGCTATAGGATCGTCGTGCTGCACATGGGGAGGCTATGGGGTGTTGTACTGCCCATGGGGAGGCTATGAGGGTGTCATGCTGGACACGGGTAGGCTATGGGGTGAAGTGCTTCACATGGAGAGGCTATGGGGGTGTCATGCTGCACATGGGAAGGCTATGGGGGTGTCGTGCTGCACATGGGGATGCTATAGGGGTAACATGCAGCACATGGGGGGTTATGGGGTTGTCATGCTGCACATGGGGAGGTGATGGGGTGACATGCTGCCCATGGCGAGGCTATGGGGGTGACATGCTGCACATGGGGTGACATGCTGCACATGGGGAGGCTATGGGGGTGACATGCTGCACATGGGTATGCCATGGGGGTGACACACTGCACGTGGGGATGTTTTGGGGGCATTATGCTGTACTTGGGGAGGCTATGGGGGCCTCATGCACTATATAGGGAGGATGTGTGGGGATCATGCTATATATAGGGAGGCTGTATGGGGCTCATGCTGTATATAGGGAGGATGTGTGGTGCTCATGCTGTATATAGGGAGGCTGTATGGGACTCATGCTGTATATAGGGTGGCTGTGTGGGGCTCATGCTGTATATAGGGAGGCTGTGTGCGGCTCATGTACTGTATATAGGGAGGCTGTGTGGGGCTCATGTAGTGTATATAGGGAGACTGTGGGGCTCATGCAGTGTATGTAGGGAGGCTATGTGGGGCTCATGCATTGCATATAGGGAAGCTGTGTGGGGCTCATGCTATATATAGGGAGGCTGCGTGGGGCTCATGCTGTATGTGGGGAGGCTCTGGGGCTAATGCTGTGTATAGGGAGGCTGTGTGGGGCTCATGCTGTATATGCGGAGGCTGTGTTGGGCTCATGCTGTACATGGGGAGGCTCTGGGGCTCATGCTGTGTATAGGGAGGCTGTGTGGGGCTCATGCTCCATATGGGGAGGCTGTTTCGAGCTCATGCTGCATATGGGGAGGCTGTTTGGAGCTCATGCCGCAAATGTGGGATGCTGTGTGTGGTGCATGCCACATATGGGGGAGGCTGTGTGGAGCTCATGCTGCATATGGTGGAGACTGTGTAGGGCTCATGCCGCATATGGAGGAGGCTGTGTGGGGCTCTTACAGTATATAAAGGGCTGTTAGGGGGCTCATACGATATACGGAAGGGGCTGTAATTGGGTTCAAACGATATATAGGGGATGTCAGCATACTTAATTCTGCTCAATATTAAGTGTACAATTAATATTAATATAATTATCAATAATATAATTATATATCAATATTAATATTGAGTAGAATTTTCGGCCTATTGGTTTGGCCCTCCACAACAGTCACGGTCTCTCACGTGGCCCCTCAGAAAAATTAATTGCCCACCGTAGTTCTGGAGCATTTGGGATGCAGTGACCATAACATGGTAGGTTTCAATGTAATATTTAATAAAACATTTCAAATGGTAAATGAAAAAAAATGGAACTTTAAGAAAGCTGATTTGAATAAAGTAAGGGAAGAGCTTAATCGTGTAAACTAGGACCATGTCATGGTAACTGGGGATGCAGACCATAAATGGGGCATGTTTAAAGTTATTCTACTAGAATCCTGTAGAAAACTTGTACCATCTGTTAATAAAATGTCTAGGAATAAAAAGAAGCCTTTATGGATAAATAAGACAGTACAAAGTTTAATAAGACTAAAACAAAGGGCATTCAAAATCCTGAAGGCCGAGAATGCAGAAATAGCATTTCAGTAGTATAAAGATCGATTAAGAAACTCAAAAAAGAAATCAAGCTGACAAAGTTATCTAGAGAGGAATAAATAGCCAACGACATTGAAAAAAATTCTCCAAATTTTTATAAATGTATCAATGCCTAAAAGTAAAAAGGTGGTATTAGCCCCTTAAAAGACAATAATACGAAGATAATTATAGAGGACAAAGAAAAGGCTGATATATTGAACAGGCACATTTCATCCGTGTTCACCAATGAACAGACTGTTCAACAAGGCAAAAATCAAAGTTCACTACCTGATATACAGTGGGGGAAATAAGTATTTCTTCCCTTGCTGATTTTGTAAGTTTGCCCACTGACAAAGACATGAACAGTTTATAATTTTAAGGGTTGGCTAATTTTAACATTAAGAGATAGAATCTCAGAAATAAAATCCAGAAAATTGCATTGTATAAATTATATAAATCTATTTGGATTTTGCAATGAGAAAAAGGTACTTGATCCCCTACCAACCATTAAGAGTTTTCGCTCCTACAGACCAGTTAGACGCTCCTAATCAACCTGCATTTAAGACAGCTGTCTTATATACTCACCTTTATAAAAGACTCTTGTCCACACAGACTCAATTAATCAGTAAGACTCAATCCCCTGCAACATGGGCAAGACCAAAGAGTGTTATACTTCCGGGACAAGATCAAAGACCTGCACAAATCTGGAATGGGTTGCAAAACCATAAGTGAGACGCTGGGTGAGAAGGAGACAACTATTGATGCAATAGTAATAAAATGGAAGAAATACAAAGTGACTGTCAATCGACATCGATCTGGAGCACCATGCAAAATCTCACCTCGTGAGGTATCCTTGATCATGAGGAGCGTAAGTGATCAGCCTAAAACTACATGGGGGAACTTGTTAATAATGTCAAGGCAGCTGGGACCACAGTCACCAAGAAAATCATTGGTAACACAACGCCGCAAAGGTTTTAAATCCTGAAGTGCCTGCAAAGTCCCTCTGTTCAAGAAGGCACATGGGCAGGCCCGTCAGAAGTTTGCCAGTGAACATTTGGATGATTCTGTGAGTGATTGGGAGAAAGTGCTGTGGTCAGATAAGACAAAAATTGATCTCTTTGGAATTAACTCAGCTCGCCGTGTTTGGAGGAAGAAAAATGCAGCCTATGACCAAAACAACACCGTCCCCACTGTCAAGCATGGTGTCTCTCTGCTAAGGGCACAGGACTACTTCACAACATCAATGGACAATGGATGAAGCCATGTACTGTAAAATCCTCAGTGACAACCTCCTTCGCTCTGCCAGGACATTAAAAATGGGCCGTGGCTGGGTCTTCCAGCAAGACAATGACCCAAAGCATACAGCCAAGGCAACAAGGGAGTGGCTCAAAAAGAAGCACATTAAGGTCATGGAGTGGCCTAGCCAGTCTCCAGACCTTAAACCCATAAAAAACTTATGGAGGGAGTTGGAGCTCCAATTTGCCAAGCGACAGCCTCAAAATCTTAATGATTTAGAGATGATCTGCAAAGAGGAGTTGACCAAAATTCCTCCTCACATGTGCCCAAACCTCATCATCAACTACAAAAAATGTCTTGACTGTTGTGCTTGCCAACAACGGTTTTGCCACCAAGTAGTCATGATTCTGGATGGGATGATTCAGCCTCTGTCCTGGTCAAGTCAGGGTTAACGCGTGTTGCTTCTCTCTAGTTCTGGTGTGGCTATTTAATGCTGGTAGGTACTTCCATTTACTCGGTTAGTGGTTGCTGACCCAGCTTACTCACCTGTAATCATTGTGCCTCTGTGCTTGTGAGCTTTGTTGTGTATGACCCGGTTATGTCCCCTAAATTCTACCTCTGTTTTCTGCTGAGTACTTATCTATCCTTCCTGATTCTCTGACCCCCTTAGCTCAACTCGGTTTACTCTTCGGTCTTGTCCCTGGTACCTCGTTCTCACCTGGCTTTTGACCCTCGGCTCCTCGTAAGAAGCATTTCAAGGTCCTGGAGTGGCCTAGCCAGTCTCCAGATCTCAACCCTATAGAAAACCTTTGGAGGGAGTTGAAAGTCCGTGTTGCCAAGCGAAAAGCCAAAAACATCACTGCTCTAGAGGAGATCTGCATGGAGGAATGGGCCAACATACCAACAACAGTGTGTGGCAACCTTGTGAAGACTTACAGAAAACGTTTGACCTCTGTCATTGCCAACAAAGGATATATTACAAAGTATTGAGATGAAATTTTGTTTCTAACCAAATACTTATTTTCCACCATAATATGCAAATAAATTGTTAAAAAAAACAGACAATGTGATTTTCTGGATTTTTTTTTCTCAGTTTGTCTCCCATAGTTGAGGTCTACCTATGATGTAAATTACAGACGCCTCTCATCTTTTTAAGTGGTGGAACTTGCACTATTGCTGACTGACTAAATACGTTTTTGCCCCACTGTATATATATGTACTGTATATAAAGGAGATATGAAAATGACCATTAGTTCAGAGCTTAAACTTACAGTGGACAAACTGAATAACAAATACCAGTTCTACAACTTTAACCCCTTAATCCCATATGACGTACTAACCCGTCAAGGTGACCTGGGACTTAATTCTCAGTGACGGGATAGTACGTCATATGCGATCGGCCGCGCTAACGGGGGGAGTGTGGCCTGTCGCAGCCGGGTGTCAGCTGACTATCGCAGCTGACATCCGGCACTATGTGCCAGGAGCGGTCACGGACCGCTCCCGGCACATTAACCCCCGGCACACCGCGATCAAACATGATCGCAGTGATCCGGGGGCATAGGGAAGCATCGCGCAGGGAGAGGGCTCCCTGCGGGCTTCCCTGAGACGATCGGTACAAGGCGATGTGCTCATCTTGTATCGAGCGTCTCCTCCTTGCAGGCCCCGGATCCAAAATGGCCGCGGGGCGACTTCCGGGTCCTGCAAGGACTACTTCCGGGTCCAGAGCAGGCGCTGGTAACCAAGGAGCAGGGCACGCCAGATTGCTGATCTGACACGGTGCTCTGCAAAGTGTCAGACCATCGATCTGTCACTATACAGTGATGTCCCCCCTGGGACAAGGTAAAAAAGTTAAAAAAAATTTTTTTAGATGTGTAAAAAAAAAAAAATAATTCCTAAATGAAGAAAAAAAATAATATTGTTCACATAAATACATTTCTTTATCTAAATAAAAAAACAGTAAAAGTACACATACAACTGTCCCACTAGTTAACCCCTTCAGTGAACACCGTAAAAAAAAAAAAGAGGCAAAAAACAACGCTTTATTTTCATATCGCCGAACAAAAAGTGGAATAACACGCGATCAAAAAGATACCGCTGAACAAAAAGTGAAATAACGCGCGATCAAAAAGATGGATATAAATAACCATCTTGTTCCGCAAAAAACGAGCCGCCATACAGCATCAGCGAAAAAATAAAAAAGTTACAGTCCTCAGAATAAAGCAATGCAAAAATAATTATTTTTTCTATAAAATAGTTTTTATCGTATAAAAAGCGCCAAAACATAAAAAAATGTAAATGAGGTATCGCTGTAATCATACTGACCCGAAGAATAAAACTGCTCTATCCATTTTAAAAAACGCGGAACGTTATAAACGCCCCCCCCAAAAGAAATTCATGAATAGCTGGTTTTTGGTCATTCTGCCTCACAAAAATCGGAATAAAAAGCGATAAAAAAACGTCATGTGCCCGAAAATGTTACCAATAAAAACGTCAACTCGTCCCGCAAAAAACAAGACCTCACATGACTGTGGACCAAAATATAGAAAAATTATAGGTCTCAAAATGTGGTAGTGCAAAAAATATTTTTGCAATAAAAAGTGTCTTTTAGTGTGTGACGGCTGCCAATCATAGAAATCCGCAAGAAAACCCGCTATAAAAGTAAATCAAACCCCTCTTCATCACCCCCTTAGTTAGGGAAACATATAAAAATTTAAAAAATGTATTTATTTCCATTTTCCCATCAGGGTTAGGGCTAGGGTTAGCGTTAGGGTTAGGGTTAGGGTTAAGGCTAGGGTTAGGGTTGAGCTAGGGTTAGGGTTGGGGCTAGGGTTGGGGTTAGGGTTGGAGCTATGGTTGGGGTTAGGGTTGGAGCTATGGTTAGGGTTGGGGCTAGGGTTAGGGTTGGGGCTAGGGTTAGGGCTACAGTTAGGGTTTGGGCTAAAGTTAGGGTTAGGGCTGGGGCTAAAGTTAGGGTTAGGGCTAAAGTTAGGGTTGGGGCTAAAGTTAGAGTTAGGGTTGGGGCTAAAGTTAGGGTTGGGGCTAAAGTTAGGGTTGGGGCTAAAGTTAGGGTTGGGGCTAAAGATAGGGTTGGGGCTAAAGTTAGAGTTGGGGTTTGGATTACATTTACAGTTGGGATTAAGGTTATGGGTGTGTCAGGGTTAGGGGTGTGGTTAGGGTTATGGTTGGGATTAGGGTTAGGGGTGTGTTTGGGATAGGGTTTCAGTTAGAATTGGGGGTTTCCACTGTTTAGGCACATCAGGGCTCTCCAAACGCGACATGGCGTCCGATCTCAATTCCAGCCAATTCTGCGTTGAAAAAGTAAAACAGTGGTCCTTCCCTTCCGAGCTCTCCCGTGCGCCCAAACAGGGGTTTACCCCAACATATGGGGTATCAGCATACTCAGGACAAATTGGACAACAACTATTGGGGTCCAATTTCTCTTGTTACCCTTGGGAAAATAAAAATTTGGGGGGCTAAAAAAACATTTTTGGGGGAAAATTAATTTTTATTTTCACGGCTCTGCATTATAAACTGTAGTGAAACACTTTGTTAGGGTTGGCAGAACGCACCGAATATATATTTATTAGAAGAAGTTGGTGCGTTCGCAACCCGGGATCCACCGTGCACCAAAGCACCGGCAGCTAGATATGGCGGTACAATATAGTAGTGTAAACAGACTCTGTTACTTAGTCCCAAAGACGTCTGCTCGCTGCTGACCAGTACTGGCTAAAATGGCAGAAGCTGGAAGGACAGCAGTAACCCTTCACACAGTGTCAGACTGAGCATGACGCTGGGACCGACGCCTCTGCTGAGCAGACTCTACTGCGGCAGGAGAAAAATGGGAGACCGCAGCAGAGATGGCTCGAGATTCCCCCTGTGCAGAGGCAGGAACTCGACCCCTAACATTGCCCCTCCTCCTAGGGCCCCCCTCCTTGGACCTCACCACGCTCGAAGGCAGCAATGAGCTGCGGAGCCCGAATATTCTCAGCAGGCTCCCCGGACCTGTCCTCAGGACCATAACTCTTCCAGTCCACCAAATAAATTTTTTTGCCACGTACCACCTTGCACCCCAAAATAGCATTCACCTCATAATCGTCCATAGACGAACCCGATGTCCCGGCAGATGACTCGGAAAACCGGGACATGTATACAGGCTTCAAGAGGGACACATGAAAGGTGTCGGTGATACCCAGATGTGGCGGAAGGGCCAGAGGGTAGACCACTGGGTTAACTTGTTTGAGGACCTTGAAAAGGCCCAAGTAGCGAGGAGCAAACTTAGTGGACTCAACTCGCAGCCTGATGTTACGGATGGAGAGCCACACTAAGTCGCCAGGAGCAAAGGTCGGAGCGGGGCGCCGATTTGCATCGGCAGAGGACCTCATTCTCTCCTTGGAGGCCCGATTGGCATCCTGAGTGCGGTCCCAAATGTCCCGCGCCTCCACAGCCCAGTCTGCCACCCTGGAGTCAGCGGAAGACACGGGCATATTCACAGGTACCCGCGGATGCTGACCATAGTTTAGGAGGAATGGGGTCTGTCCGGTGGAGTCAGCTACGACGTTATTCAGCGCAAACTCTGCCCACAATAGCAAGGATGCCCAGTCATCCTGCCTGGCTGAGACAAAATGTCGAAGATACGTGACCAAGGACTGGTTTGCCCTTTCTACCAACCCATTCATCTCAGGATGATAAGCTGAGGAGAGATTCAACTCAATGCTGAGTAGACGACAAAGCTCTCTCCAGAATTGAGACGCAAACTGGGGACCCCGGTCACTGACAATTTTGTCCGGCATACCATGTAGGCGAAATATGTGTTTGATAAACAACGCCGCCAGAGCCCATGCAGAAGGTAACCGTGGAAGAGGCACCAAGTGCACCATTTTGGAAAAATGGTTGGTGATAACCCAAATAATGGTGCAGCTACAAGACTTGGGTAAGCCCACCACAAAATCCATCCCAACCATCTCCCAGGGTCTGTCTGCCGCCACAGGGGGTGAAGCAACCCAGCTGGCCGTTAACGAGTAGACTTGTTCCTGGCGCAGGAGACACATGCCTGAACATAATCTGCGACATCACGGGCCATATGCTGCCACCAATATGTCCTCGCCAGTAGCTCAGATGTCCTTTTGGTCCCAAAATGTCCACCCACCCTAGATGAGTGAGCCCAAGAGAGAACCTCCGGACGCAAACTGGATGGTACAAAAGTCTTGCCCGGAGGCACAGACTCTAGCGATACCGGGGCCACAGTTCTCAGGCTCTCGGAAGGGACGATAAGCCGAGGCTCCTCTTCCTCCTCCTCAGATGATACAACGGAGCGAGAGAGAGCGTCGGCACAAATGTTTTTCTCCCCGGAAAGAAAATGGAGGGTGAAATGGAACCGAGAGAAGAACACGGACCATATGGCCCGGCAAGAATTTAGCCCCTGGGCAGTCTGTAAATAAACCAATTTCTTGTGGTCAGTGAATACTTGGAAGGGAAAACGAGCCCCCTCCAAGAGATGTCTCCACTCTCAGAAGGCTAACTTAATTGCTAGCAACTTCCTGTTCCCGATGGAATAATTCCTCTCCGCTGGTGTGAAGGTTTTGGAAAAGAAGAAGCAAGGATGCTTCCGACCTTGAGCATCCTTTTGGAAGAGGACTGCTCCAGCACCAACGGAAGAGGCATCCACCTCCATTATAAACGGCTTGTCTACATCGAGGCGATGTAGAATGGGAGCGCTAGCAAAATGAGATTTAATAGAAGTGAAAGCCTTGGAGACCTCCACAGACCACAATTTGGGATATGCTCCCTTCTTGGTGAGGGCTACCAAGGGAGCTACCAAAGTTGAGAAATGAGGAATGAACTGGCGATAATAGTTAATGAACCCCCATAAAGGGCTGCACCGCTTTAAGGGAGTTGGGTTCTTGCCAGTCCATCACAGCCTGTAGTTTGGCAGGATCCATAGCCAATCCTTGGGCGGAGATGATATAGCCTGGAAAAGGTAAAGACTCCCGCTCAAACACACATTTCTCCAACGTGGCGTAGAGGGAGTTAGTTCGTTAGAGGTCGAAGACTCTGCAAACATCTCTCCGGTGGGAGTCAGCATCTGGAGAGTAGATGAGAATTAGGGTTGAGCGATTTTTACTTTTTAGGGTCGAGTCGGGTTTTGCGAAACCCGACTATCTCAAAAGTCGAGTCGAGTGAAATCGGCCGATTATCGCGAAAAGTCGGGGTCGGGGATCGACCGAAACATGAAACCCAATGCAAGTCAATGGGAAAGCATAGTCGGCAGTGAGTGGAGGCCAGGAAAACACCTACAGTGCCCATTTTAATGGCAAAAACATCCATTCTTGGTACTGAAGCTTGTCAATCTTAATTTACCTTATAATAATAGTTAGGCATTGGAAATTGGGGTCATTTGGCTAAAGTTGTGGGGGGTATGGTTGGTTCAAGTATTTAGTGGGCCCAGGAAACGTGGACCACGTCATGGCAGTGGAGCAGGGAGAGGTAAGTACTTCAACTTTGCAAGTGCTGTGATCCTGAGCAAGCAGGGGGGCCCACTCATTCGCATTGGCACTGGCACGGGGCCCCTTAAAGTACGGCGGTGTGTTTACACGGCGGGGGCGCCTCCCACCAGCAGCGACACTTTTGCGTACTATGAGGGGCCCTGTGCCAGTGACGTCGACAACGAGTATCCCCCCCACTGATGATGGAACCTGCACTTTCATCTGCACCTTCCTCTTTGTCCCTGTGTAAGGTGGTATAGTATGCGGGAAGGGGAACCTCACTTTCAGCAGGGTCACAATCTGGCTGTGTAGTGTGCAAGGGGAATGTAGCGGTCTGGGTCAATGTAGCAGCAGACTCATCTAGCACTGGCTGGGCAATGGGCAGGATGAGGAGGAAACACAGATATAGGCCCGAACAATAAAGTGGGCTAAAAGCAGTTCAGGCAGCATTGGTGTGGTCAGTGGAGGACTATTGGAAGGAGGGACCGCAGTCAGACTTAGTAGGCCTAACATAAAAAATGTGGCTCTATACACTTTTAAATAGGTTCCAGGGGTACACAGGCAGCATTGGTGTGGTCAGTGGAGGACTATTGGAAGGAGGGACCGCAGACAGACTTAGTAGGCCTAACATAAAAAAAGTGGCTCTATGCACTTTTAAATAGGTTCCAGGGGTACACAGGCAGCATTGGTGTGGTCAGTGGAGGTCTATTGGAAGGAGGGACCGCAGACAGACTTAGTGGGCCTAACATAAAAAAGGTGGCTCTATACACTTTTAAATAGGTTCCAGGGGTACACAGGCAGCATTGGTGTGGTCAGTGGAGGACTATTGGAAGGAGGGACCGCAAACAGACTTAGTAGGCCTAACTTAAAAAAGGTGGCTCTATGCACTTTGAAACAGGTTCCAGGGGTACACAGGCAGCATTGGTGTGGTCAGTGGAGGACTATTGGAAGGAGGGACCGCAGACAGACTTAGTAGGCCTAACATAAAAAAGGTGGCTCTATGCACTATTAAATAGGTTCCAGGGGTACACAGGTGTTATGCTGTGCTATCAGGCAACACAGTGTGCAGTAATCAGCGCACATACAGTGATATGGCAATAACCCAAAAACAATAGAACAAGCTCTGAGACGTGGAATCTCTGCAGACTGCAATACCTGAACCTATCCTCACACAACTAAAAGCAGCAGTGGATTGCGCCTAACACTACCTATGCAACTCGGCACTGCCTGAGGAGCTGACTAGCCTAGCCTGAAGATAGAAATACAAGCCTGACTTGCCTCAGAGAAATACCCCAAAGGAATAGGCAGCCCCCCACATATAATGACTGTTAGCAAGATGAAAAGACAAAACGTAGGAATGAAATAGATTCAGCAAAGTGAGGCCCGATATTCTAGACAGAGCGAGGATAGCAAAGAGAACTATGCAGTCTACAAAAAACCCTAAAGCAGAACCACGCAAAGGGGGGCAAAAAGACCCACCGTGCCGAACTAACGGCACGGCGGTGCACCCTTTGCGTCTCAGAGCTTCCAGCAAAAGAGAATAGCACAGCTGGACAGAAAAAACGGAAACAAAAACAAAGTAACACTTATCTAGCAGAGCAGCAGGCCACAGGAAAGATGCAGTAGCTCAGATCCAACACTGGAACATTGACAAGGAGCAAGGAAGACAGACTCAGGTGGAGTTAAATAGCAAGGCAGCCAACGAGCTCACCAAAACACCTGAGGGAGGAAGCCCAGAGGCTGCAATACCACTTGTGACCACAGGAGTGAATTCAGCCACAGAATTCACAACAGTACCCCCCCCTTGAGGAGGGGTCACTGAACCCTCACCAGAACCCCCAGGCCGACCAGGATGAGCCACATGAAAGGCACGAACAAGATCTGGGGCATGGACATCAGAGGCAAAAACCCAGGAATTATCCTCCTGAGCATAACCCATCCATTTGACCAGATACTGGAGTTTCCGTCTAGAGACACGAGAATGCAAAATTTTCTCCACAATATACTCCAATTCCCCCTCCACCAAAACAGGGGCAGGAGGCTCCACAGATGGAACCATAGGTGCCACGTATCTTCTCAACAACGACCTATGGAATACATTATGTATGGAAAAGGAGTCTGGGAGGGTCAGACGAAAAGACACCGGATTGAGAATCTCAGAAATCCTATACGGACCAATAAAACGAGGTTTAAATTTAGGAGAGGAAACCTTCATAGGAATATGACGAGAAGATAACCAAACCAGATCCCCAACACGAAGTCGGGGACCCACACGGCGTCTACGATTAGCGAAAAGCTGAGCCTTCTCCTGGGACAAGGTCAAATTGTCCACTACCTGAGTCCAGATCTGCTGCAACCTGTCCACCACAGAATCCACACCAGGACAGTCCGAAGACTCAACCTGTCCTGAAGAGAAACGAGGATGGAACCCAGAATTGCAGAAAAATGGAGAGACCAAGGTAGCCGAGCTGGCCCGATTATTAAGGGCGAACTCAGCCAACGGCAAAAATGACACCCAATCATCCTGGTCAGCAGAAACAAAACATCTCAGATATGTTTCCAAGGTCTGATTGGTTCGTTCGGTCTGGCCATTAGTCTGAGGATGGAAGGCCGAGGAAAAAGATAGGTCAATGCCCATCCTACCACAAAAGGCTCGCCAGAACCTCGAGACAAACTGGGAACCTCTGTCAGAAACAATATTCTCAGGAATGCCATGCAAACGAACCACATGCTGGAAGAACAAAGGCACCAAATCAGAGGAGGAAGGCAATTTAACCAAGGGCACCAGATGGACCATTTTAGAAAAGCGATCACAGACCACCCAAATGACCGACATCTTTTGAGAAACGGGAAGGTCAGAAATGAAATCCATCGAAATATGTGTCCAAGGCCTCTTCGGGACCGGCAAGGGCAAAAGCAACCCACTGGCACGTGAACAGCAGGGCTTAGCCCTCGCACAAATCCCACAGGACTGCACAAAAGCACGCACATCCCGTGACAGAGATGGCCACCAGAAGGATCTAGCCACTAACTCTCTGGTACCAAAGATTCCTGGATGACCAGCCAGCACCGAACAATGAAGTTCAGAGATAACTTTACTAGTCCACCTATCAGGGACGAACAGTTTCTCGGCCGGACAACGATCAGGTTTATTAGCCTGAAATTTCTGCAACACTCTCCGCAAATCAGGAGAGATGGCAGACACAATGACTCCTTCCTTGAGGATACTCGCCGGCTCAGATAACCCCGGAGAGTCGGGCACAAAACTCCTAGACAGAGCATCCGCCTTCACATTTTTAGAGCCCGGAAGGTACGAAATCACAAAATCAAAACGAGCAAAAAATAACGACCAACGGGCCTGTCTAGGATTCAAGCGCTTGGCAGACTCGAGATAAGTAAGATTCTTATGATCAGTCAATACCACCACGCGATGCTTAGCTCCCTCAAGCCAATGACGCCACTCCTCGAATGCCCACTTCATGGCCAGCAACTCTCGGTTGCCCACATCATAATTACGCTCAGCAGCAGAAAATTTCCTGGAAAAGAAAGCACATGGTTTCAACACTGAGCAACCAGAACCTCTCTGTGACAAAACCGCCCCTGCTCCAATCTCAGAAGCATCAACCTCGACCTGGAACGGAAGAGAAACATCTGGTTGACACAACACAGGGGCACAGCAAAAACGACGCTTCAACTCCTGAAAAGCTTCCACGGCAGCAGAAGACCAATTAACCAAATCAGCACCCTTCTTGGTCAAATCGGTCAATGGTCTGGCAATGCTAGAAAAATTACAGATGAAGCGACGATAAAAATTAGCAAAGCCCAGGAATTTCTGCAGACTTTTCAGAGATGTCGGCTGAGTTCAATCCTGGATGGCCTGGACCTTAACCGGATCCATCTCGATAGTAGAAGGGGAAAAGATGAACCCCAAAAATGAAACTTTCTGCACACCGAAGAGACACTTTGATCCCTTCACGAACAAGGAATTAGCACGCAGTACCTGGAAAACCATTCTGACTTGCTTCACATGAGACTCCCAATCATCAGAGAAGATCAAAATGTCATCCAAGTAAACAATCAGGAATTTATCCAGATACTCACGGAAAATGTCATGCATAAAAGACTGAAAAACAGATGGAGCATTGGCAAGTCCGAACGGCATCACCAGATACTCAAAATGACCCTCGGGCGTATTAAATGCCGTTTTCCATTCATCTCCCTGCTTGATTCTCACCAGATTATACGCACCACGAAGATCAATCTTAGTAAACCAACTAGCCCCCTTAATCCGAGCAAACAAGTCAGATATCAATGGCAAGGGATACTGAAACTTAACAGTGATCTTATTAAGAAGGCGGTAATCAATACACGGTCTTAGCGAACCATCCTTTTTGGCTACAAAAAAGAACCCTGCTCCCAATGGTGATGACGATGGGCGAATATGTCCCTTCTCCAGGGATTCTTTCACATAACTGCGCATAGCGGTGTGTTCAGGCACGGACAAATTAAATAAATGACCCTTAGGGAATTTACTACCAGGAATCAAATTGATAGCACAATCACAATTCCTATGCGGAGGTAGGGCATCAGACTTGGGCTCTTCAAATACATCCTGAAAGTCAGACAAGAACTCTGGGATGTCAGAAGGAATGGATGACGAAATAGACAAAAATGGAACATCACCATGTACTCCCTGACAACCCCAGCTGGTTACCGACATAGAGTTCCAATCTAATACTGGATTATGGATTTGTAGCCATGGCAACCCCAACACGACCACATCATGCAGATTATGCAGTACCAGAAAGCGAATAACTTCCTGATGTGCAGGAGCCATGCACATGGTCAGCTGGGCCCAGTACTGAGGCTTATTCTTGGCCAAAGGTGTAGCATCAATTCCTCTCAACGGAATAGGACACCACAAAGGCTCCAAGAAAAATCCACAACGTTTAGCATAATCCAAATCCATCAGATTCAGGGCAGCGCCTGAATCCACAAACGCCATGACAGAATACGATGACAAAGAGCATATCAAGGTAATGGACAGAAGGAATTTGGACTGTACAGTACCAATGACGGCAGAGCTATCGAACCGCCTAGTGCGCTTAGGACAATTAGAAATAGCATGAGTGGAATCACCACAGTAGAAACACAGCCTGTTCAGACGTCTGTGTTCTTGCCGTTCAACTTTAGTCATAGTCCTGTCGCACTGCATAGGCTCAGGTTTACTCTCAGACAATACCGCCAGATGGTGCACAGATTTACGCTCGCGCAAGCGACGACCGATCTGAATGGCCAAGGACATAGACTCATTCAAACCAGCAGGCATAGGAAATCCCACCATGACATCCTTAAGATCTTCGGAGAGACCCTTTCTGAACCAAGCCGCCAGTGCAGATTCATTCCACAGCGTGAGTACTGACCACTTCCTAAATTTCTGACAATATACTTCTACATCATCCTGACCCTGGCATAAAGTCAGCAAATTTTTCTCAGCCTGATCCACTGAATTAGGCTCATCGTAAAGCAATCCAAGCGCCTGGAAAAACGCATCAACATTACTCAATGCAGGGTCTCCTGGCGCAAGAGAAAACGCCCAGTCCTGTGGGTCGCCGCGCAAAAAAGAAATAATAATCAAAACCTGTTGAATAGGATTACCAGAAGAATGAGGTTTCAAGGCCAGAAATAGCTTACAATTATTTTTGAAGCTCAGGAACTTAGTTCTGTCACCAAAAAACAAATCAGGAATAGGAATTCTTGGTTCTAGCATAGATTTCTGATCAATTGTATCTTGAATCTTTTGTACATTTATAACGAGATTATCCATTGAGGAGCACAGAGCCTGAATATCCATGTCCACAACTGTGTCCTGAAGCACTCTAATGTCTAGGGGAAAAAAAAACAAAAAACTGAAGACAGAGCTGAGGAAAAAAAAAATGATGTCAGGACTTCTTTTTTCCCTCTATTGAGAATCATTGGTTTGGGCTCCTTGTACTGTTATGCTGTGCTATCAGGCAACACAGTGTGCAGTAATCAGCGCACATACAGTGATATGGCAATAACCCAAAAACAATAGAACAAGCTCTGAGACGTGGAATCTCTGCAGACTGCAATACCTGAACCTATCCTCACACAACTAAAAGCAGCAGTGGATTGCGCCTAACACTACCTATGCAACTCGGCACTGCCTGAGGAGCTGACTAGCCTGAAGATAGAAATACAAGCCTGACTTGCCTCAGAGAAATACCCCAAAGGAAT
Organism: Ranitomeya imitator; assembly: GCF_032444005.1. NCBI lineage: Eukaryota > Metazoa > Chordata > Amphibia > Anura > Dendrobatidae > Ranitomeya > Ranitomeya imitator. The sequence continues at coordinate 388,843,103 of NC_091284.1, read as the reverse complement.
AGGCAGCCCCCCACATATAATGACTGTTAGCAAGATGAAAAGACAAAACGTAGGAATGAAATAGATTCAGCAAAGTGAGGCCCGATATTCTAGACAGAGCGAGGATAGCAAAGAGAACTATGCAGTCTACAAAAAACCCTAAAGCAGAACCACGCAAAGGGGGGCAAAAAGACCCACCGTGCCGAACTAACGGCACGGCGGTGCACCCTTTGCGTCTCAGAGCTTCCAGCAAAAGAGAATAGCACAGCTGGACAGAAAAAACGGAAACAAAAACAAAGTAACACTTATCTAGCAGAGCAGCAGGCCACAGGAAAGATGCAGTAGCTCAGATCCAACACTGGAACATTGACAAGGAGCAAGGAAGACAGACTCAGGTGGAGTTAAATAGCAAGGCAGCCAACGAGCTCACCAAAACACCTGAGGGAGGAAGCCCAGAGGCTGCAATACCAATTGTGACCACAGGAGTGAATTCAGCCACAGAATTCACAACACACAGGCAGCATTGGTGTGGTCAGTGGAGGTCTATTGGAAGGAGGGACCGCAGACAGACTTAGTAGGCCTAACATAAAAAAAGTGGCTCTATGCACTTTTAAATAGGTTCCAGGGGTACACAGGCAGCATTGGTGTGGTCAGTGGAGGACTATTGGAAGGAGGGACCGCAGACAGACTTAGTAGGCCTAACATAAAAAAGGTGGCTCTATGCACTTTTAAATAGGTTCCAGGGGTACACAGGCAGCATTGGTGTGGTTAGTGGAGGACTATTGGAAGGAGGGACCGCAGACAGACTTAGTAGGCCTAACATAAAAAAAAGGTGGCTCTATGCACTTTTAAATAGGTTCCAGGGGTACACAGGCAGCATTGGTGTGGTCAGTGGAGGACTATTGGAAGGAGGGACCGCAGACAGACTTAGTAGGCCTAACATAAAAAAAGGTGCCTATATGCACTTTTAAATAGGTTCCAGGGGTACACAGGCAGCATTGGTGTGGTCAGTGGAGGTCTATTGGAAGGAGGGACTGCAGACAGACTTAGTAGGCCTAACATAAAAAAGGTGGCTCTATGTACTTTTAAATAGGTTCCAGGGGTACACAGTCAGCATTGGTGTGGTCAGTGGAGGTCTGTTGGAAGGAGGGACCGCAGACAGACTTAGTAGGCCTAACATAAAAAAAGTGGCTCTATGCACTTTTAAATAGGTTCCAGGGGTACACAGGCAGCATTGGTGTGGTTAGTGGAGGACTATAGGAAGGAGGGACCGCAGACAGACTTAGTAGGCCTAACATAAAAAAAGGTGGCTCTATGCACTTTTAAATAGGTTCCAGGGGTACACAGGCAGCATTGGTGTGGTCAGTGGAGGTCTATTGGAAGGAGGGACTGCAGACAGACTTAGTAGGCCTAACATAAAAAAGGTGGCTCTATGTACTTTTAAATAGGTTCCAGGGGTACACAGGCAGCATTGGTGTGGTCAGTGGAAGACTATTGAAAGGAGGGACCGCAGACAGACTTAGTAGGCCTAACATAAAAAAGGTGGCTCTATGCACTTTTAAATAGGTTCCAGGGGTACACAGGCAGCATTGGTGTGGTCAGTGGAGGACTATTGGAAGGAGGGACCGCAGACAGACTTAGTAGGCCTAAGATTAAAAAAAGGTGGCTCTATGCACTTTTAAATAGGTTCCAGGGGTACGCAGGCAGCATTGGTGTGGTCAGTGGAGGAATATTGGAAGGAGGGACCGCAGACAGACTTAGTAGGCCTAACATAAAAAAAGGTGGCTCTATGCACTTGTGGCACCCCTAGGGGTATTTGCCACAAAAACAGTTACTGACACTGGATACAAATACTAAAATAGCAAGACTGCACTACCATCTCCGGCCAGAAGGGGGAGCTCCAGAGACTCCCCTTGATCCATTCTGGTCTGAGAGAAGAAATGGCAGTTGGGCTAAGGAGCTGAAAGTGAGAGGTCATACAGCTGAATTTCTAACAGCCCTGTGACTGTTTCCAGGCCTAAATCACCGGCCTGAGGAGAAGAGGGACAGAGAAAAAGGACATTGTGAGAACCGGGTAGCATTAATCACTACCCAGAACAGGCGCAAAGACGGATACCGGATCCGTGGCTGTATTCATTATATATAATACAGCAACCGGAAAAACATGAGGTGATATCAGCTTCACTAGGGCCGGACGCAGCAACAGACACAGAGTTCAGGGGTACTCCTGGAGGGGGTAAGCCGATAAAAGGACTCGGGTTGCCCGTCGAACCAGGACCCGGAGGGGACAGATTGGGCCGGCAGCCAGTTCACATACAGCAGCAGGGCCACACAGAAATTGCGCACAATAAGAGGCGAAGACCCCGGCAGGGTCAAAGTAACTCAGAGTTCCCATACAGACTCCGGTGACAGGACTGGTTGTAAATCCTTTTATGTTAAAGTAAACTGGTTAAACGTTTCAGTGCCTCAGTCTTTCATTTGGACAATAGCCATCTATCCAGGATCGGGATCATCGCCGCTGGGAGAACCTGCTGCTGATCAAGTAAGTGCCTGTCCCCTCACGATACCCCTTACACTGTGCATTGCCTGAGGCCACAGCACCGGGTCAAGCCACCCGTGACATCCCCCTCAAGAGACAGACCCCATTGGTCCGGTGCTGGGTATCCCGGTCTCTTGGGCATCACAATTGGCGTCACGAACAGGATCTAGCCAGCCCGTATACCGGGTATTGTGTGCCGTGATTGGAGCCCAAAACTGTGAAAACTTGGATGAAAAATCTTGAAAATTGACTTTATTAAAGAAAAATCCATTCCCCATTGAAAACTATTGAAAGTGACTTTTCCCCATTGGTTATAATGGAGTAAAGATGGCCGCCATCCCCTGAGGTAATCACTTCATAACCGTTAGGCACGAGACTGTTAATTGAGCTACGCCATCACCTGAGCCCCAGTCTAACTGAAAAACTTCAGAATCCGCCATTACAGAGCGCGGTGGGTGGGAGCAGCAGGGGGCGTGTCATTGTGGGCGGCACCAAGCTGAGCGCTCTGACATCAGAGCAAGGGGAAAATCGATCCTGCTGCACAGCGGAACGAATCTACACTATCCCGACGGAAGCGGAGGACCGGAAGGGTCCGGATTAACTAAGGGGGCACAGTATGTCGCAGCGCGGAGACGCCGCAGCACCCGGCGACACTAATGCAGCTGAAAGACAGAGTGTCGATAGAGAGTCCGGTAGCGCAGCGGTGCAAGGAGTGGTGCCCATCATGCCGGTGCTGATGCCATATACCCCGGGTGGCCCGTGGCTTCCAATGTATGAAGGTGAGCCTAATACAATGACGATTTCAGAGAAAAGATGCTGGCCCATTTTGACATGTTCCCCGTGGGTGAAGTTCAGCGTGTTAGTCTCCTGATGATGCAGTTAAGTGGCCATGCTAAGCGAGAAGTCACAGCATGGGCAGCTGATCTGAAAGGCACTGTTGAACGCATATTTGCTGGATTAAAAGCTACATTTGAAACCACTGCCAGCAGCAAACCTAAAGTACGATTCTTTAATTGCAAACAAAAAGTTAATGAGGGCATGAGAGACTTTGCCTTAAACCTGCAGGAAGCCCTTAAATCACTTACACTGGCTGAACCCATTTTTAACACCGGAGCGGATAAACTGCTAAGAGATCAATTTATTGAGGGACTCTACACCCCTTCTCACCGGGGGCATGTGAGCATGCTTGTTTTTAAGAACCCTGAATTGACATTTGCCCAATTAAAGGAGAGCGCTATACGTCTCCAGCTGGCAGAGGCACCTCGGGATCAGGAGCCTGCGCAACCCATGGCAGAGGCTCCTCAACAACAGGGAGTGCCAGTGACATCAGCTATGTCCGGGGCCATTGCTAAGCCCCTTGGGCCCAGTATTAATGAGGCTCTTCAACAAAAGCTTGACTCTTTAACTGATGTTGTCGCTTCAATGGCTAAAACCATGCAGGAGATGAGAGGACCCAAGATGGAGTTGTCAAACCGTAGAGAAGGTGTTCCATGGATGAGACCCCGGAGATACCCGACATGGAGAGGACGACCCTGCGACCGCTACCAACCGGATGGACAGCCCATTTGCCGCCGTTGCCAGCAGCCAGGCCACTTTGCACGAGATTGTGATTTAAACGGGAATCCCCTGGGAATGCGGGCCGCTTCGCAGGAATGAACTTTCAAGGCCCAACACCCTGGCACGACAGGTACATCGGAGGACGACCCATTATCCCTATCGTGCTGGACGGAATGCCCCTCAACGCTTTGCTGGACACAGGTTCCCAGATTTCATCTATACCGTATATCCTTTATAAGAGGTACTGGGCTGATGCAGATATTGATAAAGGGCCCTCTGATGTTGAAATAGATATATGGGCCAGTAATGGTAAGTTGGTGCCGAAACTAGGATTCAGGGAGATGACCATAAAGATTGGTAAAGTAGAATTGAAGAAACAGGGTATAATTGTTGTTGATGTTGACCGGCGGAACTGTGAACCAACTGTATTGATAGGAATGAATGTGTTAGAGAACTGCTTTTCCGAAGTCATTTCTGTCTTACAGCAAATTGCTGAAACTGCCCAATCCTGCCAGCAGAGAGTTCTCCGGAGGGAAATAATAGTATTGATGTTAAGGCAACAGGTAGAAGTTGCAGGTGGAGAAATCGGCAGTGTGAGGGTAAGTGATTCAACGTCTATTGTAATCCCACCAAAAACAGAAATGCTGGTATGGTGTAGAGCAGCCATTGGTACTAAGGGACGAGATTATCAAGCCTTAATAGAACCAGTGTACACCGACAGCAGGCCCACAATACTCACAGCACGAGGAGTAGTCGAGGTACACCGGGGACGAGTGCCGGTACGACTTTTGAACTGTGGAGAGGAAGAGGTCACTTTGCCAAGGTATGCTACAATGGCAAAGCTATATACTGTTGACAACAATGCCATCACAACCATTGAGCCCTTAGAACCAACCTGTCAGGTGGAAGGCAATGGCTCAGATGGAGAAATGGAGGATTGGTGCCAACAGCTACACGTGGGCATAAATTCAACACCTACCCATCAAAAACAAGGGGTGTATAGGCTAGTGACGGAATATGAACAAGTCTTCAGTAAACACCCATTGGACTTCGGACGGATAGAAGGGGTAGAACACACAATCCCCACAGGTGACCATCCCCCAATAAAAGAAAGATATAGACCCATACCACCCGCTCACTATCAATGTGCAAAAGATATGCTGAGGGAAATGAAACAGGCCGGGGTAATAAGAGACAGCTGTAGCCCCTGGGCGGCCCCTCTAGTGATTGTCAAAAAAAAAGATGGAACTATGAGAATGTGCGTAGACTACCGGCAGATTAATAACATCACCCATAAAGATGCCTACCCTTTGCCTAGGATAGAAGAGTCCTTGACTGCTTTGAAATCTGCTAATTATTTTTCCACCTTAGACTTAACAAGCGGGTATTGGCAAGTCCCTGTGGCTGAGAGAGATAAGGAAAAGACGGCATTCACCACACCAATGGGTCTAAGTGAATTTAATCGCATGCCGTTCGGACTCTGCAATGCATCCGGTACCTTCCAGCGGCTGATGGAATGCTGCCTCGGACACAAGAACTTCGAGACCGTCCTCCTGTACCTAGATGATGTGATCGTCTACTCAAAGACTTACAAACAACACTTAATAGACCTGGCAGAAGTGTTCGAAGCCTTATCCAGGTATGGCATGAAAGTAAAGCCATCCAAATGTCACCTTCTCAAGCCAAAGGTACAGTACCTGGGACACATCGTGAGTTCGGAGGGAGTAGCACCAGATCCCGAGAAAATAAGCGCCATAAGGGATTGGCCAAGACCTACCAGCGCAAAAGAAGTGAGACAATTCCTGGGATTGGTGGGTTACTATCGCAGATTTATAAAAGGATTTACCAAGTTGGCAGCACCCTTGCAAGACACCTTGGTAGGGCAGACGAAGAAACCTTCAAACCGAAACCCTCCTTTCCAGTGGAACGACGAAAGGGAAGACTCCTTTGAACAACTAAAGAAGGCACTAACCGGAGAAGAGGTTCTGGCATACCCAGATTACCATCAACCTTTCATCCTCTACACCGATGCCAGTAATGTGGGACTAGGAGCGGTGCTGTCACAAAAGCAAGAAGGTCGGGAGAAAGTCATCGCCTTTGCAAGTAGAAAGCTCCGGCCTACTGAAAGAAATCCAGAAAATTATAGCTCCTTCAAATTGGAACTACTGGCAGTAGTTTGGGCTGTGACGGAACGTTTCAAACACTATCTGACCGCTGCAGAATTTATTGTCTATACTGACAACAATCCGTTGACCCACCTGGACACAGCCAAATTAGGTGCGTTAGAACAGCGATGGATAGCCCGGTTATCTAATTACAACTTCAAGATCAAGTATCGAGCAGGTCGCAAGAATGGAAATGCCGATGCCCTATCCCGGATGCCACACTTGAGAGATGTAGAAGAAGAAACGGGGGAGCTTGAAGAAATTGAACTACCAGCCTTCCATCATCCCAAGGCAAAACATCATCAGTCAAGTACCTATCAGAAACAACAAGAGGTGAATTTTAATCCGTTAGCACACCATAGATGGGCTGACACCCAAGACAGCAATCCGGCTGTGAAGTTGGTGAAGGAACTGTTAACTGAGCAAAGTGCATATCCCGATGAGGATGCCCCAGAAGAGACGCATCAACTCTGGAAAGAGAGAGGCAAAATGTTCCTGTATCAAGGGAAGCTCTGTAGAAGGTACACCAATCCGAAAACACATGAATTGGTTTGGCAGATTATCGTGCCTAAACAAGATGTCAAGATGGTCCTCGAAGATTACCATAATGGTGCTGGTCACTTTGGTTGGAAAAAGTTAGAAGTACTTCTAAGAGAAAGATTTTATTGGGTCGGGATGAGAAAATCAATCGAACAGTGGTGCAGAAATTGTGGCCCGTGCAACCTCAGAACATAGTAACATAGTTAGTAAGGCCGAAAAAAGACATTTGTCCATCCAGTTCAGCCTATATTCCATCATAATAAATACCCAGATCTACGTCCTTCTACAGAACCTAATAATTGTATGATACAATATTGTTCTGCTCCAGGAAGACATCCAGGCCTCTCTTGAACCCCTCGACTGAGTTCGCCATCACCACCTCCTCAGGCAAGCAATTCCAGATTCTCACTGCCCTAACAGTAAAGAATCCTCTTCTATGTTGGTGGAAAAACCTTCTCTCCTCCAGACGCAAAGAATGCCCCCTTGTGCCCGTCACCTTCCTTGGTATAAACAGATCCTCAGCGAGATATTTGTATTGTCCCCTTATATACTTATACATGGTTATTAGATCGCCCCTCAGTCGTCTTTTTTCTAGACTAAATAATCCTAATTTCGCTAATCTATCTGGGTATTGTAGTTCTCCCATCCCCTTTATTAATTTTGTTGCCCTCCTTTGTACTCTCTCTAGTTCCATTATATCCTTCCTGAGCACCGGTGCCCAAAACTGGACACAGTACTCCATGTGCGGTCTAACTAGGGATTTGTACAGAGGCAGAAACGATCAAAAGAACCAAAGAGCACCACTGCAGCCCATAATCACCAAACAACCACTTGAACTTGTAGCCATAGACCACGTGAAGTTAATACCAAGCCGATCCGGCTATGTCTATGCCTTGACCATCGTGGACCATTATTCACGCTTCTTGGTAGTAGTACCCGTAAAAGATCTGACAGCAAAAACAGCAGCCAAGGCGTTCCAAACGTACTTTTGTAGACCCCATGGATATCCGGAACAGGTTCTCACTGACCAAGGTAAAGCCTTTGAATCAGAGATCTTCAGAGAATTCTGTAATATGTATGGTTGCAAAAAGATCCGGACGACGGCCTATCATCCACAAACAAACGGCTTATGCGAGAAGATGAACCACATTGTAATAGACCTACTAAAGACTTTACCTGAGACAGAAAGGAATCAATGGCCAGAGAAATTGCCTGACTTGGTGGATCTGTATAATCATGTCCCGGTGAGCTCAACCAACTGCACCCCAGCTTACCTTATGCGTGCAAGACCCGGCCAATTACCAATCGATCTAGAAATGGGAATTCTGAAACCAGACGCAGAAGTTCAAGACTCCAATTGGGATATCATACGGCAAAAGCAGTATCACCAAGTGCAAGAGAGTGTGGAAAGAAACCTTCAGCAAACTAGAGAAAGACAAGAGCGAACTTTCAACCAGAATGCTCTAGCGACCCCATTAAGACCGGGTGACCAAGTGCTCAAGAGAAATCGTCGAACCAATAAACTGGACAATCAGTGGGAAGCCGTACCCTACACAGTTTTACCAACAAGAATGGATAATCCTAAAATGTCTCATTAGCAAAAACGGAGGCTTAACATCTGTACTAGTGTCAAGAGACAATCTTAAATTATGTCCGGAAGCTCTGAAAGAGCCAGAAGTTGTCCAGCCAGAACCAGAAGTTATTCAACCCATACTGGTTCAACCAGTAAAGGAAAAAGAAGAGGAAATGTATCACACCTGTATAGGAGACTTTCCCAAAACCCTACCAACATACCATGGTGCAGTAGTGGTTCCCATGGTGGCCTTTTACCCAACACCGAACCCAATACCAGAAGTCCCAAGACAGGAAGAGGCTGACCCCGTACTACAGGAGGTTCCAGGCCAGGAAGAACAGATTCCTGGTCAGAGTAATCCCATTCACGGTGGACTTGCCAACTCCATAGTCGTGGAATTATCTTTAGCAGAGCGGGCAGATACTACATCCGCAGTAGACAGTAGTACACCACATGAAGAGATACCGTTATTACGTAGATCACAGCGTAGTACCCAGGGTCAATTACCGGCCAGGTATGCAGATTACCAACTATAAAGCTCATAATGTGAATTGTATATATGTTATGCCGTATATAGTTAAACAGAAAATGTAGTATAGTCATTGTTATCAGTCTGCAACGTTTAAGCCCAGTACCTACAGAGACTTGTCTGTATGAACTTCTTGCATATTCTTGAACTTGTTATCAGCCCGGAGTCACTAAATCAAAGCTCCGGAAAGACTGCTTTTTGAACTTTGCTTTTTGCTCTTTTTGAACTTTCTTTAGACTTTATATTGAGTACCTTCAAGGGTAGAACTGTATTAATGGACGCTATTTGAAGTGACTTTTTACAGGACTCTATTTTTGTTTCCTTGAGTGGTTTTTGTAACTTTTCATTTTTAAGACTCTGTACATATTAATTGTTATTTCAAAATGTTATCGTCCCACAGTCCCGGAGTACTGTTCTTAACTAAGGGGGAATGTGGCACCCCTAGGGGTATTTGCCACAAAAACAGTTACTGACACTGGATACAAATACTAAAATAGCAAGACTGCACTACCATCTCCGGCCAGAAGGGGGAGCTCCAGAGACTCCCCTTGATCCATTCTGGTCTGAGAGAAGAAATGGCAGTTGGGCTAAGGAGCTGAAAGTGAGAGGTCATACAGCTGAATTTCTAACAGCCCTGTGACTGTTTCCAGGCCTAAATCACCGGCCTGAGGAGAAGAGGGACAGAGAAAAAGGACATTGTGAGAACCGGGTAGCATTAATCACTACCCAGAACAGGCGCAAAGACGGATACCGGATCCGTGGCTGTATTCATTATATATAATACAGCAACCGGAAAAACATGAGGTGATATCAGCTTCACTAGGGCCGGACGCAGCAACAGACACAGAGTTCAGGGGTACTCCTGGAGGGGGTAAGCCGATAAAAGGACTCGGGTTGCCCGTCGAACCAGGACCCGGAGGGGACAGATTGGGCCGGCAGCCAGTTCACATACAGCAGCAGGGCCACACAGAAATTGCGCACAATAAGAGGCGAAGACCCCGGCAGGGTCAAAGTAACTCAGAGTTCCCATACAGACTCCGGTGACAGGACTGGTTATAAATCCTTTTATGTTAAAGTAAACTAGTTAAACGTTTCAGTGCCTCAGTCTTTCATTTGGACAATAGCCATCTATCCAGGATCGGGATCATCGCCGCTGGGAGAACCTGCTGCTGATCAAGTAAGTGCCTGTCCCCTCACGATACCCCTTACACTGTGCATTGCCTGAGGCCACAGCACCGGGTCAAGCCACCCGTGACATCCCCCTCAAGAGACAGACCCCATTGGTCCGGTGCTGGGTATCCCGGTCTCTTGGGCATCACACACTTTTAAATAGGTTCCAGGGGTACACAGGCAGCATTGATGTGGCCAGTGGAGGACTATTGGAAGGAGGGACCGCAGACAGACTTAGTAGGCCTAACATAAAAAAAGTGGCTCTATGCACTTTTAAATAGGTTCCTGGGGTACACAGGCAGCATTGGTGTGGTCAGTGGAGGACTATTGGAAGGAGGGACCGCAGACAGACTTAGTAGGCCTAACATAAAAAAGGTGGCTCTATGCACTTTTAAATAGGTTCCAGGGGTACACAGGCAGCATTGGTGTGGTCAGTGGAGGACTATTGGAAGGAGGGACCGCACACAGACTTAGTAGGCCTAACATAAAAAAGGTGGCTATATGCACTTTTAAATAGGTTCCAGGGGTACACAGGCAGCATTGGTGTGGTCAGTGGAGGTCTATTGGAAGGAGGGACCGCAGTCAGACTTAGTAGGCCTAAGATTTAAAAAAAGGTGGCTCTATGCACTTTTAAATAGGTTCCAGGGGTACACGGGCAGCATTGGTGTGGTCAGTGGAGGTCTATTGGAAGCAGGGACCGCAGACAGACTTAGTGGGCCTAACATAAAAAAGGTGGCTCTATACACTTTTAAATAGGTTCCAGGGGTACACAGGCAGCATTGGTGTGGTTTGTGGAGGACTATTGGAAGGAGGAACCGCAGACAGACTTAGTAGGCCTAACATAAAAAAGGTGGCTCTATGCACTATTAAATAGGTTCCAGGGGTACACAGGCAGCATTGGTGTGGTCAGTGGAGGTCTATTGGAAGGAGGGACCGCAGACAGACTTAGTAGGCCTAACATAAAAAAAGTGGCTCTATGCACATTTAAATAGGTTCCAGGGGTACGCAGGCAGCATTGGTGTGGTCAGTGGAGGACTATTGGAAGGAGGGACCGCAGACAGACTTAGTAGGCCTAACATAAAAAAAGGTGGCTCTATGCACTTTTAAATAGGTTCCAGGGGTACACAGGCAGCATTGGTGTGGTTAGTGGAGGACTATTGGAAGGAGGGACCGCAGACAAACTTAGTAGGCCTAACTTAAAAAAAGGTGGCTCTATGCACTTTTAAATAGGTTCCAGGGGTACACAGGCAGCATTGATGTGGCCAGTGGAGGACTATTGGAAGGAGGGACCGCAGACAGACTTAGTAGGCCTAACATAAAAAAGTGGCTCTATGCACTTTTAAATAGGTTCCTGGGGTACACAGGCAGCATTGGTGTGGTCAGTGGAGGACTATTGGAAGGAGGGACCGCAGACAGACTTAGTAGGCCTAACATAAAAAAGGTGGCTCTATGCACTTTTAAATAGGTTCCAGGGGTACACAGGCAGCATTGGTGTGGTCAGTGGAGGACTATTGGAAGGAGGGACCGCAGACAGACTTACTAGGCCTAACATAAAAAAAGGTGGCTCTATGCACTTTTAAATAGGTTCCAGGGGTACACAGGCAGCATTGGTGGGGTCAGTGGAGGTCTATTGGAAGGAGGGACCGCAGACAGACTTAGTAGGCCTAACATAAAAAAGTGGCACTATGCACTTTTAAATAGGTTCCAGGGGTACACAGGCAGCATTGGTGTGGTCAGTAGAGGACTATTGGATGGAGGGAACGCAGACAGACTTAGTAGGCCTAACAAAAAAAAAGGTGGCTCTATGCACTTTTAAATAGGTTCCAGGGGTACACAGGCAGCATTGATGTGGTCAGTGGAGGACTATTGGAAGGAGGGACCGCAGACAGACTTAGTAGGCCTAACATAAAAAAAGTGGCTCTATGCACTTTTAAATAGGTTCCAGGGGTACACAGGCAGCATTGGTGTGGTTAGTGGAGGACTATTGGAAGGAGGGACCGCAGACAGAGTTAGTAAACCTAACATAAAAAAGGTGGCTCTATGCACTTTTAAATAGGTTCCAGGGGTACACGGGTAGCATTGGTGTGGTCAGTGGAGGTCTATTGGAGGAGAGTCCGCAGACTGACTTAGTAGGCCTAACATAAAAAAGTGGCTCTATGCACTTTTAAATAGGTTCCAGGGGTACACAGGCAGCATTGGTGTGGTCAGTGGAGGACTATTGGAAGGAGGGACCGCAGACAGACTTAGTAGACATAACATAAAAAAAGGTGGCTCTATGCACTTTTAAATAGGTTCCAGGGGTACACAGGCAGCATTGGTGTGGTCAGTGGAAGACTATTGGAAGGAGGGACCGCAGACTGACTTAGTAGGCCTAACATAAAAAAAGGTGGCTCTATGCACTTTTAAATAGGTTCCAGGGGTACACACACGCAGTATTGGTGTGGTCAGTGGAGGACTTTTGGAAGGAGGGACCGCAGACAGACTTAGTAGGCCTAAGATTAAAAAAAGGTGGCTCTATGCACTTTTAAATAGGTTCCAAGGGTACGCAGGCAGCATTGGTGTGGTCAGTGGAGGAATATTGGAAGGAGGGACCGCAGACAGACTTAGTAGGCCTAACATAAAAAAGGTGGCTCTATGCACTTTTAAATAGGTTCCAGGGGTACACAGGCAGCATTGATGTGGCCAGTGGAGGACTATTGGAAGGAGGGACCGCAGACAGACTTAGTAGGCCTAACATAAAAAAAGTGGCTCTATGCACTTTTAAATAGGTTCCTGGGGTACACAGGCAGCATTGGTGTGGTCAGTGGAGGACTATTGGAAGGAGGGACTGAAGACAGACTTAGTAGGCCTAACATAAAAAAGGTGGCTCTATGCACTTTTAAATAGGTTCCAGGGGTACACAGGCAGCATTGGTGTGGTTAGTGGAGGACTATTGGAAGGAGGGACTGCAGACAGACTTAGTAGACCTAACATAAAAAAAGGTGGCTCTATGCACTTTTAAATAGGTTCCAGGGGTACACAGGCAGCATTGGTGTGGTCAGTGGAAGACTATTGGAAGGAGGGACCGCAGAATGACTTAGTAGGCCTAACATAAAAAAAGGTGGCTCTATGCACTTTTAAATAGGTTCCAGGGGTACACACACGCAGTATTGGTGTGGTCAGTGGAGGACTATTGGAAGGAGGGACCGCAGACAGACTTATTAGGCCTAAGATTAAAAAAAGTGGCTCTATGCACTTTTAAATAGGTTCCAGGGGTACGCAGGCAGCATTGGTGTGGTCAGTGGAGGAATATTGGAAGGAGGGACCGCAGACAGACTTAGTAGGCCTAACATAAAAAAGGTGGCTCTATGCACTTTTAAATAGGTTCCAGGGGTACACAGGCAGCATTGATATGGCCAGTGGAGGACTATTGGAAGGAGGGACCGCAGACAGACTTAGTAGGCCTAACATAAAAAAAGTGGCTCTATGCACTTTTAAATAGGTTCCTGGGGTACACAGGCAGCATTGGTGTGGTCAGTGGAGGACTATTGGAAGGAGGGACTGAAGACAGACTTAGTAGGCCTAACATAAAAAAGGTGGCTCTATGCACTTTTAAATAGGTTCCAGGGGTACACAGGCAGCATTGGTGTGGTTAGTGGAGGACTATTGGAAGGAGGGACCGCAGACAGACTTAGTAGGCCTAACATAAAAAAAGGTGGCTCTATGCACTTTTAAATAGGTTCCAGGGGTACACAGGCAGCATTGGTGTGGTCAGTGGACGTCTATTGGATGGAGGGACTGCAAACAGACTTAGTAGGCCTAACATAAAAAAGGTGGCTCTATGCACTTTTAACCCCTCTGTGACCTTAGACGTACTATCCCGTTGAGGTGCCCTGGGCTTATCTGACCCTGGACGGGATAGTACGTCATAGCCGATTGGCCGCGCTCACGGGGGGAGCGTGTCCGATCGCGGCCGGGTGTCAGCTGCTTATCGCAGCTGACATCCAGCACTATGTGCCAGGAGCGGTCACGGACCGCCCCCGGCACATTAACCCCTGGCACACCGCGATCAAACATGATCGCGATGTGCCGGCGGTGCAGGGAAGCATCGCGCAGGGAGGGGGCTCCCTGCGGGCTTCCCAGAGACCCCCGGAGCAACGCGATGTGATCGTGTTGCTGCGAGGGTCTCACCTCCCTCCCTGCTTCCTCCAGCCCCGGATCCAAGATGGCCGTGGATCCGGGTCCTGCAGGGAGGGAGGTGGCTTCACAGAGCCTGCTCAGAGTAGGCACTGTGATGGCTGCAGCGCTGCATGTCAGATCAGTGATCTGACAGAGTGCTGTGCAAACTGTCAGATCACTGATCTGTGATGTCCCCCCTGGGACAAAGTAAAAAAGTAAAAAAAATTTTTTCCAAATGTGTAAAAAAAATAAAAAAAAATATTCCAAAATAATGAAAAAAAAAAATATTATTCCCATAAATACATTTCTTCATCTAAATAAAAAAAACCAATAAAAGTACACATATTTAGTATCGCCACGTCCCTAACGACCCGACCTATAAAACTGTCCCAGTAGTTAACCCCTTCAGTAAACACCTTAAGAAAAAAAAAAAAACGAGGCAAAAAGCAACGCTTTATTATCATACCGCCGAACAAAAAGTGGAATAACACGCGATCAAAAGGACAGATATAAATAACCATGGTACCGCTGAAAGCGTCATATTGTCCCGCAAAAAATGAGCCACCATACAGCATCATCAGCAAAAAAATTAAAAAGTTATAGTCCTGAGAATAAAGCGATGCAAAAATAATTATTTTTTCTGTAAAATAGTTTTTATCGTATAAAAGCGCCAAACCATAAAAAAATGATATAAATGAGGTATCGCTGTAATCGTACTGACCCGTAGAATAAAACTGATTTATCAATTTTACCAAACGCGGAACGGTATAAACGCCTCCCCCAATAGAAATTCATGAATAGCTGGTTTTTGGTCATTCTTCCTCACAAAAATCGGAATAAAAAGCGATCAAAAAATGTCACGTGCCCGAAAATGTTTTCAGTAAAAACGTCAACTCGTCCCGCAAAAAAGAAGACCTCACATGACTCTGTGGACCAAAATATGGAAAAATTATAGCTCTCAAAATGTGGTATTGCAAAAAATATTTTTTGCAATAAAAAGCGTCTTTCAGTGTGTGACGGCTGCCAATCATAAAAATCTGCTAAAAAACTTGCTATAAAAGTAAATCAAACCCCCCTTCATCACCCCCTTAGTTAGGGAAAAATAAAAAAAATGTATTTATTTCCATTTTCCCATTAGGGCTAGGGTTAGGGCTAGGGTTAGGGCTAGGGTTAGGGCTATGGTTAGGGTTAGGGCTAGGGTTAGGGCTAGGATTAGGGCTAGGGCTAGGGCTAGGGTTAGGGTTGGGGCTACAGTTAGGGTTGGGGCTAAAGTTAGGGTTAGGGTTTAGATTACATTTACAGTTGGGAATAGGGTTGGGATTAGGGTTAGGGGTGTGTCAGGGTTAGAGGTGTGGTTAGGGTTACCGTTGGAATTAGGGTTAGGGGTGTGTTTTAGATTAGGGTTTCAGTTATAATTGGGGGGTTTCCACTGTTTCGGCACATCAGGGGCTCTCCAAACACGACATGGCGTCCGATCTCAATTCCAGCCAATTCTGCGTTGAAAAAGTAAAACAGTGCTCCTTCCCTTCCGAGCTCTCCCGTGTGCCCAAACGGGTTTACCCTTACATATGGGGTATCAGCGTACTCAGGACAAATTGGACAACAACTTTTGTGGACCAATTTCTCTTGTTACCCTTGGGAAAATACAAAACTGGGGGCTAAAAATAATTTTTGTGGGAAAACAAAAAGATTTTTTATTTTCACGGCTCTGCGTTATAAACTGTAGTGAAACACTTGGGGGTTCAAAGTTCTCACAA
The DNA here is from genome assembly GCF_032444005.1 of Ranitomeya imitator. Lineage (NCBI taxonomy): Eukaryota > Metazoa > Chordata > Amphibia > Anura > Dendrobatidae > Ranitomeya > Ranitomeya imitator. The sequence goes on along the minus strand of NC_091284.1, from coordinate 388,827,136 downwards.
CACATCTAGATAAGTTCATTGAGGGGTCTAGTTTCCAATATGGGGTCACTTGTGGGGGGTTTCTACTGTTTAGGTACATTAGGGGCTCTGCAAACGCAGTGTGACGCCTGCAGACCAATCCATCTATGTCTGCAATCCAAATGATGCTCCTTCCCTTCCGAGCCCTCCCATGCGCCCAAACGGTGGTTCCCCCCACATATCAGGTATCAGCGTACTCAGGACAAATTAGACAACAACATTTAGGGTCCAATTTCTCCTGCTAACCTTGGAAAAATAAAAAATTGGGGGCAAAAATATAATTTTTGTGAAAAAATATGATTTTTTATTTTTACGGTTCTGCATGATAAACTTCTGTGAAGCACTTGGTGGGTCAAAGTGCTCACCACACATCCAGATAAGTTCCTTAGGGGGTCTACTTTCCAAAATGGTGTCACTTGTGGGGGGTTTCAATGTTTAGGCACATCAGTGGCTCTCCAAACGCAACATGGCGTCCCATCTCAATTCCTGTCAATTTTGCATTGAAAAGTCAAACGGCGCTCCTTCCCTTCCGAGCTCTCCCATGCGCCCAAACAGTGGTTTACTGCCACATATGGGGTATCAGCGTACTCAGGACAAATTGGACAACAACTTTTGGGGTCCATTTTCTCCTGTTACCCTTGGTAAAATAAAACAAATTGGAGCTGAAGTTAATTTTTTGTGTAAAAAAGTTAAATGTTCATTTTTATTTAAACATTCCAAAAATTCCTATTAAACACCTGAAGGGTTAATAAACTTCTTGAATGTGGTTTTGAGCACCTTGAGGGGTGCAGTTTTTAGAATGGTGTCACACTTGGGCATTTTCTATCATATAGACCCCTCAAAATGACTTCAAATGAGACGTGGTCCCTAAAAAAAAATGGTGTTGTAAAAATGAGAAATTGCTGGTCAACTTTTAACCCTTATAACTCCCTAACGAAATAAAAATTTGGTTCCAAAATTATGCTGATGTAAAGGAGACATGTGGGAAATGTTACTTATTAAGTATTTTGTGTGACATATCTCTGTGATTTAATTGCATAAAAATTCAAAGTTTGAAAATTGCGAAATTTTCAAAATTTTCGCCAAATTTCCGTTTTTTTCACAAATAAACGCAGGTACTATCAAAGAAATTTTACCACTATCATGAAGTACAATATGTCACGAGAAAACAATGTCAGAATCACCAGGATCCGTTGAAGCGTTTCGGAGTTATAACCTCATAAAGGGACAGTGGTCAGAATTGTAAAAATTGGCCTGGTCATTGACGTGCAAACCACCCTTGGGGTAAAGGGGTTAAATAGGTTCCAGGGGTACACAGGCAGCATTGGTGTGGTCAGTGGAGGACTATTGGAAGAAGGGACCGCAGACAGACTTAGTAGGCCTAACATAAAAAAAGGTGGCTCTATGCACTTTTAAATAGGTTCCAGGGGTACACAGGCAGCATTGGTGTGGTCAGTGGAGGACTATTGGAAGGAGGGACCGCAGACAGACTTAGTAGGCCTAACATAAAAAAAGGTGGCTCTATGCACTTTTAAATAGGTTCCAGGGGTACACAGGCAGCATTGGTGCGGTTAGTGGAGGACTATTAGAAGGAGGGACCGCAGACAGACTTAGTAGGCCTAACATAAAAAAAGGTGGCTCTATGCACTTTTAAATAGGTTCCAGGGGTACACAGGCAGCATTGGTGGGGTCAGTGGAGGTCTATTGGAAGGAGGGACCGCAGACAGACTTAGTAGGCCTAACATAAAATAGTGGCTCTATGCACTTTTAAATAGGTTCCAGGGGTACACAGGCAGCATTGGTGTGGTCAGTAGAGGACTATTGGAAGGAGGGACCGCAGACAGAGTTAGAAGGCCTAACATAAAAAAAGGTGGCTCTATGCACTTTTAAATAGGTTCCAGGGGTACACAGGCAGCATTTGTGTGGTCAGTGGAGGACTATTGGAAGGAGGGACCGCAGACAGACTTAGTAGGCCTAACATATAAAAGGTGGCTCTATGCACTTTTAAATAGGTTTCAGGGGTACACAGGCAGCATTGGTGTGGTTAGTGAAGGACTATTGGAAGGAGGGACCGCAGACAGACTTAGTAGGCCTAACATAAAAAAGGTGGCTCTATGCACTTTTAAATAGGTTCCAGGGGTACACAGCCAGCATTGGTGTGGTCAGTGGAGGACTATTGGAAGGAGGGACTGCAGACAGACTTAGTAGGCCTAACATAAAAAAGGTGGCTCTATGCACTTTTAAATAGGTTCCAGGGGTACACAAAGGCAGCATTGGTGTGTTTAGTGGACGTCTATTGGAAGGAGGGACTGCAAACAGACTTAGTAGGCCTAACATAAAAAAGGTGGCTCTATGCACTTTTAAATAGGTTCCAGGGGTACACAGCCAGCATTGTTGTGGTCAGTGGAGGACTATTGGAAGGAGGGACTGCAGACAGACTTAGTAGGCCTAACATAAAAAAGGTGGCTCTATGTACTTTTAAATAGGTTCCAGGGGTACACAGGCAGCATTGGTGTGGTCAGTGGAAGACTATTGGAAGGAGGGACCGCAAACAGACTTAGTAGGCCTAACATAAAAATGGTGGCTCTATGCACTTTTAAATAGGTTCCAGGGGTACACAGGCAGCTTTGGTGTGGTCAGTGGAGGACTATTGGAAGGAGGGACCGCAGACAGACTTAGTAGGCCTAAGATTAAAAAAGGTGGCTCTATGCACTTTTAAATAGGTTCCAGGGGTACGCAGGCAGCATTAGTGTGGTCAGTGGAGGAATATTGGAAGGAGGGACCGCAGACAGACTTAGTAGGCCTAACATAAAAAAAGGTGGCTCTATGCACTTTTAAATAGGTTCCAGGGGTACACAGGCAGCATTGATGTGGCCAGTGGAGGACTATTGGAAGGAGGGACCGCAGACAGACTTAGTAGGCCTAACATAAAAAAAGTGGCTCTATGCACTTTTAAATAGGTTCCTGGGGTACACAGGCAGCATTGGTGTGGTCAGTGGAGGACTATTGGAAGGAGGGACCGCAGACAGACTTAGTAGGCCTAACATAAAAAAGGTGGCTCTATGCACTTTTAAATAGTTTCCAGGGGTACACAGGCAGCATTGGTGTGGTTAGTGCAGGACTATTGGAAGGAGGGACCGCTGACAGACTTAGTAGGCCTAACATAAAAAAAGGTGGCTCTATGCACTTTTAAATAGGTTACAGGGGTACACAGTCAGCATTGGTGTGGTCAGTGGACGTCTATTGAAGGAGGGACTGCAAACAGACTTAGTAGGCCTAACATAAAAAAGGTGGCTCTATGCACTTTTAAATAGGTTCCAGGGGTACACAGGCAGCATTGGTGTGGTCAGTGGAGGACTATAGGAAGGAGGGACCGCAGACAGACTTAGTAGGCCTAACATAAAAAAGGTGGCTCTATGCACTTTTAAATAGGTTCCAGGGGTACACAGGCAGCATTGGTGGGGTCTGTGGAGGTCTATTAGAAGGAGGGACCGCAGACAGACTTAGTAGGCCTAACATAAAAAAGTGGCTCCATGCACTTTTAAATAGGTTCCACGGGTACACAGGCAGCATTGGTGTGGTCAGTAGAGGACTATTGGAAGGAGGGACCGCAGACAGACTTAGTAGGCCTAACATTAAAAAAAAGGTGGCTCTATGCACTTTTAAATAGGTTCCAGGGGTACACAGGCAGCATTGGTGTGGTCAGTGGAGGACTATTGGAAGGAGGGACCGCAGACAGACTTAGTAGGCCTAACATAAAAAAGGTGGCTCTATGCACTTTTAAATAGGTTCCAGGGGTACACAGGCAGCATTGGTGTGGTTAGTGGAGGACTATTGAAAGGAGGGACCGCAGACAGACTTAGTAGGCCTAACATAAAAAAAGGTGGCTATATGCACTTTTAAATAGGTTCCAGGGGTACACAGGCAGCATTGGTGGGGTCTGTGGAGGTCTATTGGAAGGAGGGACCGCAGACAGACTTAGTAGGCCTAACATAAAAAAGTGGCTCCATGCACTTTTAAATAGGTTCCAGGGGTACACAGGCAGCATTGGTGTGGTTAGTGAAGGACTATTGGAAGGAGGGACCGCAGACAGAGTTAGTAGGCCTAACATAAAAAAAGGTGGCTCTATGCACTTTTAAATAGGTTCCAGGGGTACACGGGTAGCATTGGTGTGGTCAGTGGAGGTCTATTGGAAGGAGAGACCGCAGACAGACTTAGTAGGCCTAACTTAAAAAAGTGGCTCTATGCACTTTTAAATAGGTTCCAGGGGTACACAGGCAGCATTGGTGTGGTCAGTGGAGGACTATTGGAAGGAGGGACCGCAGACAGACTTAGTAGGCCTAACATAAAAAAGGTGGCTCTATGCACTTTTAAATAGGTTCCAGGGGTACACAGGCAGCATTGGTGTGGTTAGTGAAGGACTATTGGAAGGAGGGACCGCAGACAGACTTAGTAGGCCTAACATAAAAAAGGTGGTTCTATGCACTTTTAAATAGGTTCCAGGGGTACACAGGCAGCATTGGTGTGGTCAGTGGAGGACTATTGGAAGGAGGGACCGCAGACAGACTTAGTAGGCCTAACATAAAAAAAGGGTGGCTCTATGCACTTTTAAATAGGTTCCAGGGATACACAGGCAGCATTGGTGTGGTCAGCGGAGGACAATTGGAAGGAGTGTCTGACAAAGTTAGTACTCCAAAATAATACATAGATGTTAGTGTCTCGCAAAAAAACAAAACAAACAAAAAAAAGGGTGGCATACTTAGGTACAGGGGTGGGCTCCTCTGATGACTTTCAGACATTATTTGCCGCAAAGTATTTACTGGTGTAAATGTAGGACAGGGCCACTGAATATTTTAAGTAGCATCATACATGTCAACAAATTGGTATTGTCAGTGCCAGGCATTGAAGGATTTCACCGCATAGACTAAACAACGGTGGAGCAGTGACAGATAATTTTGCAAGTGGTAGAGCACAGTTTGAGCTGGGGGGGCACTCTCTCGTGCCCGGCGGTACTGGCCCAAGGCCCCTCATGTTACAACGGTATGTCTGACGTTGGGTGCGCGCCACCACCGCCAGAGACACTTCATTGTACTATGAGGGACCAGGTGCCAGTGGCGTCGACCAAAAGTGGGCACACCCACCTCTTCAGAAAAAAAAAGTACTCTCACGGGTGCTTCCGCCAAGTGGCGAGACCACGGCCATGAGGGGGGAGTCAGCCCATTTAGGGAGGTGTAAACATGTTGTATGCTGGACATACAGCAGCTGCAAATGGAGAAATTGGAACACTCAGTAAGACCAGTCCAAAAGCAAGACCTTTTTAAAGGAAAGCTAAGTGTCAGCCGGGAAAGGTGGGGCAAAATAATTAAAAATCCATGAGTGGTTCATTTTAATGAAGGTTAGATCATCAACATTTTGGGTAGCCAGACAAGTCCTTTTTTCGGTCAGTATTGAACCAGCAGCACTGAATACTCTTTCTGATAGCACACTAGCTGCTGGGCAAGCGAGCTCCTGCAATGCATATTCGGACAATTCAGGCCAGGTGTCTATTTTGGATGCCCAGTAATCAAATGGGAATGAAGGGTGAGGGAGAACATCGATAGGGGAGGAAAAATAGTTAGTAACCATACTGGACAAATGTCTCCTGTCACTTTGAATTGATGCTGCAGTACCTGTCCTGTCTGCGGTCATTGCGAAATCACTCCACAACCTGGTCAGAAAACCCCTCTCTCGAACGCCACTTCTGATTTGTGCACCTCTAACACCTCTGCCCTGTTGCCCCCTGCAGCTCATGTGAGAACCATCACCGGCGCTGTGTGCTGGAATGCCTGAATCAAACGGTCAACAAGAGTTGCTTGTTTGGTTGCCAATATTTGTTCAAGGTTCTCATGTGGCATGATGTTTTGCAGTTTCCCCTTATATCATGGATCCAGGAGGCAGGCCAACCAGTAATCGTCATCGGTCATCATTTTTATAATGCAGGGGTCTCTTTTTAGGATACGCAAGGCATAATCCGCCATGTGGGCCAATGTTCCAGTTGTCAATTCACTGCTTGTGCTGGGTTGAGGAGCACTTTCGGGCAAATCAACGTCACTTGCCTCCTTCAAGAACCCTGAACTTGGCCTTGCAACGCCACCAGTTTCTATTGCCCCCTGAGAAGCTTCCTCATCCAAAAAATACTCATCCCCATCATCCTCCTCGTCCTCTTCGCCCGCCACCTCGTCCAGTAGACTTCCCTGACCAGACAATGGCTGACTGTCATCATGGCTTCCCTCGTCCTCGGCTGCAGACGCCTGCTCCTTTATGTGCGTCAAACTTTGCATCAGCATCATTAGGGGGATGCTCATGCTTATTATGGCGTTGTCTGCACTAACCAGCCGTGTGCATTCCTCAAAACACTGAAGGAGTTGACAGAGGTCTTGTAGCTTCGATCACTGCACACCTGACAACTCCATGTCTGCCATCCAAATGCCTGCCCGTGTATGTGTATCCTCCCACAAATACATAACAGCACGCCTCTGTTCGCACAGTCTCTGAAGCATGTGCAGTGTGGAGTACCACCTTGTTGCAACGTCGATGATTAGGCGATGCTGGGGAAGGTTCAAAGATCGCTGATGGTTCTGAATACGGCTGGAGTGTACGGGCGAACAGCGGATGTGCGAGCAAAGTCTGCGCACCTTCAGAAGCAGGTCAGGTAACCCGGGATAACTTTTCAGGAAGCACTGCACCACCAGGTTTAATGTGTGAGCCAGGCAAGGAATGTGTTTCAGTTGTGAAAGGGCTATGGCAGCCATAAAATTCCTTCCGTTATCACTTACTACCTTGCCTGCCTCAAAATGTACACTGCCCAGCCATGACTGAGTTTTATTGATGGAAGAACTCATACAGAACTTCCGCGGTGTGTCTGTTGTCATCCATACACTTCATTGCCAATACAGCCTGCTGACGCTTGCCACTAGCTGTTCCATAATGGGACACCTCGTGTGCAACAGTGGCAGCTGCGGATGGAGTGGTCGTGCGACTGCGGTCTGTGGACGAGCTCTCGCTTCTGCTGGAGGACGAGGAGGAGGGGGGGCGAACGCCTACAGCCAACTGTTTCCTAGACCGTGGGCTAAGCAGAACTGTCCCAATATTGCTGTCCCCTGTGGACCCTGCATCCACCACATTAACCCAGTGTGCCGTGATGGACACGTAACGCCCCTGGCCATGCCTACTGGTCCATGCATCTGTTGTCAGGTGCACCTTTCTACTCACAGATTGTCTGAGTGCATGGACATTGCGGTCTTTTACATGCTGGTGGAGGGCTGGGATGGCTTCTCCCGAAAAGAAGTGTCGACTGGGTAGCTCGTAGCGTGGTACAGCGTAGTCCATCAAGGCTTTGAAAGCTTCGCTTTCAACTAACTGGTAGGGCATCATCTCTAACGAGATTGGTCTAGCAATGTGGACGATCAAACCCTGTGTACGCAGATGAGAAGATGAGTACTTACTTTTCCTAACGAGAGTCTCTTGTAGGGTGAGCTGGACTGGAGAGCTGCATATGGTGGAACTAGCGGGGGTGCCGGTGGACATGGCAGACTGAGAGAGGGTTGGTGGTGGTATTCTTGCTGTTGGCCTACATACAGTGTTTCCTACCAAGAACCTGGTGATTCACTGACTGCTTTGGCCTTGCGACGAAACTTCCACATTTGCTGCAGGTGGTGTGGTAAATGGTGGGCTTACAGTGAGGGAAGGGATGTAGCGTTGCTGACTAGCTTCATTGTGAGAGGGTGCAACAACGTTAAGGGACGTTTGGTAGTTAGTCCAGGCTTGCAAGTGCATGGTATTTAAATGTCTACACATGCAACTTGTATTTAGACTTTTAACATTCTGACCTCTGCTGAAGGTCCTTGAGCATTTCTTACAGATGACTTTGCACTGATCATTTGGATGTTGGTTAAAAAAATGCCAGACTGCACTCTTCCTACTATTTCATACCTTTTCAGGCATTGCACACTGAGCTATTTTAACCGGATGGCCATGCTGTCCTACAACTGGTTTTAGTTTTGCCACACGTTTTTGGCCAGATACGGGCCTGCCAGATGGAACCTGTTGCGATGTTAATGCCTGCTGCGGCTCCTCCTCCACTTCAGAGCTGCTGCTGGCTGCACCCTGTTCCCCCAATGGCTGCCAATCGTGGTCAACAACTGGGTCATCTATGACCTCCTCTTCTATGTCCTGGGAACCTTCCTCTGTGTCACCGTGTAAGCCGGTGCTATAGCGTTCGTGACGGGGCTCCATAGTCTCATCTGGGTCAGATTCTGGATCCGTACACTGCGAGGGCAATGTTGTGATCTGAGTCAAAGGAACAGCATAAGAATCTGTCTGTGGCTGTGCATCTGTGCACTCCATGTCCGATTCATCTTGTAATGGGCATGACCTGTTAACAATTTCCCTTTCTAGCCCAGGAACGGTATGTGTAAAGAGCTCCATGGAGTAACCCGTTGTGTCACCTGACGCATCCTTCTCTGTTGTTCTGGGTGAAGAATGCAAGGAAGCGACTTGTCCCTGACCGGGAACATCCACTGACGATGCGCTGCTTTTACATTTTGCACTTTCCGAAGAGGAGGCAAAAGAGCTAGAGGCAGAGTCAGCAAGGAAAGCCAAAACTTGTTCCTGCTGCTCCGGCTTTAAAAGCGGTTTTCCTATTCCCAGAGAAGGGAGCGTTCGAGGCCTTGTATAGCCAGACGATGACGGTGGCTGAACAACTCGAGACTTAGGTGCTGTATTGCTTTTCCCACGACCACCTGATGCTCCACCACCACTACCATCATTACCAGCTGGCAATGACCGCCCACGGCCACGACCTCTTCCACCAGACTTCCTCATTCTTGGAAATATGTAACCAAACTAACAAACGTAATTTGGTATTGTAAAACCAGTTACACGGTGGACGCAAAATTGTTGTGAATTTAAATCTCCCTTTATAGGTGTGTGAGAGTGGAGGGAAAATCAGGCCCACTGTATTACAGTACACAGTTTCAGTGGCAGACAGTGGCTGACAAATATGCCACTAACAGGACTGACGCAGATGCACAGATTTGCCAATATTAATCTCCCCTTCTTTTTTGGGGGGATGGGAGACTAGTGAATCTGGCCCACAGTTTTACAGTAGTGTTTCAGTGGCACAAAATGACAGACCGATACCACAGACTGGACTGGCACAGATTTGCCAATATTAATCTCCCCTTCTTTTTTGGGTGGGGATGGGAGATTAGTGAATCAATTTGGCCCACAGTTTTACAGTAGTGTTTCAGTGGCACAATATGACAGACTGATACCACAGACTGGACTGGCACAGATGCACAGATTTGCCAATATTAATCTCCCCTTCTTTTTTTGGGGGGATGGGAGACTAGTGAATCAATCTGGCCCACAGTTTTACAGTAGTGTTTCAGTGGCACAAAATGACAGACCGATACCACAGACTGGACTGGCACAGATTTGCCAATATTAATCTCCCCTTCTTTTTTGGGGGGGATGGGAGACTAGTGAATCAATCTGGCCCACAGTTTTACAGTAGTGTTTCAGTGGCACAAAATGACAGACCGATACCTCAGACTGGACTCGCACAGATGCACAGATTTGCCAATATTAATCTCCCCTTCTTTTTTGGGGGGGATGGGAGACTAGTGAATCAATCTGGCCCACAGTTTTACAGTAGTGTTTCAGTGGCACAAAATGACAGACCGATACCACAGACTGGACTGGCACAGATTTGCCAATATTAATCTCCCCTTCTTTTTTGGGTGGGGATGGGAGACTAGTGAATCAATCTGGCCCACAGTTTTACAGTAGTGTTTCAGTGGCACAAAATGACAGACCGATACCACAGACTGGACTGGCACAGATGCACAGATTTGCCAATATTAATCTCCCCTTCTTTTTTGGGGGGGACAGGAGACTAGTGAATCAATCTGGCCCACAGTTTTACTGTATTGTTTCTGTGGCACAAAATGACTGACGGATACAACAGACTGGACTGGCACAGATGCACTGATTGGCAATATAAATCTCCCTTTTTAGGTGTGGGACAGTGCAGAAAAATACAGGCCCACTGTTTCACACTACACAGTTTCAGGGGCAGAAAGTGGCTTGAAGATATATAAAAAACAAAACAAAAAGGGACTGTCCTACAATTACTATCTCCCTACAGTAATCTCAGAAAAGTATGGCAGGCAGCAATAAAAAGGACTGCTGCAAACAAAATTGTGGACAAACAAACAAGATAGCTGTGCAGAAAGGAAGGAACAACAGGATTTGTGCTTTGAAAAAAGCAGTTGGTTTGCACAGCGGCGTACAAACAGCAATGCAGCTATCAGGGAGCCTTATAAGGCAGCCTAATAAGCTACAGAGCTGATGCACCAAAAAAAAAAAACTCCACTGTCCCTGCAAAGAAAAGGTGGTGTTGGACAGTGGAAATCGCTACAGCACAAGCGGTTTAGGGGTTTATATTCCCTGCCTAATGCTATCCCTGCTTCTGACGAAGCTGCAGCAACCTCTCTCTATGCTCAGATCAGCAGCAGTAAGATGGCGGTCGGCGTGCACGCCCCTTTATAGCCCCTGTGACGCCGCAGAAAGCAAGCCAATCACTGCTATGCCCTTCTCTAAGATGGTGGGGACCGAGAACTATGTCATCACGCTGCCCACACTCTGCGTCCTCCTTCATTGGCTGAGAAATGGCGTTGAACGCGTCATATGAAACGCGACTTTGGCGCGAAGGTCGTGTACCGCATGGCCGACCCCACACAGGGATCGGGTCGGGTTTCACGAAACTCGACTTAGCCAAAAGTCGGCGACTTATGAAAATGACCGATCCGTTTCGCTGAACCCTAATGAGAATATCATCCAGATAGACTACGACCGAGGTGGAGAGCATATCCCGGAAGATATCGTTTACAAAGTCTTGGGAAACGGCTGGGGCATTACAGAGCCCAAAGGGCATCACTAGATATTCATAGTGCCCATCCCTGGTGTTAAAAGCTGTCTTCCATTCGTCCCCCTCACGGATGCGAATCAGGTTGTAAGCACCCCGCAGATCTAGTTTAGTCAACACCCTTGCTCCCCGAAGCCTATCAAAGAGCTCAGATATCAGGGGCAGAGGATACTTATTCTTAATGGTTAAATAAATAAACCTCAAGGCACGATGCACAAAATAAATATATAAGAGGGGGAAAAAATATATCCACCAATGTGCACCAATGGAAACAATAATGGACAAATCCGGAAATTATATAGAAAAACGAAGAAAAACCGAGACAAGAGTCCAAGATGAAGTGTAAATAACAATATTTATTAAAATATAAAGTGGAACGGTGGGAAAGAATACCATACAAAGCACACCACCAGGGACATATAAATAGTACAAAAATAGTACAAAAAAGTATAATAATAGATTTATCCGTATCAATAAACCGTATTGATAAGCCATATAGCGGTGTAAAAGAGTAGATGAGATGCTATCATATTGTAAGGTGCATGTGCAATAGTATAAACCGAAGGCTGGAGGAGACCAAGAAAAGTGCTAGCAGAAATATAAGAAATGGTACCAGCTAGTGCTACTGAATAAACTAAGTAAGGACCTGGTGGACAAAGTAGCCAAATAAGTATGGGGCACCTAGCTAGCAGAGCCAAAACTAAATAAAGTGCAAGTATTACAGGTCAAAACCAGCCAATAGATGTTACCTGCTATATGGAGAGTGGATCCCTGGGAAGTGCCGAACCCCGACGCGCGTTTCGGCGTCTGCCTTCGTCAGGGGGTTAATGGTGATGGCGTTAAGACCCCTGTAATCTATGCATGGACGTAGTTCCCCGTTCTTCTTCTGCACGAAGAAGAACCCAGCCCCTGCAAGTGACACTGACTTCCTAATGAATCCTCTTGCCAAATTTTCCTGGATGTACTGTGACATTGCCTCCGTCTCCGGGAGAGATAACGGATAAACTCGACCCCGGGAGGCTCAGCACCAGGCAAGAGGTCAATAGGACAGTCATAGGGGCGGTGAGGCGGAAGGGTCTCCGCAGCTCTTTTGGAGAACACGTCCGCATAGGGCCAATATTGCTTGGGGAATGAGGATAGATCTGCGGGTACCTCAGTAGTAGCAACCTGAACACATTCTGTCTAACATCTACCCCCACAAGATTCACACCATCCCAAAATTCTGCCTGTGGACCACTCAATATGAGGAGAGTGGTACCGTAGCCAAGGTATCCCTAACAGGACCTCATCAATTCCCTCAGGAATGACGAGCAGAGATATAATTTCCTGATGAGATGGCGACATTGACAGAGAAAAAGGGATGGTCTGGTGTGTTATCTGTGAGGGCAGTGTCGACCCATTTACCACTCGTACGGTTACTGGTTGAGCTAACATTACCAGGGGAATTGCGTGATGTTGGGCGAAGGCAGAAGACATGAAATTGCCCTCCGCCCCAGAAACCACGCAGAGCTCTACCAAGTGGGAAAATGAGCCTATAGTAATTGTCCCCTTAAAGGACAATTCGGAGGCAAACGTCGCCGTGTCTAGTGTACCTCCACCTACTACCACTAGACGCTGATGTTCCCTCGACCGCTGAGGACATCTGGTGGCAAGATGTCCTGACTGCTGGCAAAAATGACAAACCTGGAGTGTAAAAGTGGTCCGGGACTTAGATCCCACTCGTGACCCTACCAGGGCCTCATGTGACTCAAGGACCAGGACTGGAGATTCCAAAGGTTTGGCAAAGGTGGGAGCCAGCCGAAACCTCTGCCTACACAGGGCTCGCTCTAACCTCCGCTCGTGAAAACGGAGATCAATATGAGTGGATACAGTTATTAACTCCTCCAGTGTGGTGGGAATCTCCCTAGTGGCCAGAGCGTCCTTCACGTGGTCAGCCAGCCCCCTCCAAAATATCGGAATAAGGGCTTTATCCGCCCACTCCAGCTCAGATGCTAGGGTGCGAAAGTGGACGGTAAAATGGCTGACCAAGGACGGGCCCTGAGTCAAAGCCAATAGCTGGAGCGCAGTATCATGGGTGACACGAGGTCCTAAAAAGACCTGTTTCAGAGTGCTCCGGAACAACGGAGCACTCTGCACCACATGATCGCCATGCTCCCACAGCGGCGTAGCCCACTCCAACGCCCTGTCCGACAGGAGAGGCTCAATAAATCCCACCTTAGCCTGCTCTGTGGGGAAACGTGCGGCCAGAAGCTCGAGATGTATAGAGCACTGGCTCATGAAACCCCTACAAGATTTACTATCACCAGAACATTTTTCTGGCAGCGGGAGGCGAGATAAAGTCCGAACAGGGGGGCAGTAGACATGGTTGCTGTAGCCACGCTAGCAGCCTGAACAGCAACTGTGGTTACATCCACAGCTGAGGTTGTGCGCTTGAGAGCCACCAACCTACCCTCCAGCTGCTGGATGTACCACATGGATCGCTGTGTGTCCGCCATGACTAGCCAGACCCTGGCGTTAGTATACTGTTATGGTTGGCGGAACACACTGAATATATATTTATTAGAAGAAGTTGGTGCGTTCGCAACCCGGGATCCACCGTGCAGGAAAGCACCTGCAGCTAGATATGGCGGTGCAATATAGTAGTATAAACAGACTCTGTTACTTCACAGAGTCTGTTAGCAAAGATAACGCTGTGCCCTGTTTGGCTCACAGAGGAACACAGCTATTTAGTAGAGCAGATGGTGGTCATGCAGTCAAATGCAAACATGAAACTCCTCGCCGGAGGTGCCAGCATTCTAGGGGCCTATTTCAGCCAGGTCCCTGAATACACACACACGAAACTCCTCGCCGGAGGTGCCAGCATTCTAGGGGCTTATTTCAGCTGGGTCCCTGACTGCATACAAACATGACCACACTGGCGCTGAGCTCATACATAAATCGATACTATCGCATGGCCGTGCGGTCATGCGCACCTCTTATAGCTGCAGCAAGTACAGGACCTTCCTAGAAGAACCAATGAGAGGCTGCCACAGACGTTAAACACCTTCAGGACCTTCCTAGGGGACCAATAGGATTTGCTGCAGTACCTGAGCATGTGACCCTGGATCTCCAATGAGAGATCTTACCCTTGGCATGCTCAGAAGGGGAAAAGTAGGACTTAGTCCCAAAGATGTCTGCTCGCTGCTGACCAGTACTGGATACAATGGCAGAAGCTGGAACGACAGCAGTAACCCTTCGCACAGTGTCAGACTGAGCATGACGCTGGGACAAACGCCTCTGCTGAGCAGGCTCCACTGCGGCAGGAGAAGAATGGGAGACCGCAGCGGAGATGGCTCGAGATTCCCCCTGTGCAGAGGCAGGAACTCGACCCCTAACACACTTCAAAGCTGTCAAAACACATCTAGATAAGTTCCTTGGGGGGTTTAGTTTCCAAAATGGTGTCACTTTGGGGGGTTTCTATTGTTTAGGTGCATCAGGGGCTCTGCAAATGCAACGTGACGCCTGCAGACCAATCCATCTAAGTCTGCATTCCAAATTGCACTCCTTCCCTTCCGAGCTCTGCCATGCACCCAAACGGTAGTTTCCCCCCCATATGGTGTATCAGCGTACTCAGGACAAATTGGACAACAACTTTTGGGGTCAAATTTCTCTTGTTACCCTTGGGAAAATAAAAATTTTGGGGGCTAGAAAAACATTTTTATGGGAAAAAAAATAATTTTTATTTTCATGACTCTGCGTTATAAACTGTAGTGAAACACTTGGGGGTTCAAAGCTGTCAAAACACATCTAGATAAGTTCCTTAGGGGGTCTAGTTTCCAAAATGGTGTCACTTGTGGGGGGTTTCTACTGTTTAAGTGCATCAGGGGCTCTGCAAATGCAACGTGACGCCTGCAGACCAATCCATCTAAGTCTGCATTCCAAATGGCGCTTCTTCCCTTCCGAGCTCTGCCATGCGCCCAAACGGTGGTTCCCCCCCACATATGGGGTATCAGCGCACTCAGGACAAATTGGACAACAACTTTTGGGGTCCAATGTCTCCTGTTACCCTTGGAAAAATACAAAACTGGGGGCTAAAAAATAATTTTTATGGGAAAAAATGATTTTTTATTTTCACGGCTCTGCGTTAAAAACTGTAGTGAAACACTTGGGGGTTCAAAGTTCTCACAACACATCTAGATAAGTTCCTTGGGGGGTCTAATTTCCAAAATGGTGTAACTTCTGGGGATTTCTACTGTTTAGGTGCATCAGGGACTTTGCAAATGCAAAGTGACGCCTGCAGACCAATCCATCTAAGTCTGCATTCCAAATGGCGCTCCTTCCCTTTCGAGCTCTGCCATGCGCACAAACGGTGGTCCCCCCCCACATATGGGGTATCAGCGTACTCAGGACAAATTGGATAACAACATTTGGGGTCGAATTTCTCCTGTTACCCTTGGGAAAATACAAAACGGGGCTAAAATATAATCTTTGTGAAAAATTTTTATTTTTTATTTTTACGGCTCTGCATTATAAACTGTAGTGAAACAGGTTCAAAGCTGTCAAAACACAGCTAGATAAGTTCTTTCCAAAGTACTTTCCAAAATGATGTCACTTGTGGGGGGTTTCAATGTTTAGGCCCTTCAGGGGCTCTCCAAACGTGACATGGTGTCCCATCTCAATTCCAGTCAATTTTGCATTAAAAAGTCAAACAGCGCTCCTTCCCTTCCGAGCTCTGCCATGCGCCCAAACAGTGGTTTACCCCCATATGTGGGGTATCGGCGTACTCAGAACAAATGGCACAACAACTTTTGGTGTCCAATTTCTTCTCTTACCCGTGGGAAAATAAAAAATTGGGGCAAAAATATATTTGTGAAAAAATATGATTTTTTATTTTTACGACTCTGCATTATAAACTTCTGTGAAGCACTTGGTGGGTTAAAGTGCTCACCACACATCTAGATAAGTTCCTTAGGGGGTCTACTTTTCAAAATTGTGTCACTTGTGAGGGGTTTCAATGTTTAGGCACATCAGAGGCTATCCAAACGCAACATGGCGTCCCATTTCAATTCCAGTCAATTTTGCATTGAAAAGTCAAACGTCGCTCCTTCCCTTCCGAGCTCTGCCATGCGCCCAAACAGTAGTTTACCCCCACATGTGGGGTATCAGTGTACTCAGAACAAATGGCACAACAACTTTTGGGTCCAATTTCTTCTCATACCCTTGGTAAAATAAAACAAATTGGAGCTGAAGTACATTTTTTGTGAAAAAAAGTTAAATGTTATTTTTTTTTAAACATTCCAAAAATTCCTGTAAAACACCTGAAGGGTTAATAAACTTCTTGAATGTGGTTTTGAGCACCTTGAGGGGTGCAGTTTTTAGAATGGTGTCACACTTGGTTATTTTCTATCATATAGACCCCTCAAAATGACTTCAAATGTGATGTGGTCCCTAAAAAATATTGGTGTTGTAAAAATGAGATAGTGCTGGTCAACTTTTAACCCTTATAACTCCCTAAGAAAAAAAAATTTTGGTTCCAAAATAGTGCTGATGTAAAGTAGACATGTGGGAAATGTTACTTATTAATTATTTTACATGACATATCTCTGTGATTAAAGGGAATAAAAATTCAAAGTTGGAAAATTGCTAAATTTTCAAAATTTTCACCAAATTTCTGTTTTTTTCACACATAAGCGCAAGTTATATCGAATAAATTTTACCACTATCATGAAGTACAATATGTCACGAGAAAGCAATGTCAGATTTGCCAAGATCCGTTGAAGCGTTCCAAAGTTATAGCCTCATAAAAGGACAGTGGTCAGAATTGTAAAAATTGGCCCGGTCATTAACGTGCAAACCACCCTTGGGGCTTAAGGGGTTAAAGTTTAAATGTTACTATATAGAGATGACTTGGGATATTATTACTACAGAGAAACCACAGATTAATAAACAGGAATGGGACAAGTAAAACTGAGAGGAAAGAGCCTTCATTAGCTTATCAGTGGAGGATGATTAACTGATACACATAAAACATGAGAATACTAGTAGAGCAGGGATGAGCAGTTAATTTTCCCAAAGTGCCACATGAGAGACTTTTAATGATGTGAAAGGCTGAACCAACTAGCTGAACTTAATTCTGCTTATTATTTTATATACATTTTTATCACCTAATATTGAGCAGAATTAAGAATGCTGATCAGCAACTGTTAATACATGTTACAATGGGCTGTTGTGCTATGTATTCTTACCTGTAGCAGGCAATCAATATATATACAAGTCCTTCTCACTAAATTACAATATCATTAAAAAGTTAATTTATTTCAGTTCTTCAATACAAAAAGTGAAACTCATTTATTATGTAGAGTCATTACAAACAGAGTGATCTATTTCAAGTGTTTATTTATGTTAATGTTGATGTTTATGGCTTGCAGTCAATGAGAACTCGAAAGTCATTATCTCAGTAAATTAGAATAATTAACAAAAAACACCTGCAATGGCTTCCTAAGCATTTAAAAAGGCCCCTTAGTCTGTTTCAGTAGGCTTCACTATCATGGGGAAGACTGCTATCTTGTCAGATGTCCAGAAGGCAGTCATTGACGCTCTCCACAAGGAAGGTAAGCCACAAAAAGTCATTGGTTAAGAAGCTGGCTGTTCACAGACTGCTTTATCCAAGCATATTATAGGAAAGTTGAGTGGAAATAAAAAGTGTTGTAGGAAAAGGTGCACAAGCAGCCGGGATAACTGCAGCTTTGAAAAGATTGTTAAGAAAAGGCCATTCAAAAATTTTTTTGGGGGGGGAGATTCACAACTAATGGACTTCTGTTGGAGTCATTGCTTCAAGAGCAGCC
The DNA here is from genome assembly GCF_032444005.1 of Ranitomeya imitator. NCBI lineage: Eukaryota > Metazoa > Chordata > Amphibia > Anura > Dendrobatidae > Ranitomeya > Ranitomeya imitator. The sequence continues at coordinate 388,809,325 of NC_091284.1, read as the reverse complement.
ACACACAGATATATCCAGGACATGGGCTACAAGTGTCGCATTCCTTGTGTCAAGTCACTCAGACCAATAGACAAGGCCAGAAGCATCTTACCTGGGCCAATGAGAAAAAGACCGGGACTATTGCTCAGTGGTCCAAGGTGTTGTTTTCAGATGAAAGTAAATTTTGCATTTCATTTGGAAATCAAGGTCCCACAGTCTGAAGGAAGAGTGGAGAGGCACACAATCCAAACTGCTTGAGGTCTAGTATGAAGTTTCCCCAATCAGTGATGGTTTGGGGAGCCATGTCATCTGCTGGTGTTGGTCCACTGTGTTTTACCAAGAGCAATGTCAGGGCAGACGTTTACCAGTAAATATTAGAACACTTCATGCTTCCCTCTGCAGACAAGCTTTTTGGAGAAATTTAATGCTCCAGCAGGACTTGGCACCTGTCCATACTGCCAAAAGTACCAATACCTGGTTTAAAAACAACAGTATAACTGTGCTTTATTGGCCAGCAAACTTGCCTGACCTTAACCCCATAGATTCTCTATGGGGTTTTGTCAAGAGGAAGATGAGAGGCACCAGACCCAACAAATCAGACAAGCTGAAGGCTACTATCTAAGTAACCTGGGCTTCCATAACATCTCAGCAGTGCCACAGGCTAATTGCCTCCATGCCACACTGCATTGATGCAGCAATTGATGCAAAATGAGCCCCAACCAAGTATTGAGTTAATTTACTGAATGTACATTTCAGTAGAGCAACATTTCGGATTTTAAAATCATTTTTCAAGCTGGTGTTATAAAGTAGTCTAATGTACTGAGGTAATGAATTTTGGCTGTAAAGCATAATCATTAACATTAAGGTTGGTTTCACACTTGCGTTTTAAAACGTATGCGGTTTTTTTTAAACTCAGAGGAAAAGTATATTAGAAACACATCACCACTTCTGTATTTTTCTCCCACTTGTGGTTTTGGCTTATAAATACTGAGGTAAAATACTGACCAAATACTGAACGTGTGAATGTGGCCTCATACACAATCTTCTCTATACACAGCCCCATACTGCAGCAGCACCTCACTTCTCTCATTTTCCCATCACGCCTCTCATTTTCCCCCTCACATCTCTCATTTTCCTCTCACATCTGTCATTTTCCCCTCACCCTTCTCACTTTCCCCATCACACCTCTCATTTTCCCCCTCATCTCATTTCACCCCCTCACACTTGTCATTTTGCCCTCAGACCTGTCATTTTCTGATCACTCCACTATTTTCCCCTTACTCCTCTCATTGTCCACTCATACCTCTTCATTTTCACTTCACATCTCTCATTTTCCCCTCACACTTCTCATTTTCCCTTTACTCCACTATTTTCCCCTCCACTATTTTCCCCTCACTTCTCTCATTTTCCCATCACTCCTCTCATTTTCACCTCACTACTCTCTTCCCCTCACATGTGCACAGCAACTTCCTGTTATGAGCACAGCGGTGTAATCCATGAGGCTCCTCCCTTTCCCTTGATGATGTGCCTCACAAGAGCAACTCCATTTCTATACACAATGGAGCTAGATGTGTGTGATACAAATGAGACAAGAATGTCTGAATGTATGTGTAGATAGTGATTTCATGTATCTATTGCCATAAACTGAGTAAAACAAAGACAAAATGGAAGCGGGGAAGTGCCCTCCGAGTGACCTATTCGTATTGCATGAGGAGATGTGGCATAAACAACTATGTACGCACACGCAGCATGCTTGCAGTATGAGAAAAAATATTCTCAGAGCGAATAACAAGATAAGCATGGAATTTGCACAATAACAACTCGAAATCTGTACAATAATAAGTCATATAAGAAAAATGCCAGTACGCATGATCAAACTAGATCCAGTTTTAAGTGTATAAAACAGGACAGCACCTCGGTGGGGGTAGGGACTTTTCCAGACTCTTCAAGTGGACGCACTTTGGTCTGTGATGCACGCCGGAATTTTTCCTCCCCCTGCCAAGGTCCCCCGTCAGGAGAAGTGATGCTACAATATCCGGTAATGTATTGATGCTTACTATCTCTATATATATATATATATATATATAGTTGTATAATAAAGATGTTGATCATTGCATGTCAGAACTTTTGAACTAATCTTGTGCCAAAGGTCAATATAAATCTTTTTAATCATAATTAATAAATTTTATAATCTTGTTTTACCGAAAAAGACTCTTGTCTATGCCTAATTAGTATACTAGTGAGCGCTCCGTAAGTAAGGCGTAACGCCTCATTTGTGACTCGGTAAGACAATGTGGCCTGTGCCTGCCACGCACTGATACTCTGAAGGCAGCAGCCCTGATTGTAGCTTGCAGCGGCTGGGTGAGTTTTGCCAGGTGGCTTTCAAGGTGAATGTGTCTCCGCCCGTGTGCTATAACAATGTAGGCCATGTGGTCGGGGCTTTGCATGTAGAGTGAGTGTGGCTAAGCAGAATGGGCAGGGCCATGTGGAGTGGGCATTGCTTGATACATACACACATACATACACTCAACTTTATATATAAATGTGAATGAAGACAGAAGCAACTGGATGAATACTGGAGTGTATAATTTCTGCTCATATTCAACCAAATGCAGCAAGGTTGAGTGGATGGCGCTTCACAGTCCAGATAGACAATGACCCAAAAGATATCGTGAATGCAACTCAGTAGTTTTATAAGGTAAAGAAGTTGAATATTATGCAGTGGCCAAATCAATAACCAGATCTCAACCTCATTAAACATGCATCTCATAAACTTAAGACAAAACCTCTTTACCTCCCAAGGTGGTTTTCAAGTTAATGATTAGGCCCATTTTTATAATTTTGACCAGTGTCACTTTATGTCGTAAGTACTAATGCTGGAACGCTTCAATGGATCCCTCTAATTCTGAGATTCTTTTTTTGTGACATTGTACTTCATGATAGTGGTAAAATTTGTTCAATTTGACTTGTGTATATTTGTTAAACGGAAATTTGGCAAAAACTTTGAAAATTATGCCATTTTCACAGTTTGAATTCTCATGCCCTTAAATCAGAGAGATGTGTCACAAAAATAGTTAATAAATCACTTTTCCCACATATCTATTTACATCAGCACAATTTGTTAAACAGTTTTGTTTTTGTTAGGAAGTTAAAAGGGTTAAAAGTTGACCAGCGATTTCTAATTTTTCCAACACAATTTCCAAAATAATTTTTTAGGGACCACATTACATTTGAAGTGGTTTTGAAGGGTCTATATGACAGAAAATACTAAAAAGTGACACCATTCTAAAAACTGCACCCTTCAAGGTGCTCAAAACCACATTCAACAAGTTTATTAACCCTTCAGATGCTTCACAAGAATTCTTGGAATGTGGAAACTTTTTGTTTTACTAAAGACCCAGTTGTTTTTTATTTTTGCAAAGGTAACAGGAAAAATGGACCCCAAAATTTGTTGTGTAATTTCTCTTGAGCATGCTGATACCACATTTGTGGGGGAAAACCACTGTTTGGGCACACGGTAGAGCTCAGAAGGGAAGGAGCACCACTTGACTTTTTGAATGCAAAATTTGCTGAAACAATTAGCGAACACCATGTCGAGTTTGGAGAGCACCTGATGTGTCTAAACAGTGAAAATCCCCCACAGGTGACAACATTTTGGAAACTAAACCCCTCAGGGAACTTATACTAGATGTATAGTGAGCACATTGAATCTCCAGGTGCTTCACAGAAGTTTATAATGTTGAGCCGCAAAAGTAAAAAAAATCAATTTTTTCCCACAAAAATGTATTTTACCCCCAAATTTTGCATTTTAATAAGGGTAACAAGAGAAAATTCACCATAAAATTTGTTGCACAATTTCTCCTGAGTATACTGGTACCACATATGAGGAAGAAAGGTACTGTTTGGTCACATGGCAGGACTTGGAATGGAAGGAGCATCATTTGACTTTTTGAACACAAAATTTGCTGGAATCACTAGTGGAAGCCATGTCCCATTTAGCAAGCCCCTGATGTGCCTAAACAGTGGAAACCCTCCAGAAGTGACTCCATTTTGGAAACTAGCCCCCTCAAGGAATGTATTTAGATGAGTGGTAAGAACTTTGAACCCCCAAGTGCTGCACAGAAGTTTATAACTTTGAGCTCTGAGAATAAAAAAAATCACAAAATCCCCACAAAAATATTAGTCCCAAATGTTGCATTTTCATAAGGGTAACTGGAAAAAGTGCACAGTACAATTTGTTGCAAAATTTCTCCTGAGTACGACAATACCAGATATATGATAGAAAACTCCTGTTTGGATGCACGGCAGGGCTTAGAAGAAAAGGAGTTGTAAAATTTGCTGGAATCATTAGTGGACACCATGTCAGGTTTGGAGAACCCCTGATGTGCCCAAACAGTCGAAATCCACACGAGGGCCCCTATTTTGGAAACTAGACCCCTGAAGTAATGTATTTAGATTTGTGGTGAGCACCTTGAACCCCCAGGTGCTTCACAGAAGTTTATAACATTGAGCCATGAAAATGAAAAGAAAAATTTCCCGACAAAAATTTTATTTTAGCCACACAATTTGTGTGCAATTTCTCCTGAGTACGGTGATACCCCATGTGAGGGAAAGCTACTTTTGAGGCACAGTGCAAAGCTCAGAAGGGAAGAAGCACCATATTAACATTCAGATTTTGCTGGAATGGTTTGAGGGTGCTATGTTACATTGGCAGAGCCCCTGAGGTGCCAGAACAACAGAAACCTCCTAATGAATTCATCTAGGGGTGCATTGATCATATTGACACCACATGTGCCTCACAGAATTTTATAACATTGAGAGGTGAAGAAAGCATATATTACATTTTTACCACTGAAATGTTGTTTTAGACCCACGTTTTTTAAGTCTTCTAAGAGCTAATAGGAGAATTTTTACAACAAACCGAGGTCTATTTTTTCCCTGAGTGAGACAATACCCTACATGTAATAGAGAAATACTTTTCTGGCATAGTGCAAAGCCCAGAAGGGAAGGTGCTTCATATTATAGTGCAGATGATTTCCTGGTGCCATGACCCACTGGGAGAGCCCCTGAGATGCCAGCACAGCAGAACCCCCCCCCATAAGTGATCCCATTTTAGAAACAATACCTCTAAACAAATTCATCTAGGGGTGCAGTGATCATATTAACACTACAGGTGTGTCACAGAATTTTTTACCATTGTGCAGTAAATAAAAAATAATTACATTTTTACCAACAAAATTTTGTTTTACATTTTCACACAAGGAGTGGATAAAAATGGCACCATAATTTGTCATACAATTTCTGCTAAACGTGGAAATACCCCATATGTGGCTGTACAGTACTGCTTAGCCATATCGAGACACACAGGAGGGACGGAGCGCTATTTGCCTCTTGGAGCACAGGTTTTCCAAGAATAGTGTGTGGACTCCATATAACAGAAACCCTAAGTGCAAGAAGAGCAGAATCTTTCTCTGAAGTAACCCCATTTTGGAAATTATACCCCTTTGAGAATTTATCTACAGGTGTGACGATTTTGACTCCAGGGGTATTTTTCAGAAACAAGCAGCAGTAAATGTTGATGAGGGAAAATTGCAAACTGCTATTGTAGTGACCAGTATGCTGTAGTTACCAGCACCTTATAGTAACCAATACGTTATGCCCAGCTCATGCTTCTGGAGACACCCACCCATAAATTAGGCAGCTCTCATCGCTACAGAAATGCCAAACATGTGGACGCTATATGTGGTTTAGGTACACTGCGGCTCAGAAGGGAGGGGGGCATTTAGATTTAGGAGCACAGAATTTGCTGAATTTCTTTTGGAAGGTGAGGAGCTATTTCGCTTTTCCAGAGTCTTTGTACTACCAGTTACATGGAAGCCCCCTATATTAACATTAACAGAAGAAAGACCTGAGTGGAAACTGGCTTTTTTTGTGGATTGAGTTGAAGCTGTTGTTGGGAATATTTTAAATAATGTTTGGGATCACATTTATCTGGCACTCTACGCTGAGCACTTACTTTGGGGTTTCTATCTAAATCTCTGAGTGGCGTGATTCAGATGAAACCCCAAAGGAATCCATTCACTATAATGAGGCAGCAAAGTTACTCTGGACTCAGTCTGGCCTCTGTTCAGCAGTGTCCTTATTTTCAGAAGTGCACAAAACTGTGGCCAACTGCGCTTTTATGCATGCCTAAAAAGATGTGCACCAACGGATCATAGGCCAGAAGGCATCCACAGTGCCTCCATCTGTCTCATTATAGGGAATCTTTTGCTGGGGGCTCTGTCTTAACCATGTATTTTCAGAGATTTACATGGAAACCCCGGTGTAAGCGCTCAGTGTAGAGCGCAGGATAAATGTGAGCCGAGCCTTACTGCAATCTTTGGGAGGCAGAATGAACAAATCAACAGCAAGTGAAGAATTTGTTTTATTTGTTTTTACGCTGTTCCTCGTGAGTAGGTGACTTAATTCATCGGGTTGGTGCCATTACAGCGATACCAGATTTATATGTTTTTATGTTTGGCAGCTGTCACACACTTAAAGATGCGTTTTAATTCCAAATAAACTGAAAGAAAAACTAAACGGCACTTTAAAAACCAATCACAGTGTAGGAAAATGCAGTTAACATCACCCGAGATGCGGTGACATATAAATGAGCACTAGGATGATGTCTGTTGTGGATTCTGTTTTTGGGCTCCCTCTGGTGGTTACAGATGGTACTGGGTGACTTGTGTTCTCTGCGGTCTCTGGTGTCCACCTGTTCTATCAGGATATGGGAGTTTCCTATTTAACCTGGCTTTCTTGTCATTTCCTCGCCGGCGATCAATGTTATCAGTGTGTCTTGTTACCTCTGCTTTCCGCTTCTGTAATCATCAGGACAAGCTAAGTTTTTGATTTTCCTGTTCCACGTTTTGCTTTATTTTTGTTTTAGTCCAGCTTGCAGTTATGTGATTCCTTGTTGCTGGTTGCTCTAGTGGGCTGATATTACTCCTCATGTTCCATGAGTTGGCACATGAATTCAGGTAATTTCAGGATGGTTTTTTGTAGGGTTTTTCGCTGACCGCGCAGTTCACTTTTGTATCCTCTGCTATCTAGTTTTAGCGGGCCTCATTTTGCTGAATCTGTTTTCATTACTACGTATGTGCTTTCCTCTCATTTCACCGTCATTACATGTGGGGGGCTGCTATTTCTGTGGGGTGTTTCTCTGGAGGAAAGAGAGGTCTTTGTTTCTTCTAATAGGGGAAGCTAGTCCTTCGGCTGGCGCGAGACGTCTAGAATCATCGTAGGCACATTCCCCGGCTACTGCTAGTGTTGTGAATTAGGTTCAGGATCGCGGTCAGCTCAGTTTCCATCACCCTAGAGCTTGTTCTGTTTTTTGTGTGCTTGTCCTTTTGTGATCCCCTGCCATTGGGATCATGACAGTATCGCCGGCCCAAAAGTGGTAATCGTATTGGCTGAAGTAGGAGGAAAAGTAGTCTGAGGAAGTTTTTTTTTTTTTTTTTTCCTTCCCTCAGAGTTTGCTGCCTAGCCTTAATTGCAGCCTGGCTGCGTCTTACCTCCTCTTAATCCTTGAATGGCTCTGACCTCAGCTGTTTATCATGGACGTCCAGAGTTTGGCTTCCAGCCTGAATAATCTTGCTGCTAAGGTTCAAAATATACAAGATTTTGTTGTACATGCTCCTATGTCTGAACCTAGAATTCCTATCCCAGAGTTTTTTTCTGGAGATAGATCTAGTTTTCTGAATTTTAGGAACAGTTGCAAGTTGTTTCTTTCTTTGAAATTTCGCTCCTCTGGAGACCCTGCTCAGCAAGTTAAAATTGTAATATCTTTCCTGCGGGGTGACCCTCAGAATTGGGCATTTGCATTGGCACCAGGGGATCCTGCGTTGCTCAATGTGGATGCGTTTTTCCTGGCATTGGGTTTGCTCTATGAGGAACCTAACCTAGAGATTCAGGCTGAAAAAGCTTTATTGGCTCTCTCTCAGGGGCAAGATGAAGCAGAAATATATTGTCAGAAATTTCGGAAATGGTCGGTGCTTACTCAGTGGAATGAGTGCGCTCTGGCTGCAAAATTCAGAGATGGCCTTTCTGAGGCCATTAAAGATGTTATGGTGGGGTTCCCGGCGCCTACAGGTCTGAATGAGTCTATGACTATGGCTATTCAGATTGATCGGCGTTTACGGGAGCGCAAACCTGTGCACCATTTGGCGGTGTCTTCTGAACAGGCACCTGAGACAATGCAATGTGATAGAATTCAGTCCAGAAGTGAACGGCAAAACTATAGGCGGAAAAATGGGTTGTGTTTTTATTGTGGTGATTCAGCTCATGTTATATCAGCATGCTCTAAACGCACAAAAAAGGTTGATAAGTCTGTTGCCATTAGTACTTTACAGTCTAAGTTCATTCTGTCTGTGACTCTGATTTGTTCATTATCAGCCATTTCCGTCGATGCCTATGTGGATTCAGGCGCTGCCCTGAGTCTTATGGATTGGTCATTTGCCAACCGCTGTGGGTTTAGTCTGGAGCCTCTGGAAGTCCCTATTCCTTTGAAAGGAATTGACTCTACACCTTTGGCTATGAATAAACCTCAGTACTGGACACAAGTGACCATGCGTATGACTCCCGTTCATCAGGAGGTGATTCGCTTCCTGGTACTGTATAATTTACATGATGTCTTAGTGCTTGGTCTGCCATGGTTACAAACTCATAACCCAGTCTTGGACTGGAAAACGATGTCTGTGTTAAGCTGGGGATGTCAGGGGGTTCATGATGATGCACCTCCGATTTCTATCGCTTCATCTACTCCTTCTGAGGTTCCTGTATTTTTGTCTGATTATCGGGATGTTTTTGAGGAGCCTAAGCTCAATTCGCTTCCTCCTCACAGGGATTGCGATTGTGCTATAGATTTGATTCCTGGCAGTAAATTTCCTAAAGGTCGTTTGTTCAATCTGTCAGTGCCAGAGCATACTGCTATGCGGGATTATGTTAAGGAGTCCTTGGAAAAGGGACATATCCGTCCATCTTCGTCTCCTTTGGGAGCAGGTTTTTTTTTCGTGGCCAAAAAAGATGGTTCCTTGAGGCCTTGTATAGATTACCGTCTTTTGAATAAGATTACGGTCAAATATCAGTATCCTTTGCCATTGTCGACTGATTTGTTCGCTCGCATTAAGGGGGCTAAATGGTTCACTAAGATTGATCTTCGGGGTGCGTATAATCTTGTGCGGATAAAGCAGGGTGATGAGTGGAAAACCGCATTTAATACGCCTGAGGGCCATTTTGAGTATTTGGTGATGCCTTTTGGACTTTCTAATGCTCCTTCTGTCTTCCAGTCCTTTATGCACGATATTTTCCGTGAATATCTGGATAAATTTATGATTGTGTATTTGGATGATGTTTTGGTTTTTTCTGATGACTGGGAGTCCCATGTTCAGCAGGTCAGGAAGGTGTTTCAGGTCCTGCGGGCCAATTCTTTGTTTGTAAAAGGTTCAAAGTGTCTCTTTGGAGTCCAGTAGATTTCTTTTTTTGGGTATATTTTTTCCCCTTCTACTATTGAGATGGATCCCGTCAAGGTTCAAGCTATTTGTGACTGGACGCAGCCTACATCTCTTAAGAGTCTACAGAAGTTCTTGGGCTTTGCTAATTTTTATTGTCGTTTCATAACTAATTTATCTAGTGTTGTTAAGCCTTTGACGGATCTGACTAAGAAGGGTGCTGATGTTGCTGATTGGTCTCCTGCGGCTGTGGAGGCCTTTCAGGAACTTAAGCGCCGGTTTTCTTCTGCTCCTGTGTTGCGTCAGCCAGATGTTTCGCTTCCTTTTCAGGTTGAGGTTGATGCTTCTGAGATTGGAGCGGGGGCGGTTTTGTCACAGAGAAGCTCCGATTGCTCGGTGATGAAGCCATGTGCGTTCTTTTCTAGAAAGTTTTCGCCCACTGAGCCGAATTATGATGTTGGTAATCGGGAGCTTTTGGCCATGAAGTGGGCATTTGAGGAGTGGCGTCATTGGCTTGAGGGTGCTAGACATCGTGTGGTGGTCTTGACTGATCACAAAAATCTGATTTACCTTGAGTCTGCCAAGCGTCTGAATCCTAGACAGGCTCGTTGGTCACTGTTTTTCTCCCGTTTCGATTTTGTGGTTTCATACCTGCCAGGTTCAAAGAATGTGAAGGCGGATGCTCTTTCTAGGAGTTTTGTGCCTGATTCCCCTGGAAATTCTGAGCCCACTGGTATCCTTAGGGATGGGGTGATTTTGTAGGCTGTCTTCCCAGACTTGCGACGTGCTTTGCAGGAGTTTCAGGCGGATAAACCTGATCGTTGTCCGCCTGAAAGACTGTTTGTTCCGGATAATTGGACCAGTAGAGTCATCTCCGAGGTCCATTCTTCTGCGTTGGCAGGTCATCCTGGAATATTTGGTACTAGAGACTTGGTGGCCAGGTCTTTTTGGTGGCCTTCCTTGTCGAGGGATGTGCGTTCTTTTGTGCAGTCTTGTGAAGTTTGCGCTCGGGCTAAGCCTTGCTGTTCTCGGGCCAGTGGATTGTTGTCACCTTTGCCTATCCCGAAGAGGCCTTGGACGCACATTTCCATGGACTTTATTTCGGATCTCCCTGTCTCTCAAAAAATGTCCGTCATCTGGGTTGTGTGTGACCGCTTTTCTAAGATGGTTCATCTGGTACCCTTGCCTAAGTTACCTTCCTCCTCTGAGTTGGTCCCTCTGTTTTTTCAGAACGTGGTTCGTTTGCATGGGATTCCGGAGAACATTGTTTCTGACAGGGGATCCCAGTTTGTGTCTAGATTTTGGCGGACGTTCTGTGCTAAGATGGGCATTGATTTGTCCTTTTCGTCTGCATTCCATCCTCAGACGAATGGCCAGACGGAACGAACTAATCAGACCTTGGAAACTTATTTAAGGTGTTTTGTTTCTGCTGATCAAGATGACTGGGTTACCTTTTTGCCGCTTGCCGAATTTGCCCTTAATAATCGGGCTAGTTCTGCTACCTTGGTTTCTCCTTTCTTTTGTAATTTGGGGTTTCATCCTCGTTTTTCCTCTGGTCAGGTGGAACCTTCTGATTGTCCTGGAGTGGACATGGTGGTGGATAGGTTGCATCAGATTTGGAGTCATGTGGTGGACAATTTGAAGTTGTCCCAGGAGAGGGCTCAGCAGTTTGCTAATCGCCGTCGCCGCGTGGGTCCTCGACTTCGTGTTGGGGACTTGGTGTGGTTGTCTTCTCGTTTTGTTCCTATGAAGGTCTCTTCTCCTAAGTTCAAGCCTCGGTTTATCGGTCCCTATAGGATCTTGGAAATTCTTAACCCTGTGTCGTTTCGTTTGGATCTCCCGACATCGTTTGCTATTCATAATGTGTTCCATCGGTCGTTGTTGCGGAAGTATGAGGTACCTGTTGTTCCTTCGCTTGAGCCTCCTGCTCCGGTGCTGGTGGAGGGAGAATTGGAGTATGTTGTGGAGAAGATCTTGGATTCTCGTGTTTCCAGACGGAAACTTCAGTATTTGGTCAAGTGGAAGGGTTATGGTCAGGAGGATAATTCTTGGGTGGTTGCCTCTGATGTTCATGCTGCTGATTTGGTCCGTGCATTTCATAGGGCTCATCCTGGTCGCCCTGGTGGTACTCGTGAGGGTTCGGTGACCCCTCCTCAAGGGGGGGGTACTGTTGTGGATTCTGTTTTTGGGCTCCCTCTGGTGGTTACAGATGGTACTGGGTGACTTGTGTTCTCTGCGGTCTCTGGTGTCCACCTGTTCTATCAGGATATGGGAGTTTCCTATTTAACCTGGCTTTCTTGTCATTTCCTCGCCGGCGATCAATGTTATCAGTGTGTCTCTGTTACCTCTGCTTTCCGCTTCTGTAATCATCAGGACAAGCTAAGTTTTTGATTTTCCTGTTCCACGTTTTGCTTTATTTTTGTTTTAGTCCAGCTTGCAGTTATGTGATTCCTTGTTGCTGGTTGCTCTAGTGGGCTGATATTACTCCTCATGTTCCATGAGTTGGCACATGAGTTCAGGTAATTTCAGGATGGTTTTTTGTAGGGTTTTTCGCTGACCGCGCAGTTCACTTTTGTATCCTCTGCTATCTAGTTTTAGCGGGCCTCATTTTGCTGAATCTGTTTTCATTACTACATATGTGCTTTCCTCTCATTTCACCGTCATTACATGTGGGGGGCTGCTATTTCTGTGGGGTGTTTCTCTGGAGGCAAGAGAGGTCTTTGTTTCTTCTAATAGGGGAAGCTAGTCCTTCGGCTGGCGCGAGACGTCTAGAATCATCGTAGGCACGTTCCCCGGCTACTGCTAGTGTTGTGAATTAGGTTCAGGATCGCGGTCAGCTCAGTTTCCATCACCCTAGAGCTTGTTCTGTTTTTTGTGTGCTTGTCCTTTTGTGATCCCCTGCCATTGGGATCATGACAGATGTCGCTACAAAAATAATATATATTGCAGCAACAATAATAGGCTATTAGTATCAATAAAAGCGCTGGTGGCACCACAGTTACATGGACACTGTGAGAAAGTGTAATTTCTAATACAAAGGGAAATAGATGCTTTCACCAATGTTCTGGTATCATATGCATAATCAACTATCTAAGTGCCGCTAGGATGTCACAAATAATATAGCATTAACAGTGATATGTTGCCTTAGCGTTGTGAGTTGTTGATTGCCTGGTGCCCTTGATGTTGGGAAAGCTGGGTTACAGTCACTTTTGGGAAAGTTAGGTACGTTGACTGTTCAGAAGGCTGGTGCGTTGTCGCTGCCAGGAAAGCTGAGTGCAGCGGTGTCGCTGTCAGAGAAGCTGGGTGCAGCGATGTCAATCTGACCCTGAGGCTGAGGGATCAGCCCTAGAAGTGAACGCCGTTGGGATACACGCGGCATAAGCACACGTGTCTCTTGTGTCAGCACGCAAATTAAAAAGTAAAATGTAATAAAATGGACTGCACAGAGTCCCCTTCTAATTGTAACATGTTCAAGCCCCTTATGTGATAGTTGTGTATCGTTACATATGGTTTCTATTGAGTTGCCATATAAGGGATTTGAGTAAAAATTCTCAAGGATGGCTTAGATGTTTGGGCTGGTACAGATATATGTTGTCCAATAGGTGGGTACATGTATATTATAGGTACAGTTCCTTTCATATACAGTATACCCCTAGGGCTCGATTGTGAGATTTTGTATATTAATTTGCTATTTGTTATAAGATTGATTTGGGGCAACATGATGTTGTGGGACTGGACTGAAAGAGTTAAGAGTATGCTGCAGATGTATTCCATGGCCCTTGCGCTGCAGGCAGAGATAGTGTTAGGCCGGGTTCACATTAGCATATCTGTGTGCAGCGTACAGCTCCGCATAGATCTGCATGCATCTTGCGTACCTATCTTTAACATTGTGTTCGCAAGGACATGCATTTGCATCGGTTTGGGTGCGGATGCATCCACATATGTTGTTTCACCGCACCCGCCAAACGCAATATGTTGCATTTTTTGTCATGCCAAATATCCGCAGGCATGCACATGCGGATGAGTGCATCAAAACAACGCATTACTGTCTATGGGAACGCATTGGTACGTAAGGACATGCGCATGGATGCGTTCGATGCGCATGCATACTTCAAACTGAGCATGGCCAGGAACTGATTTCAGCACCTCCCAAATCCCACCTGTATAAAAGGGGGTGTGGACAGTGGAAGTCCAGAACTCTCAAGACCTTGGATGTGATCTCAAGACTCTATGGTAAGTATAGAAGCTTTGAAAATGTCTGTCTGTCTCTATCACTGCAGTCTGTACTCTGTACTTAATGTAAGTATGAGTGTGTGTACTTTTATATTACTATGTTACTCTGCCTAGTCTCACACTCTGCCCTGTCTCACACTCTTCGTCACTTTGTGTCTTATGTTTTGCTTTCTGCTCCTTGTAGACTGTGCGGTGCTCCTGTCACGGATTTCTTCTGTCCGGTGGTGTGGTACTGGCCCTGATTTCTCCTGTCCGTGGTGTGGTACTGGCCCTGATTTCTCCTGTCCGGTGGTGTGGTCCTGTCATGGATTTCTTCTGTCCGGTGTTGTGGTACTGGCGCTCTCAGCTGCTACTTAATGTAAGTATGAGTATCTGTACTTTTATATTACTATGTGGCTCTGACCAGACTCACACTCTTCATCACTTTGATGTTTTGCTTTGTATTCATTGTAGACTGTGTTGTGCTGCTGTCCCGCTGTTGTGCTGCTGTCCTGGTGCTGTGCTGCTTTCACGGTTCTGTGCTGTTGGACTACTGACTGTAATGTAAGTATTGGCATCCATTGTGTTTTTAATTTTGTTTCTTTTTTGTTTTGTTTTCTTTGGCTAGATTGGTGTTGCCTCTTTTAAAACTTCAGTTTTTCTTATCTGTTCTTTTCTGTAGTGTTTCACTTGAGTGCTGCCTGCTTTTCCAACATGTCCTCCAGTGAAGACTCTGCTCCCAACAGTGGACATGACACTGATTGCGTAATCACATTTGATATACTGATTGGTATGTATTGACTGTCAATACTACACAAGTGGTAATAATCATGTATTTTCTTTACAGGAAACTTCCAGTGCGTCAGAGCAGGAGGAGTCATGTTGAAATTAATCTTTCCAGGGTCGTCATGCTCAAGTTCCTGAGGAGGAAAGACAGTGTGTACAGTAAGTAGTCTTTTCATTAAATGAATTTGTTTTCAGTTTTGTATCTATTAAACTATATGACATATTGAGTTTTTTTTGTTTATTTGATCTGTAGGTTCCACAACGTGAGGAAAGCAAGCCCAAGATTGACAATGACAAACTCATTCCTCTTGTGAAAGAGCGAGTAGCGTTGTGGGACACCCATGATCGTCAGCATTCTGACTCAGGATTGATTTGACGACTCTGGGAAGAAGTGGCCTGATCGCTGTTGGCTGATTGGGACCATGCCACCCCACAAGCCAGAAATGATTTTCATAATTATTGCAATGTGGTCTGACACGTCTGTTTTCCTGTAAATGTAGGTGCCTTTTTTCACAATTTACTACCAAAAAAATTTTCTTCCCCCTTCACAGTGAAGAGAGTCAAAGTCCATTGGCGTTCGATGAAGGATCGCTTCAATAAGGATATAAGAGATATAAGAGAGGAGATTCTTGTTCAAAGTGGTGCTGCTCCAAAGCTTAAAAAATATAAATACCATCATATGCTGTTTTTTCTGAGGCCTGCGGTTGCTCAGCGAACATGAGTATCTTTTGTGTTGTCTTACTATTATATAAAGTATATATTTTTTTTATTTAATCTTTTTTATTTATTTTCCACACAGAACCTGGAGCAGCACAACACAACCTGGATTGTCCTCAGTTGGAGCGGCCCATCATCGACCAGCACCAACGAACAGTCCCAATCATCCACCAGTGATGGAGCAACCAGGCAGGCTTCACAGGCTGGGGAACAGGCAGCTGGTCTATCAGGTTATCCCCTGTCCCAGCCTTCAGCCACTACTTTTCTTGAGTCTTTTCGTCAGTGGGAGAGGTCACTCAAGCCTGAGTTTATTCACGTAAGCTCGATCTTCCAGGATGGGATGAGGGTGGTTGTAGAAAGACTGGTTAGTGGGTTCACTCAGATGAACACACTTTTCCAGGAAGTCCACAGACGCCTTGACCACCGGGAAGACAACCTTCAGAGACTGTTGCAACATTTTTTTCTGCAATAGAGTGGGGCGTGTCGGAAAATCTGCCACCTGATCTCCAGCTCTATGTAATGAAGACCTGTCAGGCTGCTTACAGCAAGGCCATGCAGCATTCCCAAATCAGTCAAGATATAACCAGCCGCCACACATTTCATTTCCTATACGGCAACAAGGGCCAGCATAGCACCAGTGGCAGAATACGCCAGTCCCACAAGGACTTGGATACCAACAACTGACTTCAGTGCAAGTGAACTATCCTCCACCACCACCGCTGGACATTACGGCAGTTCCTACAGTTCCCAGCTACACCACGTAGCCAACTGCAGCACCCCTGCAGCATGCAGCTCCCACCACGCAGCTGAGTGCAGCACCCCTGGAGCATGCAGCTCCCAACATGCAGCCGAGTGCAGCACCCCTGCGTGCTGCTTCCACCACGCATCTGAGTTCAGCACCCCTGCGTGCTGCTTCCACCACGCATCTGAGTACAGCACCTCTTGATCAAGAAAGAAAAAATGCAGAAGGAACAGGAAAAAAAACAAAAACAAAAGCCAGAGAGAAGAAAACTTGTCAAAAAAATTACCCTCCACCCTCACCTCCCAATGTGTCTCTGTTTTCCAATCTGGCTACACCTTCCCTTGTATCTATCCCTTCCAATGGGTCTATACCTTCCAATTTTTTTTCCACTCCTAATGTGTCATCTTCCCCCAATGTTCCACCTGCTCACAATGTCTCATCTGCCCAGTTAATTACTCCCATCCGTCAAATCGTAGACCACACCATCCGTGACCCAATCCTCTATTTTATTGACATTTCCCCTGTATCCACTTCCTTACCCACTCCTACACAATCATCCCAGCCCAACACCCCCCAGGTCCACAATGTCACACCATCACACCATTAATGTTAGTTAAATTAAAAATAGTTTTTTTTGTTAATAAAAAATGTTTTGTTTTCACAATCACTATGTTTATCTTTTTATTTGAAAATGCACACGTGTGTATTGTATAACGGGAGTTACAGTAGAGGTATTATTATTATTAAAGTCAGGAAGCAATACAGGTACTTTTACAAGCGGATTAAACCATTTGGTCTTGCCATGCCACACGTCCAATATCACAAGCAAAGTAGGCAGCAAAGTTATCCCTCATTGTAGAACTTCCACTGTAGTCCTCAGAGGGTGATCTTGGTAACCACACAATGTGTTAACAACAGGTTCCTCAAGTTCTAAGTGTTGTCGCTCTTTTGGCAGGATGTAATTGTATAGAACAACACACGCTTTGACAACCTCATCAATTGTCTCAGTTTTTAGATTTATGGCTTTTCCCAAAATGCGCCATTTAGATGCCAGAAAACCTAAGGCACACTCCACAGTTCTTCGTGCCCTTGTCAGTCGGTAGTTGTAAATCCTTTTGGTGTGATTCAAGTCCTGATTCGAGTACGGTTTTATGAGGTTGTCACACATTTGAAACGCTTCATCCCCAACCACAACGAGAGTGGTGCAGGATGGCAGCTGAGTTTCAGCTGTCAGAATCATCTGGTATTTGGCAACGATCGCGTACAGCGTCTGTGCCTGGACGTATCCATTTGCCCCTTGTCAGTAAGTACAAGGACCCTGGACATTTGGCTACATCTAAGGTCAGAAATGGGGTAAGGCTATGTGCACACGTTGCGAATTTTGCTGCGGGTCCACAGCAGCTTTCCATGCGTTTACAGTACAATGTAAACCTATGGAAAACGCAATCCGCAGTGCCCATGATGCGGAAAAAAACGCGCGGAAACGCTGCGGTTTACATTCCGCAGCATGTCAATTCTTTGTGCAGATTCCGCAGCAGTTTACAACTGCTCCATAATAGGAATCCGCAGGTGTAAAACCGCAGGTGGAATCCGCACAAAAACCGCATAAAATCTGCGGTAAATCCGCAGTAAATCGCAGGTAAAATGCAGTGCCTTTTACCTGCGGATTTCTCAAATCCGCTGCGGAAGAGTCCACAGAGCTCAAAACTACATGTGCACATACCCTAGGTTTTTTTCCCCCCACAAAGTTAATATTAATCTATAACTCTTGGAATTCCACAATTGGACAATTGGTTGTGTTAAGCAAAAATGTGTGCTGAAATAATCTTATAAATGTGCACCTGCTATATACTGTGTAATGTGTTATGAACTGGTGGTTTAGGAGCAACATGGGACGAGCTCTGAAGGAGGTGGTACCTGTACTGACCGCAGTCCCTAAGCTCAACACAACACTAGAAGTAGCCGTGGGATGCTCCTGTCACTCCCTAGGCACCTCGTCACAGCCTGAGAACTAACTACCCCTAAAGATAGAAACAGGAAGACTATCTTGCCTCAGAGAAAATCCCCAAAGGATAGATAGCCCCCCACAAGTAATGACTGTGAGTGGAGAGGGAAAAGACATACGTAGAATGAAACCAGGATGTAGCACAGGAGGCCAGTCTAGCTAGACAGATAGGACAGGACGGAATACTGTGCGGTCAGTATTAAAAACTACAAAAAATCCACACAGAGTTTACAAAAATCTCCACACCTGACTAAAGGTGTGGAGGGAAAATTTGCTTCCCAGAGCTTCCAGCTTAACTGAATTAATCCATACTGACAAGCTGGACAAAACATAGAATGCACAGAACGAATAAGTCCAGAACATGTGGACAGAAAAGAGCAAAGAAAGGACTTATCTTTGCTGAACTGGTCAGGATATCAGGGAAATCCAAGAGAGATGTGAATCCAACCAGGAACCATTGACAAGTGGCACTGGCTGAAGGGAAGAGCCAGGCATAAATAGCCGAGCAGAAAGACAATCAGTGGAAGCAGCTGCAGACTGCTAAATCCAAGGAGCAGCCATTCCACTTAAAACCACCGGAGGGAGCCCAAGAGCAGAACTCACAAAAGTGCCACTTACAACCACCGGAGGGAGCCCAAGAGCGGAATTCACAACAGTACCCCCCCTTGAGGAGGGGTCACCGAACCCTCACCAGAGCCCCCAGGCCGATCAGGACGAGCCAAGTGAAAAGCACAAACCAAATCGGCGGCATGGACATCGGAGGCAACAACCCAAGAATTATCCTCCTGGCCATAACCCTTCCACTTGACAAGATACTGAAGCCTCCGCCTCGAAAAACGAGAATCCAAAATTTTCTCAACCTCATATTCCAACTCTCCCTCAACCAACACCGGGGCAGGAGGATCAACCGAGGGAACAACGGGCACCACATATCTCCGCAACAAAGATCTATGTAAAACATTATGAATGGCAAAAGAGACTGGAAGAGCCAAACGAAAAGACACCGGATTGATAATTTCAGAAATCTTATAAGGACCAATAAACCGAGGCTTAAACTTAGGGGAAGAAACCTTCATAGGAACATGACGAGAAGACAACCAAATCAAATCCCCCACACGAAGCCGGGGACCAACACACCGACGGCGGTTAGCAAAACGTTGAGCCTTTTCCTGAGACAACGTCAAATTGTCCACCACATGAGTCCAAATCTGCTGCAGCCTGTCCACCACAGAATCCACACCAGGACAATCAGAAGGCTCAACCTGCCCCGAAGAAAATCGAGGATGAAAACCAAAATTACAAAAGAAAGGTGAAACCAAAGTAGCCGAACTAGCCCTATTATTAAGGGCAAACTCGGCCAACGGCAAGAAGGCCACCCAATCATCCTGATCAGCAGACACAAAGCATCTCAAATAGGTTTCCATGGTCTGATTAGTTCGCTCAGTTTGGCCATTAGTCTGAGGATGAAACGACGAAGAAAAAGACAAATCAATGCCCATCCTAGCACAAAAGGCCCGCCAAAACCTAGAGACAAACTGAGAACCTCTGTCAGACACAATATTCTCCGGAATGCCATGCAAACGAACCACATGCTGAAAAAACAATGGAACCAAATCTGAGGAGGAAGGCAACTTAGGCAAAGGTACCAGATGGACCATTTTAGAGAACCGGTCACAAACAACCCAGATAACAGACATCTTCTGGGAAACAGGAAGATCCAAAATAAAATCCATGGATATATGCGTCCAGGGCCTCTCAGGGACCGGCAAAGGCAAAAGCAACCCACTAGCGCGGGAACAGCAAGGCTTGGCCCGGGCGCAAGTCCCACAGGACTGCACAAAAGCACGCACATCCCGCGACAAAGAAGGCCACCAAAAGGACCTAGCAACCAAATCTCTGGTACCAAAAATCCCAGGATGACCAGCCAACACTGAACAATGAACCTCAGAAATTACCTTACTTGTCCATCTATCAGGAACAAACAGCTTCCCCACTGGACAGCGGTCAGGCTTATCAGCCTGAAATTCCCGAAGCACCCGCTGCAAATCAGGGGAGATGGCAGAAAGAATCACCCCTTCCTTAAGAATGCCAACCGGCTCAAGGACTCCAGGAGAATCAGGTAAAAAACTCCTAGAGAGGGCATCAGCCTTAACATTCTTAGATCCCGGAAGATACGAGACCACAAAATCAAAACGGGAGAAAAACAGGGACCATCGAGCCTGTCTAGGATTCAGCCGCTTGGCCAACTCGAGGTAAATCAGATTCTTATGATCAGTCAAGACCACAACGCGGTGCTTAGCTCCCTCAAGCCAATGTCGCCACTCCTCAAACGCCCACTTCATAGCCAACAACTCCCGATTGCCGACATCATAATTGCGTTCCGCAGGCGAAAACTTTCTGGAAAAAAAAGCACACGGTTTCATCAAAGAACCATCAGAATCCCTCTGAGACAAAACGGCCCCTGCCCCAATCTCAGAAGCGTCAACCTCAACCTGAAAAGGAAGAGAAACATCCGGTTGATGCAACACAGGGGCAGAAGTAAATCGGCGTTTAAGCTCCCGAAAGGCCTCAACAGCCGCAGAGGACCAATTCGTCACATCAGCGCCTTTCTTCGTCAAATCAGTAAGGGGCTTAACCACACTGGAAAAGTTGGCAATGAAACGGCGATAGAAATTAGCAAAGCCCAAAAATTTTTGAAGGCTCTTCACAGATGTGGGTTGAATCCAGTCATGAATAGCTTGGACCTTAACCCCTTTACCCCCAAGGGTGGTTTGCACGTTAATGACCGGGCCAATTTTTACAATTCTGACCACTGTCCCTTTATGAGGTTATAACTCTGGAACGCTTCAATGGATCCTGGTGATTCTGACATTGTTTTCTCGTGACATATTGTACTTCATGACAATGGTAAAAATTCTTTGACAGTACCTGCGTTTATTTGTGAAAAAAACGGAAATTTGGCGAAAATTATGAAAATTTCGCAATTTTCCAACTTTGAATTTTTATGCAATTAAATCACAGAGATATGTCACACAAAATACTTAATAAGTAACATTTCCCACATGTCTACTTTACATCAGCACAATTTTGGAACCAAAATTTTTTTTTGTTAGGGAGTTATAAGGGTTAAAAGTTGACCAGCAATTTCTCATTTCTACAACACCATTTTATTTTAGGGACCACATCTCATTTGAAGTCATTTTGAGGGGTCTATATGATAGAAAATACCCAAGTGTGACACCATTCTAAAAACTACACCCCTCAAGGTGCTCAAAACCATATTCAAGAAGTTTATTAACCCTTCTGGTGTTTCACAGGAATTTTTTGAATGTTTAAATAAAAATGAACATTTAACTTTTTTTCACAAAAAATGTAATTCAGCTCCAATTTGTTTTATTTTACCAAGGGTAACAGGAGAAAATGGACCCCAAACATTGTTGTACAATTTGTCCTGAGTATGCCAATACCCCACATGTGGGGGTAAACCACTGTTTGGGCGCATGGCAGAGCTCGGAAACGAAGGAGTGCCATTTGACTTTTCAATGCAAAATTGACTGGAATTGAGATGGGACGCCATGTTTCGTTTGGAGAGCCCCTGATGTGGCTAAACATTGAAACCCCCCACAAGTGACACTATTTTGGAAAGTAGACCCCCTAAGGAACTTATCTAGAGGTGTGGTGAGCACTTTGACCCACCAAGTGCTTCACAGAAGTTTATAATGCAGAGCCGTAAAAATAAAACAAAATTTTTTTCCCAAAAAAATTATTTTTTTAGCCCCCAGTTTTGTATTTTCCTGAGGGTAACAGGAGAAATTGGACCCCAAAATTTGTTGCCCAATTTGTCCTGAGTGCGATGATACACCATATGTGGGGGGAACCACTGTTTGGGCACATGGGAGGGCTCAGAAGGGAAGGAGTGCCATTTGAATGCAGACTTAGATGGAATGGTCTGCAGGTGTCACATTGCGTTTGCAGAGCCCCTAATGTACCTAAACAGTAGAAACCCCCCACAAGTGACACCATTTTGGAAAGTAGACCCCCTTAGGAACTTATCTAGATGTGTGCTGAGCGCTTTGACCCACCAAGGGCTTCACAGAAGTTTATAATGGAGAGCCGTAAAAATAAAACAAAAATTTTTTCCCACAAAAATTATTTTTTAGCCCCCAGTTTTGTATTTTCCCGAGGGTAACAGGAGAAATTCGACCCCACAATTTGTTGTCCAATTTGTCCTGAGTGCGCTGATACCCCATATGTGGGGGGGAACCACTGTTTGGGCGCATGGCAGAGCTCGGAAGGGAAGGAGCGCCATTTGGAAAGCAGACTTAGATGGAATGGTCTGCAGACGTCACATTGCGTTTGCAGAACCCCTAATGTACCTAAACAGTAGAAACCTCCCACAAGTGACACCATTTTGGAAACTAGACCCCCTAAGGAACTCATCTAGATGTGTTGTGATAGCTTTGAACCCCCAAGTGTTTCACTACAGTTTGTAACGCAGAGCCGTGAAAATTAAAAAAAAAATCTTTCCCCCCAAAATAATTTTTTAGCCCCCAGGTTTGTATTTTCCCGAGGGTAAGAGCAGAAATTCGACCCCAAAAGTTGTTGTCCAATTTGTCCTGAGTACGCTGATACCCCGTATGTTGGGGGAAACCACCGTTTGAGCGCATGGCAGAGATCGGAAGGGAAGGAGCGCCATTTGGAATGCAGACTTAGATGGAATGGTCTGCAGACGTCACATTGCGTTTGCAGAACCCCTAATGTACCTAAACAGTAGAAACCCCCCACAAGTGACCCCATATTGGAAACTAGACCCCCCAGGGAACTAATCTAGATGTGTTGTGAGAACTTTGAACCCCCAAGTGTTTCACTACAGTTTATAACGCAGAGCCGTGAAAATAAAAAATCTTTTTTTTTCCCACAAAATACATGTTTTAGCCCCGAGTTTTGTATTTTCCCAAGGGTAACAGGAGAAATTGGACCCCAAAAGTTGTTGTCCTATTTGTCCTGAGTACGCTGATACCCCATATGTTGGGGTAAACCCCTGTTTGGGCACACGGGAGAGCTTGGAAGGGAAGAAGCACTGTTTTACTTTTTCAACGCAGAATTGGCTGGCATTGAGATCGGACGCCATGTCGCGTTTGGAGAGCCCCTGATGTGCCTAAACAGTGGAAACCCCACAATTATAACTGAAACCCTAATCCAAACACATCCCTAACCCTAATCCCAACAGTAACCCTAACCACACCTCTAACCCAGACACACCCCTAACCCTAATCCCAACCCTATTCCCAACCGTAAATGTAATCTAAACCCTAACTGTAACTTTAGCCCCAACCCAAACTGTAGTCCTAGCCCTAGCCCTAGCCCTAACCCTAGCCCTAACCCTAACCCTAGCCCTAACCCTAGCCCTAGCCCTAACCCTAGCCCTAACCCTAGCCCTAACCCTAGCCCTAACCCTAACCCTAACCCTAGCCCTTACCCTAGCCCTAGCCCTAACCCTAACCCTAGCCCTAGCCCTAACCCTAGCCCTAACCCTAGCCCTAGCCCTAACTCTAACCCTAGCCCTAATGGGAAAATGGAAATAAATACATTTTTTTAATTTTTCCCTAACTAAGGGGGTGATGAAGGGGGGTTTGATTTACTTTTATAGCGGGTTTTTTAGCGGATTTTTCTGATTGGCAGCCGTCACACACTGAAAAACGCTTTTTATTGCAAAAAATATTTTTTGCGTTACCACATTTTGAGAGCTATAATTTTTCTATATTTTGGTCCACAGAGTCATGTGAGGTCTTGTTTTTTGCGGGACGAGTTGACGTTTTTAGTAACATTTTCGGGCACGTGACATTTTTTGATCGCTTTTTATTCCGATTTTTGTGAGGCAGAATGACCAAAAACCAGCTATTCATGAATTTCTTTTGGGGGAGGCGTTTATACCGTTCCACGTTTGGTAAAATTGATAAAGCAGTTTTATTCTTCGGGTCAGTACGATTACAGCGAGACCTCATTTATATCATTTTTTTATGTTTTGGCGCTTTTATACGATAAAAACTATTTTATAGAAAAAATAATTATTTTGGCATCGCTGTATTCTCAGGACTATAACTTTTTTATTTTTTTGCTGATGATGCTGTATGGCGGCTCGTTTTTTGCAGGACAAGATGACGTTTTCAGCGGTACCATGGTTATTTATATCTGTCTTTTTGATCGCGTGTTATTCCACTTTTTGTTCGGCGGTATGATAATAAAGCGTTGTTTTTTGCCTCGTTTTTTTTTTTTTTTCTTACGGTGTTTACTGAAGGGGTTAACTAGTGGGCCAGTTTTATAGGTCGGGCCGTTACGGACGCGGCGATACTAAATATGTGTACTTTTATTGTTTTGTTTTTTTATTTAGATAAAGAAATATATTTATGGGAATAATATATTTTTTTTTTTTTCATTATTTTGGAATATTTTTTTTTTTACTTTTTTACTTTGTCCCGGGGGGGACATCACAGATCAGTGATCTGACAGTTTGCACAGCACTCTGTCAGATCACTGATCTGACATGCAGCGCTGCAGCCTTCACAGTGCCTGCCCTGAGCAGGCTCTGTGAAGCCACCTCCCTCCCTGCAGGACCCGGATCCGCGGCCATCTTGGATCCGGGGCTCGAGCAGGGAAGGAGGGAGGTAAGACCCTCGCAGCAACGCGATCACATCGCGTTGCTGCGGGGGGCTCAGGGAAGCCCGCAGGGAGCCCCCTCCCTGCGCGGTGCTTCCCTGCACCGCCGGCACATCGCGATCATCTTTGATCGCGGTGTGCCAGGGGTTAATGTGCGGGGGTGGTCCGTGACCGCTCCTGGCACATAGTGCCGGATGTCAGCTGCGATAGGCAGGTGACACCCGGCCGCGTTCGGCGGCGCTCCCCCCCGTGAGCGCCGCCGATCGCGCTGGACGTACTATTCCGTCCATGGTCATAGGGGCCCACCCCACATGGACGGGATAGTACGTCCGATGTCAGAAAGGGGTTAACAGGATCCATTTCCATAGACGAGGAAGAAAAAATAAAACCCAAAAAAGAGACCTTCTGAACTCCGAATAGGCACTTAGACCCCTTCACAAATAAAGCATTATCACGAAGGATCTGGAATACCATCCTGACCTGCTTCACATGAGACTCCCAATCATCGGAAAAAATCAAAATATCATCCAAATATACAACCATGAATTTATCAAGATAATTGTGGAAAATATCATGCATGAAAGATTGGAACACAGATGGAGCATGAGAGAGCCCGAATGGCATCACGAGGTATTCAAAATGGCCTTCGGGCGTATTAAATGCAGTTTTCCATTCGTCACCCTGTTTAATACGAACAAGATTATATGCCCCTCGAAGGTCAATCTTAGTAAACCAACTAGCCCCCTTAATCTGAGCAAACAAATCAGAAAGCAAAGGCAAGGGGTATTGGAATTTGACCGTGATCTTATTAAGAAGACGATAATCTATACAGGGTCTCAAGGAGCCATCCTTCTTAGCAACAAAAAAGAAACCCGCTCCTAATGGTGACGAAGACGTCCGAATATGCCCCTTCTCCAAAGATTCCTTAACATAACTCCGCAGGGCGGCATGCTCTGGCACAGACAGATTGAAAAGTCGGCCCTTAGGGAACTTACAACCTGGAATCAAGTTAATAGCACAATCACAGTCCCTATGTGGAGGAAGGGAACTGGACTTGGGCTCATCAAATACATCTTGGAAATCCGACAAAAACTCAGGGACCTCAGAAGAGGGGGAAGAGGAAATTGACATCAAAGGAACGTCACTATGTACCCCCTGACAACCCCAACTAGTCACAGACATAGTTTTCCAATTCAGCACCGGATTATGTTCCTGTAACCATGGAAAACCCAGTACAACAACATCATGCAGGTTACGCAACACCAGAAAACAGCAATCTTCCTGATGTGCTGAAGCCATGTACATGGTCATCTGCGTCCAGTACTGAGGTTTATCCGTGGCCAATGGTGTAGCATCAATGCCCCTCAGAGGAATAGGGCTCTGCAAAGGCTGCAAGGAAAAACCACAGCGCCTGGCGAATTCTAAGTCCATTAAGTTCAGGGCAGCGCCTGAATCCACAAATGCCATGACAGAAAAGGATGAAAATGAGCAAATCAGGGTCACAGATAAAAGAAATTTAGGCTGTACAGTATTGATGATAACAGACCTAGCGACCCTCCTAGTACGCTTAGGGCAATCGGAAATAACATGAGCAGAATCACCACAGTAAAAACACAGCCTATTCTGACGTCTGAATTCCTGCCGTTCTGTTCTAGTCAAAATCCTATCACATTGCATAGGCTCAGGACTCTGCTCAGAGGACACTGCCATATGGTGCACAGCTTTGCGCTCGCGCAGACGCCGATCAATCTGAATGGCTAGAGACATAGATTCGCTCAAACCAGCAGGCGTAGGGAAGCCCACCATAACATCTTTAAGGGCTTCAGAAAGACCTTTTCTGAAAATAGCAGCCAGAGCATCCTCATTCCATTTAGTGAGCACAGACCATTTCCTAAATTTCTGGCAGTATAATTCTGCCGCTTCCTGACCTTGACACAGCGCCAACAGGGTTTTTTCTGCATGATCCACAGAATTAGGTTCGTCATACAATAATCCGAGCGCTTGAAAAAATGCATCTACATTCAGCAATGCCGGATCCCCTGATTCAAGAGAGAATGCCCAGTCCTGAGGGTCACCACGCAGCAAGGATATGATGATTTTAACTTGCTGAATGGGATCACCAGAAGAACGGGGTTTCAAAGCAAAAAACAATTTGCAGTTATTTTTAAAGTTCAAAAACTTGGATCTGTCCCCAAAAAACAAATCAGGAGTAGGAATTTTAGGCTCCAAAGCCGGAGTCTGGACAACATAATCTTGGATACTCTGTACTCTTGCAGCAAGTTGATCCACACGAGAAAACAAACCCTGAACATCCATGCCAGAGCACAAATCCTGAACCACCCAGAGATCAAGAGGAAAAAAAAGACAAAACAGAGCACAGAAAAAAAAATGGCTCAGAATTTTTTTTCCCCTCTTTTGAGATGCATTTAATTCATTTTTGGCCACTTGTACTGTTATGAACTGGTGGTTTAGGAGCAACATGGGACGAGCTCTGAAGGAGGTGGTACCTGTACTGACCGCAGTCCCTAAGCTCAACACAACACTAGAAGTAGCCGTGGGATGCTCCTGTCACTCCCTAGGCACCTCGTCACAGCCTGAGAACTAACTACCCCTAAAGATAGAAACAGGAAGACTATCTTGCCTCAGAGAAAATCCCCAAAGGATAGATAGCCCCCCACAAGTAATGACTGTGAGTGGAGAGGGAAAAGACATACGTAGAATGAAACCAGGATGTAGCACAGGAGGCCAGTCTAGCTAGATAGATAGGACAGGACGGAATACTGTGCGGTCAGTATTAAAAACTACAAAAAATCCACACAGAGTTTACAAAAATCTCCACACCTAACTAAAGGTGTGGAGGGAAAATCTGCTTCCCAGAGCTTCCAGCTTAACTGAATTAATCCATACTGACAAGCTGGACAAAACATAGAATGCACAGAACGAATAAGTCCACAACATGTGGACAGAAAAGAGCAAAGAAAGGACTTATCTTTGCTGAACTGGTCAGGATATCAGGGAAATCCAAGAGAGATGTGAATCCAACCAGGAACCATTGACAAGTGGCACTGGCTGAAGGGAAGAGCCAGGCATAAATAGCCGAGCAGAAAGACAATCAGTGGAAGCAGCTGCAGACTGCTAAATCCAAGGAGCAGCCATTCCACTTAAAACCACTGGATGGAGCCCAAGAGCAGAACTCACAAAAGTGCCACTTACAACCACCGGAGGAAGCCCAAGAGCGGAATTCACAACAGTAATGGCTGTGTCTGACCGTACAGTAACATGGTCTGATCATTTTATTTAAACATATCCAGTTATGGAACTTATTATTATTCCATAATCTATTGATTAAAATTAACTTTTTTTGAGGGGGAAAACTCCTTTAAGGCCGGTTTCACACGTCAGTGGCTCCGGTACGTGAGGTGACATTTTCCTCACATACCGGAGCCACTGACACACGTAGACGCATTAAAATCAATGCATCTGTGCAGATGTCATTGATTTTTTGCGGACCGTGTCTCCGTGTGCCAAACACGGAGACATGTCAGTGTTTGTGGGAGCGCACGTATTACACGGACCTATTAAAGTCAATGGGTCCGTGTAAAACATGTACCGCACACGGACGTTGTCCGTGTGCAGTCCGTGTGCCGTGCAGGAGACAGCGCTCCAGTAAGCGCTGTCCCCCCCACATGGTGCTGAAACCGCGATTCATATCTTCTGTGCAGCAGCGTTTGCTGCAGAGAAGATGTGAATAATCCTTTTTTTTTTTAAGTTTATCGTGTATAAAATAAAGGTCCATGTCCCCACACCCTGTGCGCCCCCCGCTGTTCTGAAAATACTCACCCGGCTCCCTCGTTGGCTGGCGCTGCTTCCTCTGCTGGCCGCACCCTCTACTGTATGCGGTCACGTGGGGCCGCCGATTACAGTCAATAATATGTCCTCCCTATGGGAGGTGGAGCCGCATATTCATGACTGTAAATGAGCGGCCCCACGTGACCGCATACAGTAGAAGGTGCGGCCAGGAGAGGAAGCAGCGACAGCCAACGAGGGAGCTGGGTGAGTATTTTCAGAACAGCGGGGGGGCGCACAGGGGGTGGGGACATGGACCTTTATTTTATACACGATAAACTTAAAAAAAGGATTATTCATATCTTCTCTGCAGCAAACGCTGCTGCACAGAAGATATGAATCGCGGTTTCAGCACCATGTGGGGGGGACAGCGCTTACTGGAGCGCTGTCTCCTGCATGCTCCATGTGGTACCCAGTGGGCACATGGGCGGCACACGTGTGCCGCACGTGTGCCACACTGATGTGCCACATAAACGCAGGGGCACACGGACACGGATAATTCCGGTACCGATTTTTTCCGGTACCGGAATTATCTGGATGTGTGGGACTGCCCTAAGGCCATGATTTGTTTTTGATTTTGTCTTTATTGAAATAAAGGTTTTTTTTATGGATGAAGAAAGTGCTAGTCTCTTTCTGGGCTTTCTGCTTTGAGCTTATTTGACTTTGCACTAAACAGGTGAGCTACATTTTTCTATGGTCTGATTATAACACATCTCGTGGGCAGGGAGGAAGAAAAACAGATATTACAGCAGGGGATCATGGCTGATTGTTTTTATGAGATAAAAGATTTCTCTGCCTGTTTTTGAACAATGCTTTCCCTCAAAGAATCAGCTATGATCCCATGCAGTCCTGTTTGTATACGCTCCTTTGATATATATATACAGTTGTGCTCAAAAGTTTACATACCCCAGCAGAATTTTTGCTTTATTGGCCGTTTTTCAGAGGATATGATTGATAACACCAAAACGTTTCTCCACTCATGGTTAGTGGTTGGGTGAAGCCATTTATTGACAAACTACTGTGTTTTCTCTTTTAACCCCTTAGTGACAGAGTCAATTTGGTACTTAATGACGGGCAAATTTTTGCAATTCTGACCACTGTCACTTTGTGAGGTATAACTCTGGAACACTTTAACGGATCCCGCTGATTCTGAGAAAGTTTTTTCGTGACATATTGTACTTCATGTTATTGGTAACATTTCTTCGATATTACTTGTGATTATTTATGAAAAAACGGAAATATGGTGAAAATTTTTAACATTTTGCAATTTTCAAACTTTTAATTTTTATGCCCTTAAATCAGAGAGATATGTCACACAAAATTGTTAATAAATAACATTTTCCACATGCCTACTTTACATCAGCACAATTTTGGAAACAACATTTTTTTGTTAGGAAGTTATAAGGGTTAAAAGTTGACCAGTAATTTCTCATTTTTACAACAAAATTTACAAAACCATTTTTTTAGGGACCATCTCACATTTAAAGTCACTTTGAGGGGTGTAGATGACAGAAAATACCCAAACTTGACACCATTCTAAAAACTAGACCCCTCAAGGTGCTCAAAACCACATTCAAGAAGTTTATTAACCCTTTACGTGCTTCACAGGAACTGAAACAATTTGGAAGGGAAAAATGAACATTTTACTTTTTTTTGCAAACATTTTACTTCAGAACCAATTTTTTATTTTAACAAGTGTAAAAAGAGAAAATGAACCACAAAATTTGTTGTGCAATTTCTCTTGAATACGCCAATGCACCATATGTGGGGGTAAACCACTGTTTGGGCACACGGCAGGGCTTGGAAGAGAAGCCCTTTTGACTTTTTCAATGCAGAATTGGCTGGAATTGAGATCGGACACCATGTCGCGTTTGGAGAGCCCCTGATGTGCCTAAACAGTGGAAACCCCCCACAAGTGACACCATTTTGGAAACTAAATCCCTTAAGGAACTTATCTAAATGTGAGGTGAGCACTTTAAACCCCCAAGTGCTTCAGAAAAGTTTATAACGTAGAGCCGTGAAAATAAAAAATCGCATTTTTTTTACAAAAATTATCTTTTCACCCCCAAATTTTTATTTTCACAAGGGTAACAGGAGAAATTAGACCACAAAAGTTGTTGTGCAATTTGTCCTGAGTATGTCGATACCCCATATGTGGGAGTAAACCACAGTTTGGGCGCATGGCAGAGCTTGGAAGAGGAGTTCCGTTTGACTTTTTCAATGCAGAATTGGCTGGAATTGAGATCGGACGCCATGTCGCGTTTGGAGAGCCCCTGATGTGCCTAAACAGTGGAAACCCCCACTAAGTGACCCCATTTTGGAAATTAGACCCATTAAGGAACTTATCTAGATCTGTGGTGAGCACTTTAAACCCCCAAGTGCTTCACAGAAATTTATAATGTACAGCCGTGAAAATAAAAAATCCTTTTTTGTTCCCTCAAAAATGATTTTTTAGCCTGCAATTTTTTTACTTTCTCAAGGGTAACAGGAGACATTCGACCCCAAAATCTGTTGACCAGTTTGTCCTGAGTATGCGAATACCCCATATGTGGGGGGGGCACTGTTTGGGCACCCATCGGGGCTCGGAAGGTAAGGAGCGCCGCTTGGAATGCAGACTTTGATGGGATGGTCTCAGGCGTCATGTTGCATTTGCAGAGCTCCTGATGTACCTAAACAGTAGAAATCCCCAACAAGTGACCCCATTTTGGAAACTAGTCCCCCCAAAGAGCTTATCTAGATGTGTGGTGAGCACTATGAACCCCCAACTGCTTCACAGAAGTTAATAATGTAGAAAAAAAACCTCATATTTTTTCCACAAAAATGATCTTTTCACCCCCAAGTTTTTACTTTCACAAGGGTAACAGGAGAAATCGGACCCCAAAATGTATTGTGCAATTTATGCTGAGTAGGCTGATGCCCCATTTGTGGGGGGACCACTGTTTGGGCGCATGGCAGAGCTCGGAAGGGAAGAAGCGCCATTTTGGAATGTAGACTTTGATAGAATGGTCTGCAGGCGTTATGTTTTGTTTTCCAGAGCCCCTGATATGCCTAAACAGTAGAAATCCCCCACAAGTGACCCCATTTTCGAAGCTAGACCTCCCAAGGAACTTATCTAGATGTGTGGTGAGCACTTTGAACGCCCAAGTGCTTCACAGTTTGTAATGCAGAGTTGTGAAAATAAAAAAAAATAAAAAAATTTCCACAAAAATTTTTTTTTTTTAGCCCCAATTTTTTATTTTCCCAAAGGTAACAGGAGAAATTGGACCCCAAGAGTTGTTGTCCAATTTGTCCTGAGTACGCTGATACCCCATGTGTGGGGGGACCACTGTTTGGGCACACATCGGGCTTGGTAGGGAAGTAGTGACATTTTGAAATGCAGACTTTGATGAAATGGTCTGCGGGTGTCATGTTGCATTTTCAGAGCGCCTGATGTACCTAAAGAGTAGAAACCCCCCACAAGTAACCCCATTTTGGAAACTACACCCCCCAAGGAACTTATCTAGATATGTGGTCAGCATTTTGAGTGCCCAAGTGCTTCACAGAAGTTTGACGCAGAGCCGTGAAAATAAAAAATAATTTTTCTTCCACAAAAATGATTTTTTATCCCCCGATGTTTTTTTATTTTTGCAAGGGTAACAGGAGAAACTGGACCCCAAAAGTTGTTGTCCAATTAGTCCTGACTGTCAAAAGTATGAATACCTGGTTTAAAAACAACAGTATCACTGTGCTTGATTGGCCAGCAAACTCGCCTGACCTTAACCCCATAGAGAATCTATGGGGTATTGTCAAGATGAAGATGAGAGACACCAGACCAACAATGCAGATAGAAACCTGGGCTTCCATAAAACCTCAGCAATGCCACAGGCTGATCACCTACATGCCACGCCACATTGATGCAGTGATGCAGTAATTGATGCAAAAGAAGCCTCGACCAAGTATTTCAGTAGGCCAACATTTCGGATTTTAAAATCATTTTTCAAACTGGTGTTATTAAGTATTCTATTTTACTGAGAGAATGGCTTTTGGGTTTTCATTGGCTGTAAGCCATATTCATCAACATTAACCGAAATAAACACTTGAAATAGATCTCTCTGTTTGTAATGACTCTATATAATAAATGAGTTTCACTTTTTGTACTGAAGAACTAAAATAAATTAACTTTTTGATGATATTCTAATTTTTTGAGAAGCACTTGTATGTAGAGATAGCAACATTACGCTTAAACAATTACCTTGCCACCGTTATATACTGAACACATAAATGCTTGGGGAACAGGGGGCACAATGTGTGCTTTGGGTAACATAGCCCACTTGCATAAGAAGATAGGCGCAATAAACATTCTCGTTTTTATTAGTTTTTAATTACCCTTCCTTCTCTCTGGAGAGAGAATTATTTTACTTAAAGAAGATGAAAAAGACCAAGATGAATCAGCAAATATAAGTGGGTTATCTCTTTTCACATACTGGCTTACTATGTATTTCCAACTTTATAGCTGTTCAATAGAAGGCTCTTGAGACTGGGATCACCATATTGTTGCTTCTCTCAATTTATTTAATGTTGGGTTGACACTAATTTCATTTCTCTTCATTTGTGTTATAAAAACGAAAATTCATATTATAATC
The DNA here is from genome assembly GCF_032444005.1 of Ranitomeya imitator. Lineage (NCBI taxonomy): Eukaryota > Metazoa > Chordata > Amphibia > Anura > Dendrobatidae > Ranitomeya > Ranitomeya imitator. The sequence goes on along the minus strand of NC_091284.1, from coordinate 388,776,271 downwards.
TCTCTACATTCAACAATCTTAACTTTGAACAAAGTAAGGAAGTACAGATGATTTAATAAAATGGATTAGCACATGTAAAAAAAAATGAGAATAGGCTGAAATATCTTATCTGGTGACATAAAAAAGAAGTATTTTCAAATATCTGCAGTCATGTCTTCAGTTGGGCAGCACCGTAAGTCCAGAATTCCTTATTCTCCAATATCCCTCAGATAATGAAACATCACATCAATATGCTTGGTTCTTGGGCTAACTCTTTGCACTTGTGGAAGTGCTATATGTCCTTGTAATACATAGTAACATAGTTATCAAGGTTGAAGGAAGACTTTAAGTCCATCTTGTTCAACCCATAGCCTAACCCAGTCTTCCCCATCTTCGGTCCCCGAGAGCCACCAACAGGCCATGCCCCCAGGAACCCCCCAGCACCGCCAAGGCAACAATTGCATTACCTGGAAAGGCAAGAATTCCATTACCTGTGCAACACCAAGGAAATCCCGAACATATGACCCACTGGCGGCTCTGAGGATCGGAGCCAGGGAGCACTGCCCCAACCTAACATGCCCTAACATGTTGATCCAGAGGAAGGCAAAAAAAACCATGTGGCAAACAGTGAGCTCCGCATTGGGGAAAAAAATTCCTTCCCGACTCCATCAAGAAAGGCATCCAGTCCCCTCTTAAATTTTAGTAATGAATCACTCATTACAACTTCATACGGTAGAGAGTTACATAGTCTCGCTGCTCTTACAGTATAGAATCCGTGACTGTGGTTATGCTTGAACCTTCTTTCCTCCGGACGTAGAGGATGCTCCCTTGTCCCCGTCTCAGGTCTACAAGTAAAAAGGTCATTAGAAAGGTCTCTGTACTGTCCCTTCATATATTTATACATTAAAATAAGATCACCCCTTAGCCTTCGTTTTTCCAAACTGAATAACCCCAAAGTGTAATAACCTGTCTTGGTATTGCAGACCCCCCAGTCCTCTAATAACCTTGGTCGCTCTTTTCTGCACCCGCTCTAGTTCAGCTATGTCTTACTTGTACACCGGAGACCAGAACTGTACACAGTATTATAAGTGTGGTCGCACAAGTTACTTGTATAGATGTAACATAATGTTCTCCTCATGAGCATCTAAGCCTCTTTTAATGCATCCCATTATTTTATTTGCCTTTGAAGCAGCTGCCTTACACTGGCCACTAAATGTGAGTTTGTTGTCCACCCATACACCCAGGTCTTTTTCATTGATGATTTTGCCCAGTGTTTTACAATTAAGCATACAGTCATGGCCAAAAGTATTGACACCCCTGCAATTCTGTCAGATAATACTCATTTTCTTCCTGAAAATCATTGCAAACACAAATTATTTGGTATTATTATCTTCATTTAATTTGTCTTAAATGAAAAAATACAAAAAGAATTGTCCTAAAGCCAAATTTGATATAATTCCACACCAAACAAAAAAAAGGGGGTGGACAAAAGTATTGGCACTGTTCGAAAAATCATGTGATGCTTCTCTAATTTGTGTAATTAACAGCACCTGTAACTTACCTGTGGCACCTAACAGGTGTTGGCAATAACTAAATCACACTTGCAGCCAGTTGACATGGATTAAAGTTGACTCAACCTGTGTCCTGTGTCCTTGTGTGTACCACATTGAGCATGGAGAAAAGAAAGACCAAAGAACTGTCTGAGGACTTGAGAAACCAAATTGTGAGGAAGCATGAGCAATCTCAAGGCTACAAGTCCATCTCCAAATACCTGAATGTTCCTGTGTCTACCATGCGCAGTGTCATCAAGAAGTTTAAAGCCCATGGCACTGTGGGTAACCTCCCTAGATGTGGACGGAAAAGAAAAATTGACAAGATATTTCAACGCAAGATTGTGCGGATGTTGGATAAAGAAGCTCAACTAACATCCAAACAAGTTCAAGCTGCCTGCAGTCCGAGGGTACAACAGTGTCAACCGGTACTATCCATCGGCATCTGAATGAAAAGGGACTGTATGGTAGGAGACCCAGGAAGACCCCACTTCTTACCCCGAGACATAAAAAAGCCAGGCTGGAGTTTGCCAAAACTTACCTGAAAAAGCCTAAAACGTTTTGGAAGAATGTTCTCTGGTCAGATGAGACAAAAGTAGAGCTTTTTGGGCAAAGGCATCAACATAGAGTTTACCAAAGCAGAATGGTCTAAAATTCCAGCAGAGCATTGTAAGAAACTCATTGATGGTTACCGGAAGCGGTTGGTCGCAGTTATTTTGGCTAAAGGTTGTGCAACCAAGTATTAGGCTGAGGGTGTCAATACTTTTGTCTGGCCCATTTTTGGAGTTTTGTGTGAAATGATCAATGTTTTGCTTTTTGCTTCATTCTCTTTTGTGTTTTTTCATTTAAGACAAATTAAATGAAGATAAAATAACAAATAATTTGTGTTTTCAATCATTTTCAGGAAGAAACTGAGTATTATCTGACAGAATTGCAGGGGTGTCAATACTTTTGGCCATGACTGTATAATTATACATCTTATTTGCTCTACCCAAGTGCATGACCTTACATTTATCCCCATTAAAGCTAATTTGCCATATATCAGCCCAAGCTTCTAGTTTACATAAATCCTCCTGTAATATAAAATTGTCCTCCTCTGTATTGATTACTCTGCAGAGTTTAGTGTCATCTGCAAATATTGACATTCCACTCTGTATGCCCCCTACAAGGTCATTAATAAATATGTTAAAAAGAAAAGGGCCCAATACTGACCCCTGTGGTACCCCACTGCTAACCGTGACCCAGTCCCAGTGTGCTCCATTAATAACCACCCTTTGTTTCCAATCCCTGAGCCAGCTCTTACCCCACACACATATTTTCCCCTATCCCCATTATTCTCATTTTATGTGGCCTTTTGTGTGGCACCGTATCAAAATCTTTTGAAAAGTCCATATACACTACGTCCACTGGGTTTCCTTGGTCCAGTACGGAACTTACCTCTTCATAGAAATTGATCAGATTAGTCTGACATGAACGGTCCCTAGTAAACCCGTGCTGATACTGGGTCATGAGGTTATTCCTCTTCAGATACTCCACTATAGCATCCCTTAGAATACCCTCCAGGATTTTACCCATAGTAGAGGTTAAGCTCACTGGCCTATAATTACTGAGTTCAGTTTTTGTCCCCATTTTGAATATTGGCACCACATTTGCTATACGCCAGTCCTGTGGTACAGACCCTGTTATTATGGAGTCTTTAAAGATTAAAAATAATGGTCTATCAATTACTGTACTTAGTTCCTGCAGTACTCAGGGGTGTATCCCATCCGGGCCTGGAGATTTGTCAATTTTAGTGATTTTTAGCCGCCGCCGTACTTCCTGCTGGGTGACATAATGGGGAATTTTTGTTATCACTGATCATATTGTCTGCCATTGGATTTTCTTGTGTAAATACTGATGAAAAAAAGTCATTTAGCATATTGGCTTTTTCCTCATCTTCATCCTCATCCTCATCCACCATTTTACCCAGACTATTTTTAAGGGGGCCAGCACTATCATTTTTTAGTTTCTTACTATTTATATAGAGTAAAAAAGGAAAACAGTACAAAAAAATTGAAAAAAAGGTGGACTTTATTGCCTGAACGGCGTGGCAACGTTTCGGATGTAGTATCCTTTCTCAAGCAGTGAACATAAGAGTGAAACAGCTTTTTATATGAAACACATACACATACACAAGTGTAATATTATAAAAATTTATACAAAATACAAAAAATAACAATCAGTACAAAAGTGCATCTGTGCAGATTGAGATACCCCTTTAAAATTCACCATTAATAGATATAATCCATTGTATGTTACGTGATAGTGGTTAAAATTGACTAAATAGTCAATTAATAATAAAATAAAATCAGGTGCCCCTGTCCAATGAGTCATAATTAAAGCGAATTTACACATAAGTTTTTGCCATGCACACTATTTATATAGTTAAAGAATATTTTGGGATTATTTTTACTCTCTCTGGCAATGAGTCTCTCTGTCTCAATCTTTGCTGCCTTGATTTGCTTTTTACAGAATTTATTTAATTTTCTATATTTATTTAATGCGTCATGACTACCTACTTGCTTTAATTCTCTAAATGCTTTCTTTTTGTCACTTATTGCGCCCCTTAGGGTATGTGCACACGCTGCCGATTTTGCTGCGGATCCGCAGCTGCGGGTCCGCAGCGGTCTCCCATGCGTTTACAGTATAATGTAAACCTATGGGAAACAAAATCTGCAGTGCACATGCTGCGGAAAAAACCTGCTCCAATAGAAAACTGCAGGTGTAAACTCGCAGCGGAATCCGCAATAGAAACCGCGATAAATCCGCAGGAAAAAACGCAGCGGTTTTGCACTGCAGATTTATCAAATCCGCTGCGGAAAAATCCGCAGCCCTCACAGATACGTGCGCACATACCCTTACAGATCTATTTAGCCATATTGGGTTCCTCCTATTTCTAGTATGTTTATTCCCATATGGTATATACTGTGCACAGGTCCTATCCAAGATGCTAATAAACGTCTCGCATTTTCTTTGTGTATTTTTATGTCTCAGGATATCGTCCCAGTTAATTGCACCAAGATCATCTCTCATCTCTTGGAAATTTGCATTCCAGAAGTTTAGTGTCCTTGTAACCCCTCTACTACACATCTTATTAAAGGATACATGAAAACTTATTGTATTGTTATTGCCCAAGTGACCCCCAACCCTTATATTTGATATGCGGTCTGGCCTGTTGGTTAATATTAGGTCTAGCAGTGCCCCCCCCCCTTCTTGTTGGGTCCTGAACCAGTTGTGGAAGGTAATTGTCTCTCATAGTTGTCAAACACCAATTACCAATTACCTTTGCTGGAACTGCAGATTTCTGTTCCCCAATGTATTTCAGGATAGTTGAAATCTCCCATAATAATGACTTCTTCTTGAGTCGCAGCTTCATCTATTCGCTTTACGAGGATATTCTCCGTTGCTTCCATTATTTTTGGGGACTTATAACAAACCCCTATCAGTAATTTATTATTTTTTCCCCCTCCCCTTAACTCCACCCACAGGGACTCTACATTTTCATTAGATTCACCTATATTATCACGCCGGATGGGTTTTAAGGATGATTTTACATATAGACACACCCCTCCCCCTCGCTTATCTGTACGGTCATTTCTGAACAGACTATAGCCCAGTCATGGCTCTCGTCCAGCTATGTCTCAGATATCCCCACCATGTCATAATTATGCTCCAACAACATTAATTCTAATTTGTCCATTTTGTTGGCGAGGCTTCTGGCATTAGTATACATACATTTTATGTATCTCTCTGCACCTCTATTCTTTCTTAAGTTATTAACTGTTTTAACCCCACCCCCATGCCACCACCACCTCCAACTTCCTTATTTGTGCCCAGGTCTCTATCTGCACTATCTTCCCCTCCTATAAAATTAATACTCTCCCCCAATTCCTAGTTTAAACACTCCTCCAACCTTCTAGCCATTTTCTCCCCCAGCACGGCTGCACCTTCCCCATTGAGGTGCAGCCCGTCCCTAGCGTAGAACCTGTAGCCAACTGAGAAGTCGGCCCAGTTCTGCAGGAACCCAAACCCCTCCTTCCTACACCAATTCTTGAGCCACTTATTAACCTCCCTAATCTCCCGTTGCCTCTCTGGTGTGGCACGTGGTACAGGCAGTATTTCAGAAAATGCCACCTTGGAGGTCTTTGCTTTAAGCTTGCAGCCTAATTCCCTGAAATCATCTTTAAGGACCTGCCACCTACCTGTAACTTTGTCATTTGTGCCAATGTGCACCATGACCGCTGGGCCCTCACCAGCCCCTCACAGTGATCTGTCAACCTGATCATCGATGTGTCGGACTCGAGCGCCAGGTAGGCAGCACACCGTTCGACGATCCCTGTCTTTGTGACAGATTGCCCTATCTGTTCCCCTAATAATTGAATCCTCTACTACCAGCACCTGTCTGGCCTGCCCTGCTCTCCTATTTCCCCCTTTACTGGAGCAGACACTCCACACATGCATGGCTTTCATTTCTTCCTCTGCAAACCTTTATCCATTTATTGTCTTCTCTTATTGAGAGCTGAGATATGTCTTACCATAATATGGTTTCATGCAAATTGACTGTGTTGTTTTGTAAGAAAGACATCCAGGAGGTTTACCTTTGCTTTGTATTGTAACTCATTGGTTCAGTTTCTAGGTTCAGTTGTATCTGGTCATTTGCAGTATTTGGGCCTATGCTGACTTTAGCCATTTGTTCAGAAGTAGTCTGAGCACTGTCAGTTTTCTCTTAAGAGAGTGTTGCCCTTGTAGCCTTGACTTGAATGATGTATTAAAATGTTACAATATTTGAGGACGTGAACACTATGAGATCCATTGTGAGGTTTTTAATTTCCTTAAAGCATAACCGTTGTTTTATTTTTTTTTCCATAAATCAATAGTACACATAAATACCACCCCTTAACATAAGCAACATTGTAATACATGAGAAAAAATTGCAAATTGCTTCTTTCTCTGCCAAAATTGATCAGACATCACATGATCAAAAAGCACTCATAGCAGTCATATGTACAGTGGGGCAAAAAAGTATTTAGTCAGTCAGCAATAGTGCAAGTTCCACCACTTAAAAAGATGAGAGGCATCAGTAATTTACATCATAGGTAGACCTCAACTATGGGAGACAAACTGAGAAAAAAAAATCCAGAAAATCACATTGTCTGTTTTTTTAACATTTTATTTGCATATTATGGTGGAAAATAAGTATTTGGTCAGAAACAAAATTTCATCTCAATACTTTGTAATATATCCTTTGTTGGCAATGACAGAGGTCAAATGTTTTCTGTAAGTCTTCACAAGGTTGCCACACACTGTTGTTGGTATGTTGGCCCATTCCTCCATGCAGATCTCCTCTAGAGCAGTGATGTTTTTGGCTTTTCGCTTGGCAACACGGACTTTCAACTCCCTCCAAAGGTTTTCTATAGGGTTGAGATCTGGAGACTGGCTAGGCCACTCCAGGACCTTGAAATGCTTCTTATGAAGCCACTCCTTCGTTGCCCTGGCGGTGTGCTTTGGATCATTGTCATGTTGAAAGACCCAGCCACGTTTCATCTTCAATGCCCTTGCTGATGGAAGGAGGTTTGCACTCAAAATCTCACGATACATGACCCCATTCATTCTTTCATGTACCCGGATCAGTCGTCCTGGCCCCTTTGCAGAGAAACAGCCCCAAAGCATGATGTTTCCACCACCATGCTTTACAGTAGGTATGGTGTTTGATGGATGCAACTCAGTATTCTTTTTCCTCCAAACACGACAAGTTGTGTTTCTACCAAACAGTTCCAGTTTGGTTTCATCAGACCATAGGACATTCTCCCAAAACTCCTCTGGATCATCCAAATGCTCTCTAGCAAACTTCAGACGGGCCCGGACATGTACTGGCTTAAGCAGTGGAACACGTCTGGCACTGCAGGATCTGAGTCCATGGTGGCGTAGTGTGTTACTTATGGTAGGCCTTGTTACATTGGTCCCAGCTCTCTGCAGTTCATTCACTAGGTCCCCCCGCGTGGTTCTGGGATTTTTGCTCACCGGTCTTGTGATCATTCTGACCCCACGGGGTGGGATTTTGCGTGGAGCCCCAGATCGAGGGAGATTATCAGTGGTCTTGTATGTCTTCCATTTTCTAATTATTGCTCCCACTGTTGATTTCTTCACTCCAAGCTGGTTGGCTATTGCAGATTCAGTCTTCCCAGCCTGGTGCAGGGTTACAATTTTGTTTCTGGTGTCCTTTGACAGCTCTTTGGTCTTCACCATGGTGGAGTTTGGAGTCAGACTGTTTGAGGGTGTGCACAGGTGTCTTTTTATACTGATAACAAGTTTAAACAGGTGCCATTACTACAGGTAATGAGTGGAGGAAAGAGGAGACTCTTAAAGAAGAAGTTACAGGTCTGTGAGAGCCAGAAATCTTGATTGTTTGTTTCTGACCAAATACTTATTTTCCACCATAATATGCAAAAAAAATGATAAAAAAACAGACAATGTGATTTTCTGGATTTTTTTTTCTCAGTTTGTCTCCCATAGTTGAGGTCTACCTATGATGTAAATTACAGACGCCTCTCATCTTTTTAAGTGGTGGAACTTGCACTATTGTTGACTGACTAAATACTTTTTTGCCCCACTGTATATCCGAATGTCAGTTCACTATGCAAAAAAACCTTCATCCAGCTAGACTCAAATTTCTTTTACAGATTTACAAACTTCTGACTGTTCTCACTAGTCCAAAAAAGATATATATATATATATATATACATATATATATATATATATATGCACACATACTGTATATGTAGTTGAAACGGGAGGGTTTACATACGCTATATACTGTTTTAGGTCAATTAGGATTACCATGATCATTAATACTTACCAAATGCCAGAATAATGAGAGAGAGGATGTTTTAAGGCATTTTTATTACTGCAAAGTCAAAAGTGGCAGTGGTCAGTGCACGGCTTCGCTCCATTAGGGAGGTAGCACACTCTATGAGGTTTGCCTTGACGTGGCAGTGGGCTTCATACAGTCTAATCAGAATGTTAAACTGAGAACCTCATGTTCAGTTATATATATTTTTGCCGAGAGGCACCAGATTATTGTTTGATTTTTGGAGGTGCTGTCCTCGCTCTTTTTTGAGCATATTGCATGTTCTGCCCCTTTTTTTTCAGATGTGCACTCCTCCCATTTGGCACAGGTGATTTTAATTAGCAGGAGACTGCAAAGTAATGCGTGTAGCCCATTTTTGCTCTCACTGAAGAGCTGGAGGAAGGTGAGTTTGCTGTGTGGGTACTGTGTGGTGGCCATTGTTGATGCGGTTTTGTGCTGGTGGGGTGGAGCGGTATGGAGTCATGGGGACTCAGTCTTGCAGCATAGGTGCTGTGGGGCACCAGGCCATCTGCCCTGCTGGTGCTTTGCCGCTGTGGCGGTGGTCGGCGCACGGCACTGCTCCATAAGGGTGGTAGGACCCACTACGAGGTTTGCCGTGACGTGGCAGTGTGCTTCATACAGTCTGATCAGAATATTAAACTAAGAACCTCATGTTCAGTTATATACATTTTTGCAGAGAGGCATTAGATCATTGTATGATTTTTGGAGGTGCTGTCCTCTCTCTTTTTTAAGAATACATTTTATTAGTATTTGGTACCATTACCCTTAAACTGAATGACTTTGGTCAAACATTTGGGATATCCTTCCACAAGCTTCTCACAATAGTTGGTCGGAATTTGGACCAATTCCTCCTGACAAAACTGGTGTAACTGATCCAGACTTTTTGGTTGTCTTGCTCGCACCTGCCTTTTCAGGTTTGCCCATAAATTTTCGATTGGATTGAGGTCAGGGCTTTATGATGGCCACTGACATTGACTTTGTTACCATTTTGGCAGTGTGCTTTGGGTCATTGTCTATTGAGAAGACCCATTTCCACACAAGCTATAACTTCCTGGCTGATGTCTTGAGATGTTGCTTCAGTATTGCCACATAATCTTCTTTTCTCATGATGCCATCTATTTTGTGAAGTGCAGCAGTCCCTCCTGCAGCAAAACAATCCCACAACATGATGCTGCCAGCCTCGTGTTTCACAGTTGGGATGGTATTCTTAGGCTTCCAAGCTTCTCCCTTTTTCCTCCAAATGTTTCAGGTGTGCATTAAAATACATCCACAGATGTGTCTCTAATTAACTCAGATGTTGCAAAAAAACCCAGAGCTTTCAAAAATCAGAAGCTTCCAAACACATGACATCATTATACGGGCAGTCCAGAATCCTTAAAGGCATAGTAATCTTAGTATATGTAAACTTTTGACCTTGCAGTAATTAATAAAAATACCTTAAAACATTCTCTCCCTCTCATTATTCTGGCATTTGGCAAATATTAATAATTATGTTATTCCTTACTGACCTAAAATGGGAAAGGTTTATTCTGATTTCATGTCAGATATTGAGAGGAACATGCATATGTGTCTTCTTATATAGTGTATGTAAACTTCTGGTTTCAACTGTATATATAGGTATGGATATGTATATATGTATACAGGTCCTTCTCAAAAAATTAGCATATAGTGTTAAATTTCATTATTTACCATAATGTAATGATTACAATTAAACTTTCATATATTATAGATTCATTATCCACCAACTGAAATTTGTCAGGTCTTTTATTGTTTTAATACTGATGATTTTGGCATACAACTCCTGATAACCCAAAAAACCTGTCTCAATAAATTAGTATATTTCACCCATCCAATCAAATAAAAGTGTTTTTTAATAACAAACAAAAAAAACAACAAATAATAATGTTCAGTTATGCACTCAATACTTGGTCGGGAATCCTTAGGCAGAAATGACTGCTTCAATGCGGCGTGGCATGGAGGCAATCAGCCTGTGACACTGCTGAGATGTTATGGAGGCCCAGGATGCTTCAATAGCGGCCTTAAGCTCATCCAGAGTGTTGGGTCTTGCGTCTCTCAACTTTCTCTTCACAATATCCCACAGATTCTCTATGGGGTTCAGGTCAGGAGAGTTGGCAGGCCAATTGAGCACAGTAATACCATGGTCAGTAAACCATTTACCAGTGGTTTTGGCACTGTGAGCAGGTGCCAGGTCGTGCTGAAAAATGAAATCTTCATCTCCATAAAGCATTTCAGCCGATGGAAGCATGAAGTGCTCCAAAATCTCCTGATAGCTAGCTGCATTGACCCTGCCCTTGATGAAACACAGTGGACCAACACCAGCAGCTGACATGGCACCCCACACCATCACTGACTGTGGGTACTTGACACTGGACTGCAGGCATTTTGGCATTTCCTTCTCCCCAGTCTTCCTCCAGACTCTGGCACCTTGATTTCCGAATGACATGCAAAATTTGCTTTCATCAGAAAAAAGTACTTGGGACCACTTAGCAACAGTCCAGTGCTGCTTCTCTGTAGCCCAGGTCAGGCGCCTCTGCCGCTGTTTATGGTTCAAAAGTGGCTTTACCTGGGGAATGCGGCACCTGTAGCCCATTTCCTGCACACGCCTGTGCACGGTGGCTCTGGATGTTTCCACACCAGACTCAGTCCACTGCTTCCTCAGGTTCCCCAAGGTCTGGAATCTGTCCTTCTCCACAATCTTCCTCAGGGTCCGGTCTCCTCTTCTCGTTGTACAGCGTTTTCTGCCACATTGTTTCCTTCCAACAGACTTACCATTGAGGTGCCTTGATACAGCACTCTGGGAACAGCCTATTTGTTGAGAAATTTCTTTCTGGGTCTTACCCTCTTGCTTGAGGGTGTCAATGATGGCCTTCTTGACATCTGTCAGGTCGCTAGTCTTACCCATGATGGGGGTTTTGAGTAATGAACCAGGCAGGGAGTTTATAAAAGCCTCAGATATCTTTTGCATGTGTTTAGAGTTAATTAGTTGATTCAGAAGATTAGGGTAATAGGTCGTTTAGAGAACCTTTTCTTGATATGCTAATTTATTGAGACAGGTTTTTTGGGTTATCAGGAGTTGTATGCCAAAATCATCAGTATTAAAACAATAAAAGACCTGACAAATTTCAGTTGGTGGATAATGAATCTATAATATATGAAAGTTTAATTGTAATCATTACATTATGGTAAATAATGAAATTTAACACTATATGCTAATTTTTTGAGAAGGACCTGTATATACATATATATATATATATATATATATATATATATATATATATATATATATATGTATTTGTATACACTCTGTATATATATGTCTATATGTAGTGGGGAAAGTATTTGATGCATTGTCGATTTTGCAAGTTGGTCTGAGAAGAGGTCTGTAACTTTTATCGTAGGTACACTTCAACTGTGAGAGACTGACTTTAAAATTGAAAAATCAAACAAATAGAAAATCACATTGTTTGATTCTTACATAATTAGCTTTTTATTGCATGAAATATGTATTTGATATAATAGAAAAACAGAACTACAAACAGAAATGTTTGTTTGCAATTACAGAGGTCAAATGTTTCCTGTAGTTCTTGACCAAGCTTGCACACACTGCAGCAACAGGGATTTTGGCCCACTCCTCCATACAGATCTTCTCCAGATCTTTCAGGTTTCGGAGCTCAAAATCTCGCAATGCATAAACCCATCCATCCTCCCTTCAATATGGTGCTGTCGCCCTGTCCCATTTGCAGAAAAGCACCCCCAAAGTATGATGTTTCCCCCACCATGCTTCACGGTTGGGACTGTGTTCTTGGGGTTGTACTCATCCTTTTTCTTCCTCCAAACACGGCGAGTGGAGTTGTTACCAAAATGTTCTATTTTGGTCTCATCTGACCATATGACTTTCTCCAGTGCCTCCTCTGGATCATCCAGACAGCGTGGCAAAATCACTGGTAAAGTGCTGGAGGGGAGATATATTTCACTAAGTTTAGTGGTATAATTGATATGAAAGTCAGCTTTTCCTCCAGCACACTAAGTGTGGTGAGGGGTTAACTAATTTGTATGATGGGCTGGCTTTTATGTGGACATCCATACAGTGGGAGGGAGGATGTCCATCTTATCTCCACCCCAGGGTGTGGTCTGGGGCTTAAATAGATGGACTTCAGAGGCAGTCTTGGTTCAGCAGGGCTGACGAGAGGATCTCCAGTGGTTTGTGTCCTGAGGAGGAAAGATTGAACCTGGGTTGCTCCAGAGTAGGCCATCCACACAATTATATAGACTGTGTTGCAGCATTTTGTTTTCTTTGTTTTCCTATTTTGCCCCAAAGGGCTGTATTTATTTTCCCTTCATATTTTTTTTTGCTGTCTAATAAACCAACAGAAGATTTAAAGAGAGTTCCTGTTTTCTACCTCCATGTACCGCTGAGTGAGCTGAACTACCACAATAATCATTGGCAAACTTCAAAGGGGCCTGGACATGTGCTGGCATGAGCAGGGTGACCTTGCATGCACTGAAGAATTTTAATCCATGATGGCATAGTGTGTTACTAAACGTAATATTTGAGACTGTGGTCCTAGCTCTCTTCAGCTTATTGACCAGGTCCTCCCATGTAGTTTTGGGCTGATTCCTGACCTCTCTCAGAATAATCCTTATTTCCCTGGAGGTGACATCTTGTATGGAGCAAATGACCTAGGAAGATTGACAGTCATCTTGTGTTTCTTCCATTTTCCTAATAATTGTGTCAACAGTTGTTGCCTCCTCACCAAGCTGCTTGCCTGTCCTGTAGCCCTTGCCAGCCTTGTGCAGGTCAACAATTTTGTCTCTGGTGGCCTTAGACAGGTCTTTGGTCTTGGTCATCGAGGAGAAGTTGGAGTGTGATTGATTGAGTGTAAGGACCAGGGGTGGACATACCGCATGTGCAGCCAGTGCGACTGCACTGGGGCCCAGAGGTGGAGAGGGGCCCCTGTAGGGCAGCTAAAACTGAGGGCAATCTGGCCTGTTTCTTCAGCCCTGAGGCTCCAAGGGGCCCCTAGCCAGACTGCTCTCATGTGCAGCGTGCAGGGAGCGATCCCATTAGCTCCTCTCCCTACAGCAGAAAATGGCAGTGGAGCGGAGCTGCAGGGATCCGTCCTCCACTTCCTGCCCGCGCTTTCTGTCTGACGTCAGCATTCAGCACCCGTCTATCTCAGATAGAAAGCTGCTGGCGACAATGATGCTGTGGCTGCTGGGGAATGTGCGGAGAGGTGAGCAGTGGTGTTTGTGTGTGTGTGAATGTGCATGTGTGTATGTGCTGAGAGGTAAGTGGTGGTCTGAATAAAGTCTGCCACTTTTTTCACCGCAAGGAATGTGGAGTGCTGCCTTCATTTTTAATCTTATATATACAATATATATATACATATATATATACATATATATATACACACTACCGTTCCAAAGTTTAAGGTCACATAGAAATTCCCTTATTTTTGAAAGAAAAGCAGATTTTTCCAATGATGCTAACGTTATATGATTCAAAAATACACTCTATACATTGTTAATGTGGTAAATGACTATTCTAGCTGCAAACGTCTGGTTTGTAATGCAATATCTTCATAGGTGTATAGAGGCCCATTTCCAACAACCATCACTCCAGTGTTCTTATGGTACTTTGTTTGCTAATTGTGTAAGAAGGCTAATGGATGGTTAGAATACCCTTGAAACCCCCTGTGCAAGTATGTTAGCACAGCTGAAAACAGTTTGGCTGATTAGAGAACCTATAAACCTGACCTTCCTTTGAGCTAGTTGAGAATCTTGAGCATTACTTTTGTTGGTTCCATTAAACTCTCAAAATTGCCAGAAAAAATTAACTTTCATGTGAAACTCGACAGTCTATTCTTGTTCTTAGATATGAAGGCTATTCCATGCGAGAAATTGCCAAGAAACTGAAGATTTGCTACAACGGTGTGTACTACTCCCTTCAGAGGAGAGCACAAACAGGCTCTAACCAGAGTAGAAAGAGAAGTAGGAGGCCCCTCTGCACAACTGAGCAACAAGACAAGTACATTAGAGTCTGTAGTTTGAGAAATCAACGCCTCGCAGGTCCTCAACTGGCAGCTTCATTAAATAGTACACGCAAAACGCCAGTCTCAACGTCTACAGTGAAGAGGCAACTCCAGGATGCTGGCCTTCAGGGCAGAGTGGCAAAAAAAAGCCATATCTGAGACTAGCTAATAATAGGAAAAGATTAATATGGGCAAAAGAACACAGACATTGGAGAGAGGAAGATTGTAAAAAAGTGTTATGGACAGAGGAATCCAAGTTTGAGGTGTTTGGATCACACAGATGAACATTTGTGAGACGCAGAATAACTGAAAAGATGCTGGAAAGTGCCTGACACCATCTGTCAAGCATGGTGGAGGTAATGTGATGGTCTGGGGTTGCTTTGGTGCTGGTAAAGTAGGAGATTTGTACAAGGTAAAAGGGATTTTGAATAAGGAATGCAAATACTCCATTTTGTAACGCCATGCCATACCCTGTGCACAGCGCTAGATTGGAGCCAATTTCATCCTATAACAGGACAATGACCCAAATCACAACTCCAAATTATGCAAGAACTATTTAGGAAAGAAGCAGGCAGCTGATATTCTATCTGTAATGCAGTGGCCAGCGCAGTCACCAGATCTCAACCCCATTGAGCTGTTGTGGGAGCAGCTTGACCGTATGGAAGGCAAAAAGTGCCCATCAAGCCAAACCAACTTGTATGAGGGGCTTCTGGAAGAATGGGGTGAAATTTCTCTAGATTTCCTGAGCAAATTAACTGCTAGAATGCCAAAGGTCTGCAATGCTGTAATTGCTGCAAAGGGAGCATTATTTGACAAAAGCAAAGTTTGAAGGAGAAAATTATTATTTCAAATACAAATCCTTTTTTCAACCTTGTCAATGTCTCGACTAGATTTTCAATTCATTTGGCAAATCATTTGATTATTAAAAGTACGAGTTTTCATGGAAAACACAAACTTGTCTGGGTGACCCTAAACTTTGTAACCGTAGTGTATATACAGTGGGTACGGAAAGTATTCACACTCCTTTAAATTTTTCACTCTTTGTCTCATTGCACTCCTTTGGTAAATTAAAAAAAGTTCATTTTTTTCACATTAATGTACACTCTGCACCCCATCTTGACTGAAAAAAACAGAAATTGCTGACTGGCGGGAGGCTTGAGATGGGTAGGAAGATGATGAGCCATAATGATGATATAAATAACAGAGGCATGAGTGAAAAATCCCCCCCTTTCCCCCCTCTTCCCCTCCATTTTTTCTTTTCTTTTTTTCTCTCCGGTTATTGCTTTGTTATATTGGAAAAGGTGCATTACAAGGATAAGTTATCACTTTCGTGAGACAGACTTCTCTGAACTTTCATTTTTTCTATGCATGATTTAAAGTTGATGGTCATAATGCTATTATCCCTTTAAGTTCAGAAGTGAAACATTGCACCATTATCTTGATTGACGATATTTATTTTGCCATCTTTGTTAATGTTAATGTGAAAAATCCTTAATAAAAATTTACAATAAAAAAACAGAAATGTAGAATTTTTTTTCAAATTTAATAAAAAAGAAAAACTTAAATATCACATGGTCATAAATATTCAGACCCTTTGCTCAGACACTTATATTTAAGTTACATGCTGTCCATTTCCTTGTGATCCTCCTTGAGATGGTTCTACTCCTTCATTGGAGTCCAGCTGTGTTTAATTAAACTGATAGGACTTGGCACACACCTGTCTGTATAACACCTCATAGCTCACAGTGCATGTCAGACCAAATGAGAATCATGAGGTCAAAGGAGCTGGCAAAGGAGCTTAGAGACAGAATTGGCACAGATCTGGCCAAGGTTACAACAGAATGTCTGCAGTACTCAAGGTTCCTAAGAGCACAGTGGCCTCCATAATTCTTAATAGAAGACGTTTGGGACCACAAGAAGTCTTCCTAAACCTGGCCGTCCAGCCAAACTGAGCAATCGTGGGAGAAGAGCCTTGGTGAGAGAGGTAGAGAAGAACCCCAACTATCACTGCAGCCCTCCACCAATCAGGCCTTTATGGCAGAGTGGCCCAACAGAACCCTCTCCTCAGTGCAAGACATATGAAAGCCCGCATAGAGTTTGCTAAAAAACACGTGAAGGACTCCCAGACTATGAAAAATAAGATTCCCTGGTCTGATGAGACGAAGATAGACTTTTTTGGTGATAATTCTAAGCTGTATGTGTGGAGAAAACCAGGCACTGCTCATCACCTGCCCAATACAATCCCAACATTGAAACATGGTGGTGGCAGCATCATGCTATGGGGGTGTTTTTCAGCTGCAGGGAGTGCTCTGGACCTCAGACTTGGCCGAAGGTTCACCTTCCAGCAAGGCAATGACTTTAAGCACACAGCTAAAATAACAAATGAGTGGCTTCAGAAGAACTCTGTGACCATTCTTGACTGGTCCAGCTAGAGCCTTGACCTAAACACAATTGAGCATCTCTGGAGAGACCTGAAAATGGCTGCCCACCAAGGTTCACCATCCAACTTGACTGAACTGGAGAGGATCTGCAAGGAAGAATGGCAGAGGATCCCCAAATCCATGTGTGAAAAACTTGTTGCATCATTCCCAAGAAGACTCAAGGCAGTACTAGTTCAAAAGGGTGCTTCTACTTAATACTTAGCAAAGGGTTTGAATACTTATGACCATGTGATATTTAAGTTTTTCTTTTTTAATAAATTTGCAAAAATTCCCCCAGGCTGTCAGTGTCCACCCCTGATAAGGACAAGTGTCTTTTATACAGGTTACAGGTGCAATTAATATAAATAATGAGTGCAGAGTAGGAGGGCTTCTTAAAGAAAAACTAACAAGTCTGAGTGAGCCAGAATTCTTGCTGGTTGGTAGGTGATCAAATTCTTATTTCATGCAGTAAAAAGGAATTTCATTATTTAAAAATCATACAATGCAATTTTCTGTTAGTTTTTTTTTATTTTTAGATTCTGTATCTCACAGTTGAAGTGTACCTGCAATAAAAATTAAAGACTGCTCCATTCTTTGCAGGTGGGAAAACTTGCAAAATCGCCAGTGTATTAAATGCTTATTTTCCTTGCTTTCTCCTCAAAAGTTTAGATACATTGGCAGAATTTTTGCTTTCTTGGCCTTTTTTCAGAGAGTATGAATAATAACACCAAAACTTTTTCTCCACTCATGGTTAGTGGTTGAATGAAGCCTTTTTTTGTCAAACTACTGTGTTTTCTCTTTTTAAATCATAATGACAATCAAAACCATCCAAATGACCATGATTAAAAATTCACATACCCCATTTCTTAATACCGTGTATTTGCCCCTCTAACATCAATGACAGCTTGAAGTCTTTTGTCGTAGTTGTGGATGAGGGTCTTTATTTTCTCAGATGGTAAAGCTGCCCACTCTTCTTGGCAAAAAGCCTCCAGTTCCTGTAAATTCCCAAGATGTCTAGCATTAACTGCGCGCTTGAGATCTCCCCAGAGTAGCTCAATGATATTGAGGTCAGGAGACTGAGATGACCACTCCAGAGCCTTCACTTAGTTCTGATGTAGCCAATGACAGGTCGACTTGACCTTGTGTTTTGGATCGCTGTCGTGTTGGAACATCCAAGTACATCCCATGCGCAGTTTCCGGGCTGATGATTGCAAATTTGCCTCCAGTATTTGATGATAACGTGCTGTATTCATCTTTCCTTCAACTTTGACCAAGTTTCCTGTAACTTTGTAGCTCACACATCCCCAAAACATCAGCGATCCACCTCCATGCTTTACAGTAGGAATGATTTTCCTTTCATCATAGGCCTCAGAGGCCTTGTTGACCTCTCTCCAAATGTAACATTTATGGTTGTGGCCAAAAAGTTCAATTTTGGTCTAATTTCTTCAAATTACTTTTTTCCAGAAGTTTTGAGGCTTGCCTCTATGCTGTTTTGCGTATTGTAGGTGAGATACTTTGTGGTATTTGCGCAGTAATGGCTTTCTTCTGGTGACTCAACTGTTATGATCTGGTGGCCTTGGAGCCGCATGGAACTTTCTCTGGAGTTGGTGGAAACTATACTGACCGCAATTCCTGAACTTAACACCGCAACTAGAAGTAGCCGTGGGGTGTGCCTAACAAATCCTAGACACCTCGACACAGCCGGAGGACTAAATACCCCTATAGATGGAAGTAGGAATTCTACCTTGCCTCAGAGCAGAACCCCAAAGAATAGGCAGCCCCCCGCAAATATTGACTGTGAGTAGTAGAGGTAGGACACACGCAGGCAGGAAACAGGATTTAGCAAAAGAGGCCACTTCTAGCTAAATAGGAAAGGATAGGACAGAATACTAAGCGGTCAGTATTAAAACCCTTCCAAAAAATAACCACAGCAGATGTTACAAAAAATTCCACCATCTAACTAAAGATGTGGAGCGTATATCTGCAACTCCTGAGAATCCAACAAGACTGAGAAAACACTGACACAATCTAAGTTGGACAAGAGAAAACAAATGAATAGCACAAAATATTAAGCACACAGCTTGTGTGCCACAGGAAAAAAAAAACAAACACTTATCTTTGCTGAATTGGCAGCAAGGCAGGAGGAACCAGACACAGATCCAAAACCTCCCTGAACCATGGACAACTAGCAAGGACTAATGAATCCTGCACACCTAAATAGCCCAGTCAGAACTGCAATCAGCAGATACACCTGACCATGACTGCAACTCCTGGACAACTGCATTACCACCTACAACCACTGGAGGGAACCCAAAAGCAGAATTCACAACAGTACCCCCCCTTGAGGAGGGGTCACCGAACCCTCACCAGAGCCCCCAGGATGATCAGGACGAGCCAGATGAAAGGCGCAAACCAAATCAGCAGCATGGACATCAGAGGCAAAAACCCAAGAATTATCCTCCTGGCCATAACCCTTCCATTGGACAAGGTACTGAAGCATCCGCCTCGAAAAACGAGAATCCAAAATCTTCTCAACCACATAGTCCAACTCTCCATCAACCAACACAGGGGCTGGAGGATCAACAGAGGGAACAACGGGCACCACATATTTCCTCAATAGAGATCTATGGAAGACATTAGGGATAGCAAAAGAGGCCGGAAGCACCAATCGAAAAGACACCGGATTAATAATCTCAGAAATCCTATAAGGACCAATAAACCGAGGCTTAAACTTAGGGGAAGAAACCTTCATAGGAACATGAAGGAAAGACAACCAGACCAGATCCCCAACCCGAAGCCGGGAACCAACACACCGACGACGGTTAGCAAAACGTTGAGCCTCCTCCTTAGACAACACCAAATTGTCCACCACATGAGCCCAAATCTGCTGCAACCTGTCAACCACAGAATCCACACCAGGACAGTGAGAAGGCTCAACCTGCCCCGAAGAAAAACGAGGATGAAAACCAAAATTACAAATGAAAGGCGAAACCAAAGTAGCCGAACTAGCCCGATTATTAAGGGCAAACTCGGCCAAAGGCAGGAAGGCCACCCAATCATCCTGATCAGCAGACACAAAGCATCTCAAATAAGTCTCCAAAGTCTGATTAGTTCGCTCGGTCTGGCCATTTGTCTGAGGATGAAATGCAGAAGAAAAAGACAAATCAACGCCCAGCCTAGCACAAAAGGCCCGCCAAAACCTAGAAACAAACTGGGAACCTCTGTCGGACACAATATTCTCCGGAATACCATGCAAACGAACCACATGCTGAAAAAACAACGGAACCAAATCTGAAGAGGAAGGTAATTTAGGCAAAGGCACCAAATGAACCATCTTAGAGAACCGGTCACAAACAACCCAGATAACAGACATTTTCTGGGAAACCGGAAGATCAGAAATAAAATCCATAGAAATATGCGTCCAGGGTCTCTCCGGGACTGGCAATGGCAAAAGCAACCCACTAGCACGGGAACAACAAGGCTTGGCCCGCGCACAAGTCCCACAGGACTGCACAAAAGAACGCACATCACGTGACAAAGAAGGCCACCAAAAGAACCTACCAACCAAATCTCTGGTACCAAAAATACCAGGATGACCAGCCAACACAGAACAGTGAACCTCAGAAATCACTCTACTAGTCCATCTGTCAGGAACAAACAGTTTCCCCACTGGACAGCGGTCAGGTCTGTCAGCCTGAAATTCCTGAAGAACCCATCGTAAATCAGGGGAAATGGCAGAAAGGACCACCCCTTCTTTCAGAATGCCGACCGGTTCAAGGACCTCAGGAGAATCAGGCAAAAAACTCCTAGAGAGGGCATCAGCCTTAATATTCTTAGAACCCGGAAGATACGAAACCACGAAATCAAAACGGGAAAAAAACAAGGACCATCGAGCCTGTCTAGGATTCAGCCGTTTGGCAGACTCGAGGTAAATCAGATTCTTATGATCGGTCAAGACCACAATACGGTGCTTAGCTCCCTCAAGCCAATGTCGCCACTCCTCAAACGCCCACTTCATAGCTAACAACTCCCGATTGCCGACATCATAATTGCGTTCAGCAGGCGAAAAATTACGGGAAAAGAAGGCACACGGTTTCATCAAGGAACCAACAGAATCCCTCTGAGACAAAATGGCCCCTGCCCCAATCTCAGAAGTGTCAATCTCAACCTGAAACGGAAGAGAAACATCCGGTTGGCGCAACACCGGAGCAGAAGTAAATCGACGTTTAAGCTCCTGAAAGGCAGAGACAGCCGCAGAGGACCAATTCGCCACATCAGCGCCTTTCTTCGTCAAATCGGTCAAGGGTTTAACCACGCTAGAGAAGTTAGCAATGAAACGGCGATAAAAATTTGCAAAACCCAAAAATTTCTGAAGGCTCTTCACAGATGTGGGTTGAATCCAATCATGAATGGCCTGAACCTTAACCGGATCCATCTCCATAGATGAGGGAGAAAAAATGAAGCCCAAAAAAGAAACCTTCTGCACCCCAAAGAGACACTTAGACCCCCTTCACAAACAAAGCATTGTCACGAAGGATCTGAAATACCATCCTGACCTGTTGCACAAGAGACTCCCAATCATCGGAAAAAATCAAAATATCGTCCAAATATACAATCAAGAATTTATTAAGATAAGTCCGGAAGATATCATGCATGAAGGACTGAAAAACAGATGGAGCATTAGTGAGCCCGAATGGCATCACAAGATATTCAAAATGACATTCGGGCGTATTAAACGCAGTTTTCCATTCATCACCCTGCTTAATACGTACAAGATTATATGCCCCCCGAAGGTCAATCTTAGTAAACCAACTAGCCCCCTTAATCCTAGCAAACAAATCAGAAAGCAAAGGTAAAGGGTATTGAAACTTGACCGTGATCTTATTCAAGAGGCGATAATCAATACAGGGTCTCAAAGAGCCATCCTTCTTAGCAACAAAAAAAAATCCCGCTCCCAACGGTGAAGAAGATGGCCAAATATGCCCTTTCGCCAAAGACTCCTTAATATAATTCCGCATGGCGGTATGTTCAGGCACAGACAGGTTGCAAAGTCGGCCCTTAGGAAACTTACAGCCTGGAATCAAGTCAATAGCACAATCACAGTCCCTGTGCGGTGGAAGGGAACTGGACTTGGGCTCATCAAATAAATCCTGAAAATCAGACAAAAACTTAGGAATTTCAGAAGAGGAAGAAGAGGAGATTGGAACATCATTATGAATCCCCTGACAATCCCAACTAGTCACAGACATAGACTTCCAGTCCAACACAGGATTATGTACCTGCAACCACGGAAAACCCAGCACGATAGCATCATGCAAATTATGCAACACCAGAAATCGACAATCTTCCTGATGGGCTGGCGCCATGCGCATGGTCACCTGTGTCCAAAACTGGGGCTTATTTTTAGCCAAAGGTGTAGCATCAATGCCCCTTAAAGGAATAGGGTTCTGCAAAGGCTGCAAGGGAAAACCACAACGCCTGGCAAACTCAAAGTCCATTAAGTTCAAGGCGGCGCCTGAATCCACAAACGCCATGATAGAAAATGATGACAATGAGCAGATCAAGGACACAGATAACAGAAATTTAGGTTGTACAGTACTGATGGTAAATGAACTGGCAATCCTCTTTGTCCGCTTAGGGCAGACAGAAATGACATGAGAAGCATCGCCACAATAATAACACAACCTATTCTGACGTCTGAAACCTTGACGTTCCGTTCTAGATAGAATCCTATCACACTGCATTGGCTCAGGAATTTGCTCTGAGGACAACGCCACAGCGCGCACAGTTCTGCGCTCCCGCAAGCGCCGGTCAATCTGAAATGCCAGAGACATAGAATCACTCAGACCGAAAGGCGTGGGAAACCCCACCATAACATCTTCAACGGATTCAGAAAGACCCTTTCTGAAAATTGCCGCCAAAGCATCATCATTCCATTTAGTCAACACAGACCATTTTCTAAATTTCTGACAATACAATTCTGCCGTCTCTTGACCCTGAGACAGGGCCAACAAGGTCTTCTCCGCTTGATCCACAGAATTAGGTTCATCATACAATAATCCTAAAGCCCGAAAAAAGGAGTCTACATTAAGCAAAGCCGGATTCCCAGATTCCAGGGAAAATGCCCAATCCTGTGGATCGCCACGCTGCAGGGAGATGACGATTTTAACCTGCCGAATGGAATCACCGGAGGATCGAGGTCTCAGAGCAAAAAACAGTTTACAGTTGTTTTTAAAACTCAAAAATTGGGACCTGTCACCAAAAAACAAATCAGGAGTAGGAATCTTCGGCTCTAAAACAGGAGTCTGAACAATATAATCAGAAATACCCTGTATCCTAGCAGCAAGCTGGTCTACACGAGAAGCTAAATCCTGAACATCCATGCTAGCACAAGACTCCTCAGCCACCCAGAGAAAAAGAGGGAGGAGAAGACAAAGCAGACTACAGAAAAAAAAATGGCTCAACACCTTTCTTCCCTTCTTCTGAGATGCATTTAACTCATTATGGGCCAGTTGTACTGCTATGATCTGGTGGCCTTGGAGCCGCATGGAGTTGGTGGAAACTATACTGACCGCAATTCCTGTACTTAACACCGCAACTAGAAGTAGCCGTGGGGTGTGCGTAACAAATCCTAGACACCTCGACACAGCCGGAGGACTAAATACCCCTATAGATTGAAGTAGGAATTCTACCTTGCCTCAGAGCAGAACCCTAAAAGATAGGCAGCCCCCACAAATATTGACTGTGAGTAGTAGAGGAAAGACACACGCAGGCAGGAAACAGGATTTAGCAAAAGAGGCCACTTCTAGCTAAATAGGAAAGGATAGGACTGATGTTGTGAATTCAGCTTTTGGGCTCCCTCCAGTGGTTGTAGAGGGTAATGCAGTTGTGCCTGGACTGCTGGAGTTGACATGTGTATCTACTAATTGCAAAACTGACTGGGGTGTATAGCTTTGCAGGACTCTTTAGTCAGTGCCAGTTGTCATTGTTTTTGCAGGATTCACTTCCCTGCTGGTCTCTCCAGTTTGCTGTGCTTTTCTACAAAGATAAGTCCTGGCTTTGTTTTTGCTGTCCACCTGCTGTGGACCTTATAGTTCTGTGCATATTCATGTTTTTGTCTTGTCCAGTTTTGTCTGTGAAGGATTTTTGCAGCCTAGCTATTTCTCTGGAGATGCAGATATACCCCCCATGTCTTTAGTCAGATGTGGTGATTCGTTTCTTCTGTGGTGGATATTTTCTAGTGTTTTTATACTGACCGCATAGTGCTCTGTTCTGTTCTTTCTTTTTAGCTAGTATGGCCTCCTATGCTAAAATCTGATTTCATATCTGCGTATATTATTTCCCTCTCCTCTCACAGTCAATATTTGTGGGGACTATCTATCCTTTGGGGATTTTCTCTGAGGCAAGATAGGTTTCCTGTTTCTGTCTTTAGGGGTAGTTAGATCTTAGGCTGTGTCGAGGGGTCTAGGGAGTGTTAGGTACCCCCCACGGCTACTTCTAGTTGCGCTGCTAGGTTCAGGGTATGCGGTCAGTACAGGGACCACCTTCTCCAGAGTCCGTCTCATGCTGCTCCTAGGCCACCAGATCATAACAGACAGAATACTAAGCGGTCAGTATTAAAACCCTTCCAAAAAATAAACACAGCAGATGTTACAAAAAATTCCACCATCTAACTAAAGATGTGGAGCGTATACCTGCAACTCCTGAGAATCCAACAAGACTGAGAAAACACTGACACAATCTAAGTTGGACAAGAGAAAACAAATGAATAGCACAACATATTAAGCACACAGCTTGTGTGCCACAGGAAAAAACAAACAAACAAACACTTATTTTTGCTGAATTGGCAGCAAGGCAGGAGGAACCAGACACAAATCCAAAACCTCCCTGAACCATGGACAACTGGCAAGGACTAATGAATCCTGCACACCTAAATAGCCCAGTCAGAACTGCAATCAGCAGATACACTTGACCATGACTGCAACTCCTGGACAACTGCATTACCACCTACAACCACTGGAGGGAACCCAAAAGCAGAATTCACAACACTCAACCATGCAGCCCATTTTTCTTCAAATGCCTCCTTATTGTGCATCTTAAAACAGCCACACCATTAGTTTTCAGACTCCAGTATTCCAGCTGATGTTATTTGTGGGTTTTTCTTTGCTTCCCAAACAATTTTCTTGGCAGTTGTGGACAAAATTTTTGTTGGTCTATCTGACTGTGGTTTTGTTTTTACAGAGCCCCTGATTTTCCATTTGTTAACCCGTTAATCCCATATGACGTACTATGCCGTCAAGGTGACCTGGGACCTAATTCCCAGTGACGGAATAGTACGTCATATGCGATCAGCCGCACTCACAGGGGGAGTGTGGCCAATCGCGGCCGGGTGTCAGCTGACTATCACAGCTGGCATCTGCCACTATGTGCCAGGAGGGGTCACGGACCGCCCCGGCACATTAACCCCCGGCACACTGTGATCAAACATGATCGGAGTGTTTCAGCGGTACAGGGAAGCATCGTGCAGGGAGGGGGCTCCCTGCGTCCTTCCCTAAGACGATCGGTACAAGGCGATGTGCTCACCTTGTACCGAGCGTCTCCTCCCTGCAGGCCCCGGATCCAAAATGGCCACGGGGCTACTTCCGGGTCCTGCAGGGAGGTGGCTTACAGATCAGCGATCTGTCACTATACAGTGATATCTCCCCTGGGACAAAGTAAAAAAGTAAAAAAAATTTTTTTTTAAATGTGTAAAAAAAAAAAAATCCTAAATAAAGAGAAAAAAAATATTGTTCCCATAAATACATTTCTTTATCTAAATAATAAAAAAACCCCAATAAAAGTACACATATTTAGTATCGCTGCGTCCGTAACGACCTGACCTATAAAACTGGCCCACTTGGGTCACTTGTGGAGGTTTCTACTGTTTAGGTGCATCAGGTGCTCTGCAAATGCAACGTGATGCCTGCAGACTATTCCATCTAAGTCTGCATTCCAAATGGCGCTCCTTCCCTTCCGAGCTCTGCCATGCGCCCAAACGGCGGTTCCCCCCACATATGGGGTATCAGAGTACTCAGGACAAATTGGACAACTTTTGGGGTCCAATTTCTCCTGTTACCCTTGGAAAAATACAAAACAGAGAGCTAAAAAATAATTTTGTGGAAAAAAATTATTTTTTATTTTTACGGCTCTGCATTATAAACTGTAGTGAAACACTTGGGGGTTCAAAGTTCCCATAACACTTCTAGATAAGTTCCTTGGGGGGTCTAGTTTCCAAAATGGTGTCACTTTTGGGGGGTTTCTACTGTTTAGGTGCATCAGGAGCTCTGCAAATGCAACATGACGCCAATCCATCTAAGTCTGCATTCCAAACGGCCCTCCTTCCCTTCTGAGCTCTGCCATGCACCCAAACAGTGGTTTACCCCCACACATGGGGTATCAGCGTACTCAGAACAAATTGTACAACCCAAATGGTGGTTCTCCCCCCACATATGGGGTATCAGCGTACTCAGGACAAATTGGACAACAAGTCTTGGGGTCCAATTTCTCTGGTTACCCTTGGAAAAATACAAAACAGGGGGCTAAAAAATAATTTTTGTGGAAAAAAAATAATTTTTTATTTTCACGGCTCTGCGTTATAAACTGTAGTGAAACACTTGGGGGTTCAAAGCTGTCAAAACACATCTAGATAAGTTCCTTAGGGGGTCTACTTTCCAAAATGGTGTCACTTGTGGGGAATTTCAATGTTTAGGCACATCAGGAGCTCTCCAAACGTGACATGGTGTCTTATCTCAATTCCAGTCAATTTTGCAAAGTCAAATAGCGCTCCTTCCCTTCCAAGCTCTGCCATGCGCCCAAACAGTTGTTTACCCTCACACATGGGGTATCAGCATACTCAGAACAAATGGCACAACAACTTTCGGGGTCCAATTTCTTCTCTTACCCTTGGGAAAATAAAAAATTGGGGGCGAAAATATCATATTTGTGAAAAAATATGATTTTTTATTTTGACTGCTCTGCATTATAAACTTCTGTGAAGCACTTGGTGGGTCAAAGTGCTCACCACACATCTAGATAAGTTCCTTAGGGGGTCTACTTTCCAAAATGGTGTCACTTGTGGGGGGTTTCAATGTTTAGGCACATCAGAAGCTCTCCAAACGCAACATGGCGCCCCATCTCAATTCCAGTCAATTTTGCACGTACTCAGAACAAATGGCACAACAACTTTTGGGGTCCAATTTCTTCTCTTACCCTTGGGAAAATAAAAAATTGGGGGCGAAAATATCATATTTGTGAAAAAATATAATTTTTTATTTTTACGGCTCTGCATTATAAAATTTTTACGGCTCAGGACAAATTTTACAACAACTTTTGGGGTCCATTTTCTCCTGTTACCCTTGATAAAATAAAACAAATTGGAGCTGAAGTAAATTTTTTGTAAAAAAAAAAGTTAAATGTTTATTTTTTTTAAGCATTCCAAAAATTCCTGTAAAACACCTGAAGGGTTAATAAACTTCTTGAATGTGGTTTTGATCACCTTGAGGGGTGCAGTTTTTAGAATGGTGTCACACTTGGTTATTTTCTATCATATAGACCCCTCAAAATGACTTCAATGTGATGTGGTCGCTAAAAAATATTGGTGTTGTAAAAATGAGAAATTGCTGGTCAACTTTTAACCCTTATAACTCCCTAACAAAAAAAAAATTTGGTTCCAAAATTGTGCTGATGTAAAGTAGACATGTGGGAAATGTTTTTTATTATTTCGTGTGACATATCTCTGTGATTTAAGGGCATAAAATTTCAAAGTTGGAAAATTTCTAAATTTTCTAAATTTTTGCCAAATTTCCGTTTCTTTCACAAATAAACGCACGTTATATCTAAGAAATTTTACCACTATCATGAAATACAATATGTCATGAGAAAACAGTGTCAGAATCGCCAAGATCCATTGAAGCATTCCAGAGTTATAACCTCATAAAGGGACAGTGGTCAGAATGGTAAAAATTGGCCCGTCATTAACGTGCAAACCACCCTTGGGGCTTAAGGGGTTAATCACAGTTTGAACAATGCTGACGTGCATTATCAATTCCTTGGATATCATTTTGTATCATTTCCTGTTTTATACAGTTCTACTACCTTTTCCGGTAGATCCGTTCCTAATTCTTTTGTTTTCCCCATGACTCACAATCTAGAAATATCAGTGCCTGGATGAAAAATGCAAGAGTCTGTCTGGATCCCAGAAACTCACTCAGCTTTCATGCACACACACTGATTGCAAACAAACAGGTCACAGGTAAGGATGTTACCTTTAGTAGCCATTCCAACCCATCTGTGTTAACTTCTGTGCATGTTATAAGACCAAAATCACCAGGGTGTGTGAACTTTTGATCAGGGTCAGTTGGATGTTTTGGGTTGTCATTATGATTTTAACCCTTTAGCGACCGCCGATACGCCTTTTAGCGGTGGTTGTTAAGGGTACTTAAGCCACAGCGCCGATAATTAACGGCACAGTGGAAAAAGTGTATAGCGTCCCCCCAGAGTCGGATTTTCTCTGGGGTCTTGGTTGCTGGGGGTAGCCGAGACCCCAGAGAACATGATTCGGGTCAGTTTTTACAGACCTCGGTGTTTCGATCGCCGGTAATTAACCGTTTATTGGCGACCGCAAAAAAAATACGCGATTTGCCATATAATTTCTCTGTCCTCCGATGTGATCGCACATCAGAGGACATAGAAATGGGGTCCCCGATCACCCCGATTCTTACCCGTGTCTCCCGATGCTCCTCGTTCTTCTCCATGGGCATCACCATCTTCTTCTGGCAAAAAAATGAAATAGGGGGATCGGGGACCCTGTCATACTTACCGGTGTCCCTGGGTCCTCTTGCTTCCCCTCCTGGCCACTGGCTTCTTCCTCCGGTAGAGAAAATGGTGGGCGCATGCGTAGTGCGCCCACCGTGATCTGCCAGACAGCAGAGGAAGATTCTTCCTCTTGTTTCATTTTGGTCACTGTGATAGTTCCTATCACAGTGATCAAAATAAAACAAATAATAATAACCCCCCCCCCCCTTACCACCCCCTAATTTAGGAAAAAATAATAAAATGAAAAAAGTATGTATTTCCATTTTCCAATTAGGGTTACAGTTGGGCTAAACTGAGTTGGGCTGAAGTTAGAGTTAGGGTTGGGGCTAGGGTTAGGGTTGGGGCTAAAGTTAGAGTTGGGGCTAAAGTTAGGGTTAGGGTTGGGGCTAAAGTTAGGGTTAGAGCTAGGGTTGGGGCTAAAGTTAGGGTTGGGATTAGGGTTTGGATTAGGGTTAAGGTTGGCATTAGGGCTAGGTTTGGGATCAGGGTTAGGTTTGGGATTAGGGTTAGGCTTGGGATTAGGGGTGTATTGGGATTAGGGTTAGGTTTGAGGTTAGGGTTGAGATTAGGACGTAGATCTGGGGATTTATTATGATGGAATATAGGCTGAACTGGATGGACAAATGTCTTTTTTCGGCCTTACTAACTATGTTACTATGTTACTATTAGGATTAGGGGTGTGTTGGGTTTAGGGTTGTGATTAGGGTTATGGATAGGGTTGTGATTAGGATTATGGATCGGGTTGGGATTAGGGTTAGGGGTGTGTTGGGGTTAGGGTTGGAGTTAGAATTTGGGGGTTTCCACTGTTTAGGTACATCAGGGGGTCTCCAAAAGCGACAGCCAATTTTGAGCTCAAACAGTTAAATGGTACTCCCTCCCTTCTGAGCTCTGCCGTGCGCCCATACAGTGGTTTACACGCACATATGGGGCATCAGCGTACTCGCATACAGCGTACTGTGGAGAATGACATTTCCATCTCCATCACTGCACAAACGAAACACAACAGAGTCCTCCGGATCGCAGCCGGGAAACAAGACAGTTTGTAAATGCGTCCGGTTGCTGAGGACGTCTGCACTAGCGGAATATGCTGCAGGGTGCCATGAGTTCACTCTCTGGGCTCTGTGTTCCTTCACACAGACTGAGCTTTTGCAGAGCAACTGCTCTGCTTGCTGCAAGCTACACACTGGAATCTGTGTCCATGGGCCACTTGCAAGATCCGGGCTGGAGGAAACGGACTGGCCCCACTACCTTCCTGCAGTCAGTTTAAAAAATAAAAGCCCATACCAGGTTTTCCTGAACAATTCCCTGGCCAAATAACCAGATTCATGCTTACTTTTATTCAGCCTTGTGACTCACAGGCGTCCTGCTGTGACCACAAGGCACAACAGCAGATCTAATACATCTCTGAGCGCATCCTGGGGGACACATAGTGACCCTCGCAAATAACACCAGTCGTTGCCTCACATATCCCTCCCTTCTGTTCAAACTTGTGGGGTTGAACATTTGTTACCATACAGGGGGCTCGGGACAAGGCATCCACATTTCCCAGTGACCTCCCTGCCTGATGTTCCATGGTAAAATTAAAATTTTGCAAAGACAGAAACCAACGGGTGACCTGTGCATTTCTCTCTTTGGCGTCCCGCATCCAGACCAGGGGGGAATGATCTGTTACCAAGCGAAATGGTCAACTGAGCAAATAATACTGTAGGGACTCCAAGGCCCACGTAATGGCCAGGCACTCTTTCTCCGCTACCCTATAGTTTTTCTCATTTGGGGTGAGTTTTCTACTTAGGTAGTTGACCAGATGCTCCTCTCCATCCACCTCCTGCCACAGGACCACTCCTAGGCCCACGTTAGAGGCTTATGTCTGCACAATGAAGTGCTTCTGAAAGTCGGGGCTAATGAGGACGGGCTGTCCACACAGCGTCACCATCTTGGATTGGTACGCTTTCTTCTCCTGGGGGTTCCACCAAACCATGACCGACTTCTTTCCCTTGAGGAGATTAGTAAGAGGGGTTATTCTCCCTGAAAAATTGGGCATAAACCTCCAGTAATACCCGACGATTCTGAGAAACACTTTCACCTATTTGGTGGTGACAGGTTGGGGCCAGGTGTGAATTACCACTATTTTTTTTTATCTGGGGTTTGATAACCCCACGGCCAATCACATAACCCAAGTACCAGACTTCCTCAAGCTCTATCGCATATTTCCTGGGATTTGCTGTCAAGCCTGCAGTTCTGAGTGACCCTACCACTGCTTGTACCTGGGACAAGTGGGTTTGCCAGTCAGTACTAAAGATGATATCATTTAAGTACGCTGACTCATACCTCCAATGGTGTTCTAGCACTATATCCATCAGCCTCTGGAATGTGGCTGGTGCCCCATGTAGACCAAAAGGCAAGACTGCATAGTGGTAAAGACCCTCCGGTGTTATGAAGGCGGTCTTCTCCTTGGCCGACTCTGTAAGAGGCACCTGCCAATAACCCTTAAGGTACCGTCACATTTAGCGACGCTGCAGCGATCTAGACAACGATCCCGATCGCTGCAGCGTCGCTGTGTGGTCGCTGGAGAGCTGTCACACAGACAGCTCTCCAGCGACCAACTATGCGAAGTCCCCTGGTAACTAGGGTAAACATCAGGTTACTAAGCGTAGGGCCGCGCTTAGTAACCCGAAGTTTACCCTGGTTACCAACGTAAACGTAAAAAAACCAAACACTATATACTTACATTCCAGTGTCTGTCCTCCGGTGCTCTGCTTCTCTGCACTGTGTAAGCACCGGCCAGAAAGCACAGCAGTGACGTCACCGCTGTGCTCTGCTTTACGGCCGACTGGTGCTAGTGCAGAGAAGCAGAGCGCCAGAGGACAGACACCGGAATGTAAGTATGTAGTGTTTTTTTTTTTTTTAAGTTTACGCTGGTAACCAGGGTAAACATCGGGTTACTAAGCGTGGCCCTGCGCTTAGTAACCCGATGTTTACCCTGGTTACCAGTGAAGACATCGCTGAATCGGCGTCACACACGCCGATTCAGCAATGTCTGCGGGAGATCCAGCGATGAAATAAAGTTCTGGACTTTCTGCTCCGACCAACGATGTCACAGCAGGATCCAGATCGCTGCTGCGTGTCAAACATAACGATATCGCTAGCCAGGATGCTGCAACGTCATGGATCACTAGCGATATCGTTGTTAAGTTGGCCAGTGTGAAGGTACCTTTAGTCAGGTTGACCATGGTGAAGTAGTGTGCCTGATCCAGGCACTCGATCAACTCGGCCACCTGGGGCATCGAATAAAGGTCAAACTTCGACACCTCATTCAACTTGCGGAAATCATTACAAAACTGTAATGATGCTTCCGGTTTCGGGATTAGCACATTGGGGCTAGCCCAGTCACTCCGGGATTCCTCAATTACTCCTAGCTAGAGCATTTGTTTCACCTCACTCGCAATGGCTTGTCTTCAGGCCTCGGACACCTCATAAGGTTTTATTTGTACCCTTACATGAGGCTCGGTGACAATGTCATGCTGGATAACGAAGGTATGACCGGGTAATTCCAAGAATATGTCTCCATTCTTTTTAACAAGTTTCCGAGTCTCTCAACACTGCTGTTCCGAGAGAGTGTCCCCTATTTTTACCTTTCTCTCAGCCCTATCCTTGACCAGTGGAAGGGTGTTCCCTGTGGGTACAACCGGGGTTGCCTCCGCCACCAAACATTCCTGGTCCTTCCAAGCTTTCAACAGGTTGACGTGGTACAGCTGTTCGGGTTTTCATCTCCCAGACTGGTAAAATCTATAATTTACCCCTCCACCTTCCCCCGTATCTCAAATGGACCTTCCCACTTGGCCAGGAGCTTTCTCTCTGCAGTGGTCACTAGTACTAGCACCTGGTCCCCTTCTTTAAAGGTCCTGTCCATGACATTTTTATTATACACTCGGCTCTGCATAGCCTGGGCATCAATCAGATGCTCCTTTACTATGGGCTGTACTGCCGCAATCCTGTTCAACGTGCTTGTTACATGCTCGATAACACTCTTATATGGAGTGGGTTCCTGTTCCGATGTCTCCTTGGCTACATCTAGCAGTCCCCTTGGGTGCCTGCCATACAATAACTCAAATGGGGAGTATCCCGTGGATGCCTGCAGTACCTCGGGGATGGCAAACATTAGATAGGGCACCCACCTTTTTTAGCATGGATTTGAGGGTTTTATTATATTAAACCTCTCCACCAACCCGTTGGTTTGTGGGTGGTACACCAACGTACATAGCTGTTTAATCTGGAGCAGCTTACATAGCTCCCTGGTCACCTTGGACATGAAAGGTGTCCCCTGATCTGTAAGGATCTCCTTTGGTAGCCCAAGGTGACAAAACACGGTAAATAGCTCACGAGCTATTAGTTTGTCCGAGGTGTGGAGGAATCGCCTCTGGGTTCCGGATGGCGTAGTCCACGATGACCAAGATATGTTGATGGCCACGGGCGGATTTTACTATCGGCCCTTCCAGATCCATTGCAATCCACTCAAAAGGTACCTCTATAATGGGCAGAGGCACCAATGGACTCCTGTAGTTCGTGTTGGGTGAGGTTAGTTGGCACTCCGGACATGTATCACAGTACCTCTGGACCTCAGCATAGATACCAGGCCCAAAAAAATGCTGCAGTATGCGCTCCTGTGTCTTTTGGCCCCCAAATGCCCGCCCCAACATGTGAGTGTGAGCCATGTCGAGCACCGCCCGACGGTAGGATTGGGGCACTACCAGTTGTTCTACCACATCATCTCAGATTTTATCAACCCTGTAATGTAACTCCTGGTTGATTGCCATCCGTGGGAACACCATCTCTGCACCCAATTGCTGAGCCACCCCATTTATCTCGATTACTCTTTCCCATGCCCTGGTCAGAGTGGGATCATGGAGCTGAGCTGTGCCGAACATACCAGAGGACACTTCCAGCTCAGCAATCGGTGGGGTCTCCTCGACCTCTCCTGCCAATACCTCTAAGGGAAACTTTTCGGGGTCACACTCTGTCCCTAGGTTGGTGACCCCTACAGCAGGTATCTCTGACTCGGGATCTTTGGGTTCTGGGCCCAGAATACCATTTACCCTTGGAGGATTAACCCTGGTCTCCCTCAGGGATCAGAACAGGGGTAAGTCTCTTCCTAATACAGTCCCAAGAGTCTTTACCACCCCACATGTCTTATTTCTCCACACAGGGTGGAAAATGTAACCTCCACGGTCAGGTACTCTCGGTGCTCCACATGTAGGCACACCACTCCACCTTCCTTCCATTAGGATTGTCCCCAGCAACCAGGGACCCATGTACCAGAGTCACCAAGCTCCCCAAGTCCAAGAGATCATCCGTCTGTTACCCATTAACGAGTACCTTGCACAGCTGGGGTTCGGTACTGGCAAGGCCTGTAGTGACAGTGCAGACTGGCTGGGCAAACATAGATACAGAGCACATATACTCGCCGTCCATGGGTTCTGCTGTTAGGGGCAGTTGGCAGCCACATGTGTTACGGAACTGCTACCCAGAACTAGGATAGAAGGGGGGAAACTGACCCTGCACTGAGACTAGGCTGATACCCTACGATGGAGTGGGCGACCCATTCCTTGTGAATAGACCCAGCGACAATCCTAGGTTAATCTTAGCGAATACCTATAGATAGGGGGAAGGGGGTCCCTGAAAGATCTAAGGACTGGGTACAAAAACAGGTCACCTCCTAATAGAAAACACAGAGAAGGCTGCAGAAACCAACTGAAAACAGAAACTAAGGATAGCAGAACCAGAGGTCCCAGAACTGCACAACATCAAACATAGAAAGCTATCAAAGCACCTAGCCAGAACTCTAGTGGATTAACACTGTTGTCCAGCAAGGACTGGGAGGCAGGTGCTCGGTAATAAAGGGTGATACAATCACCTGATCTAAGACAACCCAGCACCAGGGGAAAAAGACCAGCAGCCAGAAAACCACAATAAGATGGCGGATGGTCAAAAGCAAAAAAGATTCTAACAACGTGTCCAGGCCCATGGCATCTCCAACACTTAATAACTGTGACACAAGGGGACCTTGAGGCCAATTTAGGGGACACAGGCCTGTTGTCACTCTCCGTTCGAGCTATCTCCTCAGTTCGGGCGCTGTCCATATCGGCCCCAGTGGAGGGTCGTGGACTTTTCCCAGATCCTGAGGTGGTGGGGCCTTACGCGTCAGCCAAAGTGGAGCAGTGTCCCTTATAAAGTCCTGAGTGGCGGTGTATCACTCCACCAGTCCAATCACCTGGTCCTGAGTGCCCGGGTCCCCTTGTCCCACCCAATGATGTATGGCCGCTGGTAGAGACCTCACTAGCCAGTCGACCACCACCCTCTCTACCATCTGGAAGGGACTTAAGGCCTCAGGCTGTAGTCATTTTTTAACCAACTGCAGCAAGTCATATGCCTGAGACCTGGCAGGATGCGACACCACAAAAGTCCACTGGAATACCCGTTGAGCCCACACAAAGTATTATCCCCTAGTCAGGCAAGGATCTCACCTTTCAGCTTCCCATAGTCCAGGGCATCATTCCGACTGAGACCAAGGTAGGCTTTCTGGGTATCTCCTATCAGGAAGGGGCCACCACTTCAGCCCACTGGGAAAACGGCAAGCTCTTCCGCTACGCTGTGCACTCAATCACGGTGATGAAAGCCTCCATGTCGTCCTTAGGACTCATCTTCCTCAGTGCTGACCGAACCTTGTACCATGCCTCCAACCGGAACTCGGACGCTGGTGGGGGCTGCCTTTCGCATGGCCGCGATCTGCTGCATGAACAGGTCATTTGTCTGCTGCTGACGCTCCTGAAACTGCAGCGCCTCAGTAAATAAGAATAATTAACAAAAAAACAAAGCAAAGATGTTATAAAGTTTTCTAATTTACTGAGATAATGACTTTTGGGGCTTTCATTGGCTGTAACCCATCATCAACATTAATAGAAATAAACACTTGAAATAGATCACTTTGTTTGTAATAACTCTATATAATATATTTGTTTCACGTTTTGTATTGAAGAACTGAAACAAATTAACCTTTTGATGATATTCTAATTTAGTGAGAAGCACTTGTGTTTGTTTTGTTTTATGAAAGCTTAGAGAGAATTCATTTTTTGTGTAACTGGAGAAATATTCCTTTTCTGTCAAAGAGATATCATTTCTGGGGTTCATTGTATCGACTGAAGGGTTTAAGATGGATCTTGAAAAGTTGGAGGCCATAATTGATTGTGTTCAAATTAGAGATGAGAGAGTGTAGGTCCACTGTGTTTTATCAAGACTAGAGTTGAGCGACCTTGACCTTTTTAGAGTCGAGCCGGGTTTTGCGAAACCCGACTATGTCCAAAGTCGGGTCGAGTGAAATCGGCCGATTATGACGTAAAGTCGGGATCGACCGAAACACGAAACCCAATGCAAGTCAATGGGGCAGCATAGTCGGCAGTGAGTGGGGGCCAGGAAAACACCTAGAGTGGCCATTTTAATGTCAAAACCATCCATTCTTCTTAATGAAGCTTGTCAAGCGTAATTTACCTTATAATAATTGGAAGGCATTTGAAATTGGGGGTCATTTGGCTAAAGTTGTGGGGGGTAGGGCTGGTTCAAGTAATTAGTGGGCCCAGGAAATCTGGACCACGTCACGGCAGTGGAGCAGGGAGAGGTAAGTATTTCAACTTTGCAAGTGCTGTGAACCTGAGCAAGCAGGGGGGGCCCACTCGTTGGCATTGGCACTGGCACAGGGCCCCTCAAAGTACAGCGGTGTGTTTGCACGGCGGGGGCGCCTCCCACCGGCAGCAACACTTTTGCGTACTATGAGAGGCCCTGTGCCAGTGACGTCGCCAACTAGTATTCCTCCCCCCACCTGATGAAGGAACCTGCACTTTCATCTGCACCTTCCTCTTTGTCCCCGTGTAAGGTGGTATGGTATGCGGGAAGAGCAACCTGACTTTCAGCAGGGTCACAATGTTGTTGTGTAGCGTGCACGGGGAATGTTGCGTTATGGGTCAATGTACCAGCAGACTCATCTATCACTGGCTGGGCAATGGGCACGATGAAGTGGAAACACAGATATAGGCCCAAAGAAGAAAGTGGGCTAAATGCAGTTCAAAATTGGTAACACAGGAATAACCAGGGGGCATTGCAGTGGAGGACAACTGGAATGAGAGGCTGACACAGAGAGTAGGGCCAAATCAGTAAGTAGTCGAAATGCAGTTCAAAATTGGCAACCGTAGTAAACAGGCGGCACAGCTTTGTTCAGTGGAGGAGAACAGCAAGGAGTGGCAGACACCGATAGTAGGCCCCAAACCAACTAGTACGCCAAATGCAGTTGTTCCATTTAACCACAATTTAATGAGAGCCTGAAGATAGAAGCTCAGGAAAGGCAACCTGGGGAACACCTTGGAGTGTAACACACCATCTCTCTCCACCCCATACCCATTTTGTATGGCCTAATGCAGTGTACTTTTCTACAACTACTAAACGAGAGTCGGAAGACCGAAGCAATGGCAAGGAAACCTGGGGAACACCTTAGAGTGTAACACACCCTCTCTCTACACCCCATACCCAATTTGAAGGCCTAATGCAGTGTAGTTTCCAAGAACTACTAAACGAGAGCCGGAAGATCGAAGCTCAGGAAAGGCAACCTGGGGAACACCTTGGAGTGTAACACACCCTCTCGCTACACCCCATACCCAATTTGAAGGCCTAATGCAGCGTAGTTTCCAACAACTACTAAACGAGAGCCGGAAGATCGAAGCTCAGGAAAGGCAACCTGGGGAACACCTTGGAGTGTAACACACCCTCTCTCTACACCCCATACCCAATTTGAAGGCCTAATGCAGTGTAGTTTCCAAGAACTACTAAACGAGAGCCGGAAGATCGAAGCTCAGGAAAGGCAACCTGGGGAACACCTTGGAGTGTAACACACCCTCTCGCTACACCCCATACCCAATTTGAAGGCCTAATGCAGCGTAGTTTCCAACAACTACTAAACGAGAGCCGGAAGATCGAAGCTCAGGAAAGGCAACCTGGGGAACACCTTGGAGTGGAACACACCATCTCTCTACACCCCATACCCAATTTGAAGGCCTAATGCAGAGTAGTTTCCAAGAACTACTAAACGAGAGCCGGAAGATCGAAGCTCAGGAAAGGCAACCTGGGGAACACCTTGGAGTGTAACACAACGTCTCTCTACACGACGGAAGGGCTGATTCTTAGGAAGGAAGGCTGTTGGAAATAAGCATTGCGCGTCCGAGGGTGATTATATTCTTATTAGGTATATACTCACCCTCGGACGCGCCCTGCTTCTTTATTTGGAATGAATGTTTATTTGCAATGTGGTGTTGACTTTCTCTATTATTTTGGTAATTAATGATTTTATTATTTTCATTATTTTGCATCTTCTCGGCAATAATATAAAGAAGACGCGACAGGACAACACTCGGTGGATGCCATATGTGTGTTTTCAATTTAAAAAAACTTTCAGTTAACTACTTGCAGGAGAAAGTAATTGTAGCTGGTGGCCATTTTTAGTACTGTACCAGATTAGAGTTGTGTGTTTGTTTTTAATGTTAAAATGTCTGCATTTGATATCTCACCAGTATTTTCTTTTTTATAAGCAAAATACTTATTTTTATATTTTCTGATGTTGGTTCCAGGGGTACACGGCCAGCAGTGCCCTGGTCAGTGTAGTAGTAGTTGAAAGAATGGACCGCAGACAGGCATCGAAGGCCTAAAATAATAACACATGGCTGTAGGCAATTTTAAATTGGTTCCAGGGGTACACGGACAGCAGTGGTGTGGTCAGTGGAGGCCTAGTGGAAGGAGTGACCGCAGACAGGCATCGAAGGCCTAAAATAATAACACATGGCTGTAGGCAATTTTAAATTGGTTCCAGGGGTACACGGACAGCAGTGGTGTGGTCAGTGGAGGCCTAGTGGAAGGAGTGACCGCAGACAGGCATCGAAGGCCTAAAATAATAACACATGGCTGTAGGCAATTTTAAATTGGTTCCAGGGGTACACGGGCAGCAGTGACCTGGTCAGTGTAGTAGTAGTTGAAAGAATGGACCGCAGACAGGCATCGAAGGCCTAAAATAAAAAAATTGGGCTGGCTGTAGGCAATTTTAAATTGGTTCCAGGGGTACACGGGCAGCAGTGACCTGGTCAGTGTAGTAGTAGTTGAAAGAATGGACCGCAGACAGGCATCGAAGGCCTAAAATAAAAAAATTGGGCTGGCTGTAGGCAATTTTAAATTGGTTCCAGGGGTACACGGGCAGCAGTGGTGTGGTCAGTGGAGGCCTAGTGGAAGGAGTGACCGCAGACAGGCATCGAAGGCCTAACATAACAAACTTGGGCTGGCTGTAGGCACTTTTAAATTGGTTCCAGGGGTACACGGGCAGCAGTGGTCTGGTCAGTGGAAGTCTAGTGGAAGGAGTGACCGCAGACAGGCATCGAAGGCCTAAAATAATAACACATGGCTGTAGGCAATTTTAAATTGGTTCCAGGGGTACACGGACAGCAGTGGTGTGGTCAGTGGAGGCCTAGTGGAAGGAGTGACCGCAGACAGGCATCGAAGGCCTAAAATAATAACACATGGCTGTAGGCAATTTTAAATTGGTTCCAGGGGTACACGGACAGCAGTGGTGTGGTCAGTGGAGGCCTAGTGGAAGGAGTGACCGCAGACAGGCATCGAAGGCCTAAAATAATAACACATGGCTGTAGGCAATTTTAAATTGGTTCCAGGGGTACACGGGCAGCAGTGACCTGGTCAGTGTAGTAGTAGTTGAAAGAATGGACCGCAGACAGGCATCGAAGGCCTAAAATAAAAAAATTGGGCTGGCTGTAGGCAATTTTAAATTGGTTCCAGGGGTACACGGGCAGCAGTGGTGTGGTCAGTGGAGGCCTAGTGGAAGGAGTGACCGCAGACAGGCATCGAAGGCCTAAAATAATAACACATGGCTGTAGGCACTTTTAAATTGGTTCCAGGGGTACACGGGCAGCAGTGGTCTGGTCAGTGGAAGTCTAGTGGAAGGAGTGACCGCAGACAGGCTTCGAAGGCCTAACATAACAAAATTGGGCTGGCTGTAGGCACTTTAAATTGGTTCCAGGGGTACATGGGCAGCAGTGTATGGTCAGTGGAAGTCTAGTGGAAGGAGTGACGGCAGACAGTCTTCGAAGGCCTAACATAACAAAATTGGGCTGACTGTAGGCACTTTTAAATTGGTTCCAGGGTAACACGGCCAGCAGTGGCCTGGTCAGTGTAGTAGTTGTAGAAAGAAGGGACCGCAGACAGGCTTCGAAGGCCTAACATAACAAAAATGTCAAAACAATGGTATTGTCAGTGCCAGGCATTGAAGGATGTCAGCGGCTAGACTACACATTGGTGAAGCTGTGAGAGATAATTTTGCTAGTGGTAGAGCACTGTTTGAGCTGGGGGGGGGAACTGTCTTGTGGCCGGCGGTACAGGCACAGGGCCCCTCATATTACAACGGTGTGTCTGACGTTGGGTGCGCACCACCACCGCCAGAGACACTTTATTGTACTATGAGGGACCCAGTGGCAGTGCCGTCGACCAAAAGCGGCCACACCCACCTCTTCAGACAAACAGCACTCTCAAGGGTCCAAGCGCAAAGTGGCGATAGCACGGCCCCGTGTGGGGAGTTTGGCCATTTCGTGAGGTGGAAACATGTCGTATGCTGGACAATCAGGTGAAGAAAATTACGAGATTGGAAAAGTCATTCAGAATAGTCCACAGGCAAGACCTTTTCATAGGAAAGCTAGGTGTCAGCCGGGCAGGGTGGGGCAAAAGATTTTGAAATCCAGTTGTGGTTCATTTTAATGAAGGTTAGATCATCTACATTTTGGGTAGCCAGACGAGTCCTTTTTTCTGTTAGTATTGAACCTGCAGCACTGAATACTCTTTCTGATAGGACACTAGCTGCCGGGCAAGCAAGCTCCTGCAATGCATATTCTGCCAATTCTGGCCAGGTGTCTAATTTGGATGCCCAGTAATCAAATGGGAATGACGGTTGAGGGAGAACGTCGATAAGGGATGAAAAATAGTTTGTAACCATACTGGACAAATGTTGTCTCCTGTCACTTTGAATTGATGCTGCAGTACCTGTCCTGTCTGCGGTCATAGAAAAATCACTCCACAACCTGGTCAGAAAACCCCTCTGTCCAACGCCACTTCTGATTTCTGCCCCTCTAACACCTCTGGTCTGCTGGCCCCTGGAGCTCGTGTGAGAACGATCACGGGCGCTGTGTGCAGGGAATGCCAGAAGCAAACGGTCAACAAGAGTTGATTGTTTTGTTGCTAATATTAGTTCCAAGTTCTCATGTGGCATAATATTTTGCAATTTGCCTTTATAGCGAGGATCAAGGAGGCAGGCCAACCAGTAATCGTCATCGTTCATCATTTTTGTAATGCGTGTGTCCCTTTTGAGGATACGCAAGGCATAATCCGCCATGTGGGCCAAAGTTCCCGTTGTCAAATCTGCGGTTGTGCTTGGTTGAGGGGCAGTTGCAGGCAAATCTACGTCACTTGTGTCCCTCAAAAAACCAGAACCCGGCCTTGCCACGCCACCAATTTCCCGTGCCCCCGGGAAAGCTTCCTCATTAAAAATATACTCATCCCCATCATCCTCCTCATCCTCCACCTCCTCTTCGCCCGGTACCTCGTCATGTACACTGCCCTGACCAGACAATCGCTGACTGTCATCAAGGCTTTCCTCTTCCTCTGGTGCAGACGCCTGATCCTTTATGTGCGTCAAACTTTGCATCAGCAGACGCATTAGGGGGATGCTCATGCTTATTATGGCGTTGTCTGCACTAACCAGCCGTGTGCATTCCTCAAAACACTGAAGGACTTGACACATGTCTTGAATCTTCGACCACTGCACACCTGACAACTCCATGTCTGCCATCCTACTGCCTGCCCGTGTATGTGTATCCTCCCACAAAAACATAACAGCCCGCCTCTGTTCGCACAGTCTCTGAAGCATGTGCAGTGTTGAGTTCCACCTTGTTGCAACGTCTATGATTAGGCGATGCTGGGGAAGGTTCAAAGAACGCTGATAGGTCTGCATACGGCTGGAGTGTACAGGCGAACGGCGGATATGTGCGCAAAGTCCACGCACTTTGAGGAGCAGGTCGGATAACCCCGGATAACTTTTCAGGAAGCACTGCACCACCAGGTTTAAGGTGTGAGCCAGGCAAGGAATGTGTTTCAGTTGGGAAAGGGAGATGGCAGCCATGAAATTCCTTCCGTTATCACTCACTACCTTGCCTGCCTCAAGATCTACAGTGCCCAGCCACGACTGCGTTTCTTGCTGCAAGAACTCGGACAGAACTTCCGCGGTGTGTCTATTGTCGCCCAAACACTTCATAGCCAATACAGCCTGCTGACGTATGCCAGTAGCTGCCCCATAATGGGAGACCTGGTGTGCAACAGTGGCAGGTGCGGATGGAGTGTTTGTGCGACTGCGGTCTGTGGACGAGCTCTTGCTTCTGCAGGAGGACGAGGAGGAGGAGGAGGAGGGGGTGCGAACGGCTACAGACAACTGTTTACTAGACCGTGGGCTAGGCAGAACTGTCCCAAACTTGCTGTCCCCTGTGGACCCTGAATCCACCACATTTACCCAGTGTGCCGTGATGGACACGTAACGTCCCTGGCCATGCCTACTGGTCCATGCATCTGTTGTCAGGTGCACCTTTGTGCTCACAGATTGCCTGAGTGCATGGACGATGCGCTCTTTAACATGCTGGTGGAGGGCTGGGATGGCTTTTCTGGAAAAAAAGTGTCGACTGGGTAGCTCGTAGCGTGGTACAGCGTAGTCCATCAGGTCTTTGAAAGCTTCGCTTTCAACTAACCGGTAGGGCATCATCTCTAACGAGATTAGTCTAGCTATGTGGGCGTTCAAACCCTGTGTACGCGGATGCGAGGCTAAGTATTTCCTTTTTCTAACCATAGTCTCATGTAGGGTGAGCTGGACTGGAGAGCTGGAGATCGTGGAACTAGCGGGGGTGCCGGTGGACATGGCAGACTGAGAGACGGTGGGAGATGGTATTGTTGCCGCCGGTGCCCTAGATGCAGTGTTTCCTACTACGAAACTGGTGATTCCCTGACCCTGACTGCTTTGGCCTGGCAAAGATACCTGCACAGATACAGCAGGTGGTGCGCTAAATGGTGGTCCTACACTGCCGGAAGGGATGTTGCGTTGATGACTAGCTTCATTGGCCGAGGGTGCAACAACCTTAAGGGACGTTTGGTAGTTAGTCCAAGCTTTCAAATGCATGGTGGTTAAATGTCTATGCATGCA
This sequence comes from Ranitomeya imitator, assembly GCF_032444005.1. Lineage (NCBI taxonomy): Eukaryota > Metazoa > Chordata > Amphibia > Anura > Dendrobatidae > Ranitomeya > Ranitomeya imitator. The sequence continues at coordinate 388,733,180 of NC_091284.1, read as the reverse complement.
ACTAGTATTGAGACTTTTCAGATTCTGACCTCTGCTTAAGGAAGTAGAACATTTTTGACAGATGACTTTGCGCTGATCAATTGGATGTTGTTTAAAAAAATGCCAGACTGCACTCTTTCTAGCATCGGATACCTTTTCAGGCATTGCAGACTGAGCTTTAACCGGATGGCCACGCTGTCCTCCACCAGGTTTTGGCTTTGCCACGCGTTTTGGGCAAGATACGGGCCCGGCAGATGGAACCTGTGGCGATGTTGATGCCTGCTGCGGCCCCTCCTCCTCCTCTGCTTCAGAACTGCTGCCGCCTGCACCCTGTTCCCCCAATGGCTGCCAATCGGGGTCAAGAACTGGGTCATCTAATAACTCTTCTTGTACCTCCTGCGCAACTTCGTCTGTGTCACCGTGTCGTTCGGTGGTATAGCGTTCGTGATGGGGCAACATAGTCTCATCAGGGTCTGATTCTTGATCAGCACCCTGCGAGGGCAATGTTGTGGTCTGAGTCAAAGGACCAGCATAGTAGTCTGGCTGTGGCTGTGCGTCAGTGCACTCCATGTCAGATTCAATTTGTAATGGGCATGGACTGTTAACTGCTTCACTTTCTAAGCCAGGGACGGTATGTGTAAAGAGCTCCATGGAGTAACCCGTTGTGTCGCCTGCTGCATTCTTCTCTGTTGTTGTTTTTGCTGAAGAGGACAAGGAAGTGACTTGTCCCTGACCGTGAACATCCACTAACGACGCGCTGCTTTTACTTTTACCAGTTTCACGAGATGAGGCAAAAGAGCTAGAGGCTGAGTCAGCAAGATAAGCCAAAACTTGCTCTTGCTGCTCCGGCTTTAAAAGCGGTTTTCCTAATCCCAGAAAAGGGAGCGTTCGAGGCCTTGTGTAGCCGGACGACGAACCTGGCTCCACAGCTCCAGACTTAGGTGCAATATTTTTTCCCCCACGACCACCTGATGCTCCACCACTACCACTACCCTCATTACCAGCTGACAATGAACGCCCCCGGCCACGACCTCTTCCACTAGACTTCCTCATTGTTTTAAAAACGTAACCAAACTAACGTTATTTGTTGCAGTCACACAACTTACACGGTGAGCTATAACTTCTGTATGATTTAGCTACCCCTTTACAGGTTGGTGAGACCACAGCGAAAATCAGGCCCAATGTTACACACTCTTTTTTTGGTGGCTGCAAATTAGAGAGATGCCCCACACGCAGGACTGTCACTGAAGCACAAATGTTAATATTAATGTCACACTATTATTTTTTTTTTATTTTTATTTTTTTCAGGAACACTTTAGAAACCCCCCAAAAAAAAAAAAATAGATTTTTGCAGGGAGAATTTAGAAAACAAATGTAACAAACTATATGCTTTCTATGGGCCACTGAGTGAGAGATGACGCACACAGGAATCAGGAGTGGCACACAAGCCCAGAGGCCAATATTTTTCTACCAATGATTGATGGAGTTATTTTCTCTGGTAGATTTTGGAACCCAAATCAAGGAAAAAAAATGTAGGCTTTCTATGGACCACAATTGGAGAGAGAGAGAGAGAGAGATGGCACACCCAGGAGTCAAGACTGGCACACAAGCAGAAAGGCCAATATTAATCTCCCACTGTTTTTTTTGGTTGTTTTTTTTTTTTTTTTTTTCAGGGAGACTTTAGAAAAAAAAATAATAAAAAAAATATGATTTTATCAGGAAGAATTTAGAAACCAAATAAAATAAAATGATTTTTTCAGGGAGAATTTAGAAAACAAATAAAACCAAAAATAGGCGTTCTATGGCCCACTGACTGAGAGATGACGCACCCAGGAGTCAAGACTGGCACACAAGCAGAAAGGCCAATATTAATCTCCCACTGTTTTTTTTGGTTGTTTTTTTTTTTTTTTTTTTCAGGGAGACTTTAGAAAAAAAAATAATAAAAAAAATATGATTTTATCAGGAAGAATTTAGAAACCAAATAAAATAAAATGATTTTTTCAGGGAGAATTTAGAAAACAAATAAAACCAAAAATAGGCGTTCTATGGCCCACTGACTGAGAGATGACGCACCCAGGAGTCAAGACTGGCACACAAGCAGAAAGGCCAATATTAATCTCCCACTGTTTTTTTTGGTTGTTTTTTTTTTTTTTTTTTTCAGGGAGACTTTAGAAAAAAAAATAATAAAAAAAATATGATTTTATCAGGAAGAATTTAGAAACCAAATAAAATAAAATGATTTTTTCAGGGAGAATTTAGAAAACAAATAAAACCAAAAATAGGCGTTCTATGGCCCACTGACTGAGAGATGACGCACCCAGGAGTCAAGACTGGCACACAAGCAGAAAGGCCAATATTAATCTCCCACTGTTTTTTTTGGTTGTTTTTTTTTTTTTTTTTTCAGGGAGACTTTAGAAAAAAAAATAATAAAAAAAATATGATTTTATCAGGAAGAATTTAGAAACCAAATAAAATAAAATGATTTTTTCAGGGAGAATTTATAAAACAAATAAAACCAAAAATAGGCGTTCTATGGCCCACTGACTGAGAGATGACGCACCCAGGAGTCAAGACTGGCACACAAGCAGAAAGGCCAATATTAATCTCCCACTGTTTTTTTTGGTTGTTTTTTTTTTTTTTTTTTTCAGGGAGACTTTAGAAAAAAAAATAATAAAAAAAATATGATTTTATCAGGAAGAATTTAGAAACCAAATAAAATAAAATGATTTTTTCAGGGAGAATTTAGAAAACAAATAAAACCAAAAATAGGCGTTCTATGGCCCACTGACTGAGAGATGACGCACCCAGGAGTCAAGACTGGCACACAAGCAGAAAGGCCAATATTAATCTCCCACTGTTTTTTTTTTTTTTTTTCAGGGAGACTTTAGAAAAAAAAATAATAAAAAAAATATGATTTTATCAGGAAGAATTTAGAAACCAAATAAAATAAAATAATTTTTTCAGGGAGAATTTAGAAAACAAATAAAACCAAAAATAGGCGTTCTATGGCCCACTGACTGAGAGATGACGCACACAGGAGTCAGGAGTGGCACACAAACCCAGAGGCCAATATTTTTCTACCAATGATTGATGTAGTTATTTTCTCTGGTAGATTTTAGAACCCAAATCAAGGAAAAAAAATATAGGCTTTCTATGGACCACAATTGGAGAGAGAGAGAGAGAGAGAGAGAGAGAGAGAGAGAGAGAGAGAGATGGCACACCCAGGAGTCAAGACTGGCACACAAGCAGAAAGGCCAATATTAATCTCCCACTGTTTTTTTGGTTGTTTTTTTTTTTTTTTTTTTTCAGGGAGACTTTAGAAATAAAAATAATAAAAAAAATATGATTTTATCAGGAAGAATTTAGAAACCAAATAAAATAAAATGATTTTTTCAGGGAGAATTTAGAAAACAAATAAAACCAAAAATATGCGTTCTATGGCCCACTGACTGAGAGAGAGAGAGAGATGGAACGCTTAGTACTGGCACACAAGCCCAAAGGGCAATATTAATCTCCCTTTTTTTTTCCAGGGAGAATTTCTGAAACCCAAAAAAAAAATAAAATAGGCTTTCTATGGCCCACTATTTGTGAGAGAGATGGGACGCTCAGGACTGGCACAGATGGCACGCTCAGGACTGGCACAGAAGCCCAGAGGCCAATATTAATCTCCCTTTTTTTCTGGGAGAATTTATAAAACCAAAAAAATATTTAAATAGGCTTTCTATGGCCCACTATTTGTGAGAGAGATGGCACGCTCAGGACTGGCACAGATGGCACGCTCACAACTGGCACAGAAGCCCAGAGGCCAATATTAATCTCCCTTTTTTTCTGGGAGAATTTATAAAACCAAAAAAATATTTAAATAGGCTTTCTATGGCCCACTATTTGTGAGAGAGATGGCACGCTCAGGACTGGCACAGATGGCACGCTCACAACTGGCACACAAGCCCAGAGGCCAATATTAATCTCCCTTTTTTCAGGGAAAATTTATAAAACCAAAAAAAAAATTAAATAGGCTTTCTATGGCCCACTATTTGTGAGAGAGATGGCACGCTCAGGACTGGCACAGATGGCACGCTCACAACTGGCACACAAGCCCAGAGGCCAATATTAATCTCCCTTTTTTCAGGGAAAATTTATAAAACCAAAAAAAAAATTAAATAGGCTTTCTATGGCCCACTATTTGTGAGAGAGATGGGACGCTCAGGACTGGCACAGATGGCACGCTCAGGACTGGCACAGAAGCCCAGAGGCCAATATTAATCTCCCTTTTTTTCAGGGAGAATTTATAAAACCCAAAAAAAAATAAAATAGGCTTTCTATGGCCCACTATTTGTGAGAGAGATGGCACACTCAGGACTGGCACACAAGCCCAAAGGCCAATATTAATCTCCCACTGTATTTTTATCAGGGAGAATTTATACACCCCACAAAAAAAAATACAGAAAAATGAAAAGGCTTTCTATGGCCCACTATGTGAGAGAGATGGCACACACAGGGATGGCACTCTAGCAGAAATGCCAAATTGCCAATCTTAATCTCCCACCAAAAAAAAAAAAAAAAAAAAAACAGGGAATGTCCTACAATTACTATCTCCCTGCCTGCAGTAATCTCAGCCAGGTATGGCAGGCAGCTACTATCTCCCTGCCTGCAGTAATCTCAGCCAGGTATGGCAGGCAGCAATAAGGAGTGGACTGATGCACAAATGAAATAAAAAGTGTGGACAAACAAAAAAGATAGCTGTGCAGAAAGGAAGGAACAAGAGGATTTGTGCTTTGAAAAAAGCAGTTGGTTTGCACAGCGGCGTACACACAGCAATGCAGCTATCAGGGAGCCTTCTAGGGCAGCCCAATGAGCTACAGCGCTGAGGGGAAAAAAAAAAAAAAAAAAAATTCCACTGTCCCTGCACACCGAGGGTGGTGTTGGACAGTGCAAATCGCTGCAGCACAAGCGGTTTTGTGGTTAATGGACCCTGCCTAACGCTATCCCTGCTTCTGACAAAGCGGCAGCAACCTCTCCCTAAGCTCAGATCAGCAGCAGTAAGATGGCGGTCGGCGGGAACGCCTCTTTATAGCCCCTGTGACGTCGCAGACAGCAAGCCAATCACTGCAATGCCCTTCTCTAAGATGGTGGGGACCAGGACCTATGTCATCACGCTGCCCACACTCTGCGTTTACCTTCATTGGCTGAGAAATGGCGCTTTTCGCGTCATTGAAACGCGACTTTGGCGCGAAAGTCGCGTACCGCATGGCCGACCCCGCACAGGGGTCGGATCGGGTTTCATGAAACCCCGACTTAGCCAAAAGTCGGCGACTTTTGAAAATGTTCGACCCGTTTCGCTCAACCCTAATCAAGACCAAAGTCAGCACGGCCGTCTACCAGGAAATTTTGGAGCACTTCATGCTTCCCTCTGCTGACAAGCTTTTAGAAATGGAAATTCCATTCTGCAGCAGGAATTGGCACCTGTCCATAGTGCCAAAAATGCCAATTCCTGGTTTAAAAACCACAGTATCATTGTACTTGATTGGCGAGCAAACTCGCCTGAACTTAACCCTATAGAGAATCTATGGGGTATTGTCAAGGTGAAGATGAGAGACACCAGATCCAACAATGCAGATGAGCTGAAGGCTGCTATCAAAGCAACCTGGGCTTCCATAACACCTCAGCAGTGCCACAGACTGATCGCTTCCATTCCATGCCATATTGATGCAGTAATTGATGCCAAAGGAGCCCCAACCAAGAATTGAGTGCATTTACTGAATATACATTTCAGTAGGCCAACATTTTGGATTTTAAAATCATTTTTCAAGCTGGTGTTATAAAGTATTCTAATTTACTGAGATAATGACTTTTGGGTTTTCATTGGCTGTAAGCCATAATCATCAACATTAACAGAAATAAACACTTGAAATACATCACTCTGTTTGTAATGACTTGAAATAAATTAACTTTTTGATGATATTCTAATTTTGCACTTCTATCTCCCTGTCTCATGTCTTCCTCCACCTCCACCTGGTCTGCATGCAAAGCTTCATGTTTAATTGTAAGCAGCGACTATTTAAGTAGGCAAAGAAGCGGGATAATTGCCTTATTATGGTGTCATTGCTGCTCACCTTCTCTGTGGAGTCCTCAAAGTATTGGAGAACTGCACAAATGTCAAACATTGATGCCACTCTTTAGTTGTTATGTGCGGAGACTGACCAGAATATCATAGTAACATAGTTATTAAGGTTGAAGGAAGACTTTAAGTCCATCTAGTTCAACCCATAGCCTAACCTAACATGCCCTGACATGTTGATCCAGAAGAAGGCAAAAAAAAGCTTATTTGGCAAATGATAAGCTCCACTTTGGGGAAACAAATTCCTTCCCGACTCGACATACGGCAATCAGACTAGTTCCCTGGATCAACGCCCTATCAAGGAATCTAGTATATATAACCTGCAACATTATACTTTTCAAGAAAGGTATCCATTCCCCTCTTAAATTTAAGTAATGAATCACTCATTACAACATCATACGTCAGAGAGTTCCATAGTCTCACTGCTCTTACAGTAAAGAACCCACGTCTGTTATTATGCCTAAACCTTCTTTCCTCCAGACGTAGAGGATGCCCCCTTGTCCCTGTCTCAGGTCTATGATTAAAAAGATCATCAGAAAGGTCTTTGTACTGTCCCCTCATATATTTCTACATTAAAATAAGATCACCCCTTCATTAAAATAGAATCACCCTCTTCGTTTTTTTCAAACTAAATAGCTCCAAGTGTAATAACCTATCTTGGTATTGCAGACCCCCCCCAGTCCTCTAATAACCTTGGTCGCTCTTTTCTGCAACCGCTCTAGTTCAGCTATGTCTTTCTTGTACACCGGAGACCAGAACTGTGCACAGTATTCTAAGTGTGGTCGAACTAGTGACTTGTATAGAGGTAAAATTATGTTCTCCTCATGTGCATCTATGCCTCTTTTAATGCATCCCATTATTTTATTTGCCTTTGTAGCAGCTGCCTGACACTGGCCACTGAACATGAGTTTGTCATCCACCCATACGCCCAGGTCTTTTTCATTGACGGTTTTGCCCAGAGTTTTAGAATTATTATTATTATTATTTATTTATATAGCACCATTGATTCCATGGTGCTTTACATGAGAAGGGGTTACATACAAGTTACAGATATCACTTACAGTAAACAAACTAACAATGGCAGACTGATACAGAGGGGCGAGGACCCTGCCCTTGCGGGCTTACATTCTACAGGATTATGGGGAAGGAGACAGTAGGTTGAGGGTTGCAGGAGCTCCGGTGTTGAGGCGGAAGCTTCGGTAGTGATGAGACGGCAGTGGGGTCAGTGCAGGCTGTAGGCTTTCATGAAGAGATGGGTTTTCAGGTTCCGTCTGAAGGATCCAAATGTGGTTGATAGTCAGACGTGTTGGGGCAAAGAATTCCAGAGGATGGGGGATATTCGGGAGAAGTCTTGGAGGCGGTTGGATGAGGAGCGAATAAGTGTGGAGGAGAGAAGGAGGTCTTGGGAGGACCGGAGATCACGTGAGGGAAGATGTCGGGAGATTAGTTCAGAGATATATGGAGGAGAATTAACCGCATAGTTATACATCTTATTAATTCTACCCAAGTGCATGACCTCACATTTATCCCCATTAAAGCTCATTTGCCATTTATCATCCCAAGCTTCTAGTTTACATAAACCCTCCTGTAATATAAAATTGTCCTCCTCTGTATTGATTACCCTGCAGAGTTTAGTGTCATCTGCAAATATTGAAATTCTGCTCTGTATGCCCCCTACAAGGTCATTAATAAATATGTTAAAAAGAAGGGCGTTTTGGAGCTGGTTTTCCACAACTGGCCTCTGCTGCTCACAAAGCCTTGCCAGCATATGCAGTGTGGAGTTCCAGCACGTGGTGCTGTAGCTAACTTGCGAAAATGGGCACTGAAGCAGCGTACCTTGACCAGAAGCTCCGGCAAATCTAAGTAAGTTTTCAGAAACCACTGAACTACCAAATTGAGCATGTGGGCCAAGCATGGTATGTGTGTGAGCTTGCCGCCCCCAGGCTACAATCATTATCACACACGACCATGCCTGGTTGGAGGTTCAGCGGTGAGAGTCACCGATATGTCTGGTCTGTTATTCCTTTCAATAACTGTACCGTGGTGTACGGTTTGTCTCTTAGACAACTTAGCTTCAGCAGAGCCTGTTGCCACTTCGCTGAGGCAGTGCTGCAGAGCTTCCGGGTGATGTGAATGACATGCTCTTAGATAGCACATCGGAGATGGAGGATGAGAAAGAGCAGGACAGAGTGCAGAAACTGGTGTAGGAGGTGGAGGAAACACTGATAGAACTAGGACCAGCAATCCTTGGCATCGGTAGCACATGTGCCATGCCAGGGTGGGACTCAGCCCCCACCACCGGATCTTTCAGCCAGTGGACCGTCTGGGAAATGTAGCATTCCTTGCCACAAGCGCTTGTCCACGTGTCAATCATTAAGTGGACAATCCCAGTAAACGCTTTGCTAAGGGCACAGGTGATGTTACTGGATGTGTGCTGGTACAAGGAGGGGATGCCACACCAGGAGAAATAGTGGCAGCTGGGGACTGAGTACCGAGGGACTAAATTTGTTCACTTATAGCAGGCTAATTTTGGATTTTATTTCAAACCAATGAAATTTCACACAAACAAAGGCCTATAGTATTTATGATATTAGTAAATTTTGGTCAATTTTTGAACAACCAAATTTGTACACTTGTAGCAGGCCAACTTTGTTTTTTATTTCAAACCAATGAAATTTCACACAAACCAAGTTCTAGAGTATATATGACAATAGTCAATTTTTGGAAGAAAAATATTTTGTGAACTGTATCAGGCCAAGCAGTTTATAACAATTTTAAACCACCACTTTATATACCACCGTAATGTAACAATAACCGTGTTAAACTATAAAACTAACTATAAAAATTAAATGATTAATTAAACCCAGAAAATATTTTTGAAATTTTTTGGAGTTTTAAATACCAGCATAATGTTACAATAACTGTGCTAAACTATATGAATGATTAATTGAATCCAGAAAAAAATTACCATTTTTTTCATTTTAGAAACCATCGTAATATATAACACAAAGCACATAATACTCCATGAATGACAAATTCGATCCAGAAATTTTTTTAACGTAAATATTTTGAAAGTGTAGTTGATGTGCTCTTATACTCATAAAGGCTTTGCATAAAGTGCAAAGCCAGGAAAACATAATAAGGAGGGTATGTGTCTGCTTCTTCTTCTCCTTCCTCGAGAGGCTAAGGGGACTGCCTCCAACTTCTTTTTGGATCCCAATTTCCAGGTACCTGGGCTGTAAGTGACCCAGCTTTGCATAGTGCCGGAGCTCTCGACATCTAGAAATGGGCAATATTCCCCTGTGTCACCTGCATGGTTGCCTGCTCCCGCATAGGACAGCCTGATCTCTTGAGGTTGGTAGCTCCATCTCAAGCTGCCTCAAGAAGCCTTTACCAGGTATGTTCATTTTGCAAGAAGTGTTCATCTTCCTACCTTCCATCACGGATAACATCTACGGCGTATCAGCAATGTTGCCTCTCCATTTTGAGAAATGTGACCCTGGTTCTAGTCGTTAGCTCCTGCACCCTTCAAAACAAGTGTTCCATTTCTACTGTCCACCAGTTGAACGAGATGTGATGATGGGTCCCAAACTCATTTATGGACCCCCATCTCTGCTGCTGATCATTCTTAATGACCTCCCCATGGGATGCTAACTCTCGGTACTTTGTGGCTAGCGGACCTGCTAGCAGGTCTTTAGCCCTGGTCCTGGCTCACATTCCGCAGTCTGCTCACTAGCTGCTGGCTCTTGGCTCTCCCATCTTCAGTCTGCAAGAAGCCCAGTGGAGAAGGCTGCGGCCCGGGTTCGGGGCTTTGTGGTTCCTGGAAAGCAGCTGGTTCCCGAACACAGGCTCCTACCCCCTCCATTGTCGCCCCAGCTTGGTCAGACTTCAATATTCCTTCGTTCACTCCCTCGGGAATCTTGCTGGATTGTGCCATCATTGTCACCCACTAAGCACGTTACACTGTATGGATGAAAATTTTAGTGAGTGTTATATAACACCGAAATGTAAAACAAATAACGTAATACTCTGTGGATGACTAAGTGAATCCATAAAAAATTTTGATCGCTTTTTTGAGTGTTGTATATCACCAAACTTTAACAGAAAGAATAGTCTATGGATAACTAATTGAATCCAGAAAAAAACGTAAACCTTTTCTGGAGTGTTACATGCCACTGTAATGTAACAAGAGCACCTAATACTCTATGGATGAGTAATTGAATCAAGAAGAATTTGTCAATGCTTTACTTGATTGTTATATAACACCAAAATGTACCGCGAAACACATAATACTCTATGGATCAGTAATTGAATCCAGAAACATTTTTCTGGAGTGATATATACCACAGAAATGTACTACAGAGCTTCTAATATTTTATGAATGAGTAATTCAATAAAAAAAACATTTTGCATGTTTTTGGGAGTGTTATATGACACAGAAATGTGCTACAAAGCAAGTAATACTCTGTGAATGACAATATAGTCAATTTTTTCTTCCCCAAAAAAAGAATGTGGTCAACTGCTCTAGCTATAGATTTTACAACAAACTGCAAAGCCCTAAGCCCTGCCTAACAACTGTTTTCAGCTCCTTTCCTTGCTTTCTGCAACTGTCATTCCCTAGGCTAAATGTACAATTATCTGATGCAAACACCAAAGTATAAGACTAGCTCTTAGAAGGACTGTTAGTATGATGGTTCAGCATCAGCACCAGTGTCAACACTAGAGAACTATGATTCATTAACCCCTTCCCGACCTGTGACACAGCGTATGCGTCATGAAAGTCAGTGCCAATCCGACCTGTGACGCATATGCTGTGTCACAGAAAGATCGCGTCCCTGCAGATCAGGTGAAAGGGTTAACTCCCATTTCACCCGATCTGCAGGGACAGGGGGAGTGGTAGTTTAGCCCAGGGGGGGTGGCTTCACCCCCCCGTGGCTACGATCGCTCTGATTGGCTGTTGAAAGTGAAACTGCCAATCAGAGCGATTTGTAATATTTCACCTAAAAAACTGGTGAAATATTACAATCCAGCCATGGCCGATGCTGCAGTATCATCGGCCATGGCTGGAAACACTTATGTGCCCCCACCCCACCGATCGCCCCCCCAGCCCCCCGATCTGTGGTCCGCTCCCCTCCGTCCTGTGCTCTGCTCCCCCGTCCTCCAATCACACCCCCCGTGCTCCAATCAAACCCCCCCACACACCGATCCCCCCCGCACAGCGATCCCCCCCCGTGCTCCGATCCACCCCCCCGCACAGCTATCCCCCACCCCGTGCTCCAATCCCCCACCCCGTGTTCCGATCCACCCCCCCGTGCTCCAATCCACCCCCCCGTGTTCCGATCCACCCCCCCGTGCTCCGATGCCCCCCCCCCGTGCCCTGATCTCCCCCCCTTATACTTACCTAGCCTCCCGGGGTCCGTCCGTCTTCTTTGCTGGGCGCCGCCATCTTCCAAAATGGCGGGCGCATGTGCAGTGCGCCCGCCGAATCTGCCGGCCGGCAGATTCGTTCCAAAATGAGTTTTGATCACTGAGATATAACCTCTCAGTGATCAAAATAAAAAAAATAGTAAATGACCCCCCCCCCCCTTTGTCACCCCCATAGGTAGGGACAATAAAAAAAAATAAAGAATTTTTTTGTTTTGTTCCACTAATGTTGGGGTAAGAACTAGGGTTAGGGTTAGGGTTAGGGTTAGGGGTAGGGTTAGGGTTAGGGTTAGGGGTAGGGTTAGGGGTAGGGTTAGGGTTAGGGTTAGGGGTAGGGTTAGGGGTAGGGTTGAGGTTAGGTGTAGGGTTAGGGGTAGGGTTAGGGTTAGGAATGTGCACACGTATTCTGGTCCTCTGCGGATTTTTCCGCAGAGGATTTGATAAATCCGCAGTGCTAAACCGCTGTGGATTTATCGCAGATTTACCGCGCTTTTTCTGCACATTTCACTGCGATTTTACAACTGCGATTTTCTATTGGAGCAGTTGTAAAACCGCTGCGGAATCCGCAGAAAGAAGTGACATGCTGCGGAATGTAAACCGCTGCGTTTCCGTGCAGTTTTTCTGCAGCATGTGTACAGCGATTTTTGTTTCCCATAGGTTTACATTGAACTGTAAACTCATGGGAAACTGCTGCGGATCCGCAGCGTTTTCCGCAGTGTGTGCACATACCTTTAGAATTAGGCTATGTGCACATGGTGCGGATTTGGCTGCGGATCCGCAGCAGTGTTCCATCAGGTTTACAGTACCATGTAAACATATGGAAACCAAATCCGCTGTGCCCATGGTGCGGAAAATACCACGCGGAAACGCTGCGTTGTATTTTCCGCAGCATGTCAATTCTTTGTGCGGATTCCGCAGCGTTTTACACCTGTTCCTCAATAGGAATCCGCAGGTGAAATCCGCACAAAAAACACTGGCAATCCGCGGTAAATCCGCAGGTAAAACGCAGTGCCTTTTACCCGCGGATTTTTCAAAAATGGTGCTGAAAAATCTCATACGAATCCGCAACGTGGGCACATAGCCTTAGGGTTAGGGTTGGAATTAGGGTTGTGGTTAGGGTTAGGGGTGTGTTGGGGTTAGGGTTGTGGTTAGGGGTGTGTTGGGGTTAGGGTTGTGATTAGGGTTACGGCTACAGTTGGGATAAGGGTTAGGGGTGTGTTGGAGTTAGAATTGAGGGGTTTCCACTGTTTAGGCACATCAGGGGGTCTCCAAACGCAGCATGGCGCCACCATTGATTCCAGCCAATCTTGTATTCAAAAGGTCAAATGGTGCTCCCTCACTTCCGAGCCCCGACTTGCGCCCAAACAGTGGTTTACCCCCACATATGGGGTACCAGCATACTCAGGACAAACTGCGCAACAATTATTGGGGTCCAATTTCTCCTGTAGCCCTTGGGAAAATAAAAAATTCTGGGCTAAAAATTATTTTTGAGGAAAGAAAACGTATTTATTATTTTCACGGCTCTGCGTTATAAACTTCTGTAAAGCACTTGGGGGTTGAAAGTGCTCACCACATATCTAGATAAGTTCCTTTGGGGGTCTAGTTTCCAAAATGGGGTCACTTGTGGGGGGTTTCTACTGTTTAGCCACACCAGGGGCTCTGCAAACGCAACGTGACGCCCGCAGACCATTCCATCAAAGTCTGCATTTCAAAAGTCACTACTTCCCTTCTGAGCCCCGACGTGTGCCCAAACAGTGGTTTACCCCCACACATGGGGTATCAGCGTACTCAGGAGAAACTGGACAACAACTTTTGTGGTCCAATATCTCCTGTAACCCTTGGGAAAATAAAAAATTCTGGGCTAAAATATTATTTTTGAGGAAAGAAAATGTATTTATTATTTTCACGGCTCTGCGTTATATACTTCTGTGAAGCACTTGGGGGTTGAAAGTGCTCACGTCACATCTAGATAAGTTCCTTTGGGGGTCTAGTTTCCAAAATGGGGTCACTTGTGGGGGGTTTCTACTGTTTAGGCACACCAGGGGCTCTGCAAACGCAACGTGACGCCCGCAGACCATTCCATCAAAGTCTGCATTTCAAAAGTCACTACTTCCCTTCTGAGCCCCGACGTGTGCCCAAACAGTGGTTTACCCCCACACATGGGGTATCAGCGTACTCAGGAGAAACTGGACAACAACTTTTGTGGTCCAATATCTCCTGTAACTCTTGGGAAAATAAAAAATTCTTGGCTAAAATATTATTTTTGAGGAAAGAAAACGTATTTATTATTTTCACGGCTCTGCGTTATAAACTTCTGTGAAGCACTTGGGGGTTCAAAGTGCTCACCTCACATCTAGATAAGTTCCTTGGGGGGTCTAGTTTCCAAAATGGGGTCACTTGTGGGGGGTTTCTACTGGTTAGCCACATCAGGGGCTCTGCAAACGCAACGTGACGCCCGCAGAGCATTCCATCAAAGTCTGTATTTCAAAACGTCACTACTTCACTTCCGAGCCCCAGCATGTGCCTAAACAGTGGTTTACCCCCACATATGGGGTATCAGCGTACTCAGGAGAAACTGGACAACAACTTTTGGGGTCAAATTTGTCCCGTTACCCTTGGGAAAATAAAAAATTGCGGGCTAAAAAATCATTTTTGAGAAGAGAATTTTTTTTTTTTTTCATGGCTCTGCGTCATAAACTTCTGTGAAGCACTTGAGGGTTCAAAGTGCTCACCACACATCTAGATTAGTTCCTTTGGGGGTCTAGTTTCCAAAATGGGGTCATTTGTGAGGGATCTCCAATGTTTAGGCACACAGGGGCTCTCCAAACGCGACATGGTGTCCGCTAATGATTGGAGCTAATTTTCCATTTAAAAAGCCAAATGGCTCCCTTCTGAGCCCTGCCGTGCGCCCATACAGTGGTTTACCCCCACATATGGGGTATCTGCGTACTCAGGACAAACTGGACAACAACATTTGTGGTCCAATTTCTCCTATTACCATTGGCAAAATAGGAAATTCCAGGCTAAAAAATCATTTTTGAGAAAAGAAAAATTATTTTTGATTTTCATGGCTCTGTATTATAAACTTCTGTGAAGCACCTGGGGGTTTAAAGGGCTCACTAGGCATCTAGATAAGTTCCTTGGGGGGTCCAGTTTCCAAAATGGGGTCACTTGTTTGGGAGCTCCAATGTTTAGGCACACAGGGTCTCTCCAAACGCGACATGGTGTCCGCTAACGATGGAGATAATTTTTCATTCAAAAAGTCAAATGGCGCTCCTTCCCTTCCGAGCCTTACCATGTGCCCAAACAGTGGTTTACCCCCACATGTGAGGTATCGGTGTACTCAGGAGAAATTGCCCAACAAATTTTAGGATCCATTTTATCCTGTTGTCCATGTGAAAATGAAAAAATTGAGGCTAAAATATTTTTTTTGTGAAAAAAAAGTACTTTTTCATTTTTACGGATCAATTTGTGAAGCACCTGGGGGTTTAAAGGGCTCACTATGCATCTAGATAAGTTCCTTGGGGCATCTAGTTTCCAAAATGGGGTCACTTGTGGGGGAGCTCCAATGTTTAGGCACACAGGGTCTCTCCAAACGTGACATGGTGTCCGCTAAAGAGTGCAGCCAATTTTTCATTCAAAAAGTCAAATGGCGCTCCTTCCCTTCCAAGCCCTGCCGTGCGCCCAAACAGTGGTTTACCCCCACATATGCAATATCAGTGTACTCAGGACAAATTGGACAACAACTTTCATTGTTCAGTTTCTCCTTTTACCATTGGGAAAATAAAAAAATTGTTGCTGAAAAATCATTTTTGTGACTAAAAAGTTAAATGTTCATTTTTTCCTTCCATGTTGCTTCTGCTGCTGTGAAGCACCTGAAGGGTTAATAAACTTCTTAAATGTGGTTTTGTGCACCTTGAGGGGTGAAGTTTTTAGAATGGTGTCACTTTTGGGTATTTTCAGCCATATAGACCCCTCAAACTGACTTCAAATGTGAGGTGGTCCCTCAAAAAAATGGTTTTGTAAATTTCGTTGTAAAAATGAGAAATCGCTGGTCAAATTTTAACCCTTATAACTTCCTAGCAAAAAAAAATTTTGTTTCCAAAATTGTGCTGATGTAAAGTAAACATGTGGGAAATGTTATTTATTAACTATTTTGTGTCACAAAATGCTCTGGTTTAACAGAATAAAAATTCAAAATGTGAAAATTGCGAAATTTTCAAAATTTTCGCCAAATTTCCGTTTTTATCACAAATAAACACAGAATTTATTGACCTAAATTTACCACTAACACGAAGCCCCATATGTCACGAAAAAACAATCTCAGAACCGCTAGGATCCATTGAAGCGTTCCTGAGTTATTACCTCATAAAGGGACACTGGTCAGAATTGCAAAAAACGGCAAGGTCTTTAAGGTCAAAATAGGCTGGGTCATGAAGGGGTTAAACTGTCCACAAACAGACCTGGACAAGCACTCTATCCCTCCAATATGAACTGTATCTGAGCTGTGCAATTGTATCAGTAACCGAGCTCAGCGGTGCCGGTCCTTTTATAACCTCTGATGATGTAATGCGGCCAGCCAATCACAGTAATGCCACTACCAAGATGGCTATGACATTACAGTGACTCACAGGCAAGAAATTTGGCGAAAATGTTGAAAATTTCGGAACTTTCCAACTTTGAATTTTTATGCAATTAAATCACAGAGATATGTCACACAAAATACTTAATAAGTAATATTTCCCACATGTCTCCTTTACATCAGCATAATTTTGGAACCAAAATTTTTTTGCTAGGGAGTTATAACGGTTAAAAGTTGACCAGCAATTTCTCATTTTTACAACACCATTTTTTTTTAGGGACCACATCTCATTTGAAGTCATTTTTAGGGGTCTATATGATAGAAAATACCCAAGTGTGACACCATTCTTGTACAATTTGTCCTGAGTACGCTGATACCCCACATGTGGGGGTAAACCACTGTTTGGGCGCATGACAGAGCTCGGAAGCGAAGGAGCGCCATTTGACTTTTCAATGCAAAATTGACTGGAATTGAGATGGGACGCCATGTTGTGTTTGGAGAGCCCCTGATGTGCCTAAACATTGAAACCCCCCACAAGTGATTTTAAGTCATTTTTAGGGGTCTATATGATAGAAAATACACAAGTGTGACACCATTCTAAAAACTGCACCCCACAATGTGCTCAAAACCACATTCAAGAAGTTTATTAACCCTTCAGGTGTTTCACAGGAATTTTTGGAATGTTTAAATAAAAATGAACGTTTAACTTTTTTTCACAAAAAATTTAATTCAGCTTCAATTTGTTTTATTTTACCAAGGGTAACAGGAGAAATTGGACCCCAAAAGTTGTTGTATAATTTGTCCAGAGTACGCTGATACCCCATATGTGGGGGTAAACCACTGTTTAGGCGCATCGGAGAGCTTGAAATGGAAGGAGCGCCGTTTGACTTTTCAATGCAAAATTGACAGGAATTGAGATGGGACGCCATGTTGCATTTGGAGAGCCACTGATGTGCCTAAACATTGAAAACCCCACAAGTGACACCATTTTGGAAAGTAGACCCCCTAAGGAACTTATCTAGATGTGTGGTGAGCACACATGTTTATAATGCAGAGCCGTAAAAATAAAAAAAAATTCCCACAAAAATTATATTTTAGCTTCCAGTTTTGTATTTTTCCAAGGGTAACAGGAGAAATTGGACCCCAAAAGTTGTTGTCCAATTTGTCCTGAGTACGCTGATACCCCATATGTGGTGGGGAACCACCATTTTGGTGCATGGGAGGGCTCGGAAGGGAAGGAGCGCCATTTGGAATGCAGACTTAGATAGAATGGTCTGCAGGCGTCACATTGTGTTTGCAGAGCCCCTAATGTACCTAAACAGTAGAAACCCCTCACAAGTGACACCATTTTGAAAAGAAGCCCCCCTAAGGAACTCATCTAGATTTGTTGTGAGAGCTTTGAACCACCAAGTGTTTCACTACAGTTTATAACGCAGAGCAGTGAAAATAAAAAATATATTTTTTTCCACGAAAATGATATTTTAGCCCCAAAATTTTTATTTTCCCAAGGGTAACAAGACAAATTGGACCCCAAACTTGTTGTCCAGTTTGTCCTGAGTACGCTAATACCCAATATGTGAGGGGGAACCACTGATTGGGCGCATGGCAGAGCTCGGAAGGGAAGGAGCGCCGTTTGGAATGCAGACTTAGATTGATTGGTCTGCAGGCATCACGTTGCATTTGCAGAGCCCCTGATGTACCTAAACAGTAGAAACCTGTGTGCCTAAACATTGGAGCTCCCAAACAAGTGACCCTATATTGGAAACTAGACCCCCCCAAGGAACTTATCTAGATGTGTTGTGAGAACTTTGAACCCCCAAGTGTTTCACTACAGTTTATAATGCAGAGCCGTGAAAATAAAAAATCTTTTTTTTCCCCAAAATTATTTTTTAGCCCCCGGTTTTGTATTTATCCAAGGGTAACAGGAGAAATTGGACCTCAAAATTTGTTGACCAATTTGTCCTGAGTACGCTGTTACTCCATATCTGGGGGTAAACCCCTGTTTGGGCGCACAGGAGAGCTCGGAAGGGAAGGAGCACTGTTTTAGTTTTTCAACGCAGAATTGGCTGGAATTGAGATCGGACGCCATGTCGCGTTTGGAGAGCCCCTGATGTGCCTAAACAGTGGAAACACCCCAATTCTAACTGAAACCCTAACCCAAACACACCCCTAACCTTAATCCCAACCATAAACCTAACCACACCCCTAACCCTAATCCCAACCCTAATCCCAACCGTAAATGTAATCCAAACCCTAACTTTAGCCCCAACCCTAACTTTAGCCCCAACCCTAACTTTAGACACAACCCTAACCCTAACCATAACTTTAGCCCCAACCCTAACCCCAACCCTAGCCCTAACCCTAGCCCTAACCCCAACCCTACCCTTAAAGGGACTCTGTCACCTGAATTTGGCGGGACTGGTTTTGGGTCATATGGGCGGAGTTTTCGGGTGTTTGAGTCACCCTTTCCTTACCCGCTGGCTGCATGCTGGCTGCAATATTGGATTGAAGTTCATTCTCTGTCCTCCATAGTACACGCCTGCGCAAAGCAATCTTGCCTTGTGCAGGCGTGTACTATGGAGGACAGAGAATGAACTTCAATCCAATATTGCAGCCAGCATGCAGCCAGCGGGTAAGGAAAGGGTGAATCAAACACCCGAAAACTCCGCCCATATGACCCAAAACCAGTCCCGCCAAATTCAGGTGACAGGTTCCCTTTAAGCCTAACCCTAGCCCTAACCCTAGCCCTAACCCTAGCCCTAACCCCACCTTAACCCTAGCCCTAACCCTAGCCCTAACCCTAGTCCTAACCCTAGCCCTAACCCTTGCCCTAAACCCAACCCTAAGCCTAGCCCTAACCCTAGCCCTAACCCTAACCCTAATGGGAAAATGGAAATAAATATATATTTTTAAATTTTATTATTTTTCCCTAACTAAGGGGGTGATGAAGGGGGGTTTGATTTACTTTATATCATTTTTGGGTGGATTTTTATGATTGGCAGTCGTCACACACTAAAAGACGCTTTTTATTGCAAAAAATAGTTTTTGCAACACCACATTTTGAGAGCTATAATTTATCCATATTTTGGCCCACAGAGTCAAGTCTGGTCTTGTTTTTTGCAGGACGAGTTGACATTTTCATTGGTACAATTTTCGGGCACATGACATTTTTTGATCGCTTTTTATTCCGATTTTTGGGAGGCACAATGAACAAAAAACCAGCAATTCCTGAATTTCTTTTAGGGGGGCGTTTATACCGTTCCACGTGTGGTAAAATTGATAAAGCAGCTTTATTCTGCAGGTCAGTACGATTACAGCGATACCTCATTTATATCTTTTTTTAATCTTTTGGCGCTTTTACACAATAAAAACTATTTTATATAAAAAATAATTTTTTTTGCATCGCTTTATTCTGAGAGCTATAACTTTTTTATTTTTCTGCTGATGATGCGGTATGGTAGCTTTTTTTTTTGCGGGACAAGATGACGTTTTCAGCGGTACCATGGTTATTTATATCCATTTTTTTGATCACGTGTTATTCCACTTTTTGTTCGCCGGTATGATAATAAAGCGTTGTTTTTTGCCTCGTTTTTTATTTATTTTTTGGTGATGTTCACTGAAGGGGTTAACTAGTGGGATAGTTTTATAGAGCGAGTTGTTACGGACGCGGCGATACCAAATATGTGTACTTTTATTGTTTTTTTTATTTACATAAATAAATGGATTTATTGGGATTTTTTTTTAATCTTTATTTGGGGATTTTTTTTTTTTTTTTTATATATACATTCTATTTGTTTTTTTTTTGTTTTTTTACCTTTCTAGCATTGTCCCAGGGTGGGACATCACTATATTTCATCAGATCGCTGATCTGACACTTTGCATAGCATAGCTCTGAGCATGCGCCGGCTAGCCACCTCACTTCGTGATCCAGAAGGAGTCCCGCGGCCATCTTGGATCCGGGGACTCGTTCTGGATCACCGGAACAACGCGATCGCATCGCGTTGCTCCGGTGGGAGAGCGCAGGGAGCGCCCGTCCCTGCGCGATCCCCCTCTATGCCGCTGTCACTAATGACAGCAGCATCAGAGGGGTTAATTGCCCGCGATTGGTGCTAGCGCCAATCGTGGGCATTGCTGCGGGGGGTCACCTGTCATATACAGCTGACACCCGCACCCAATCACCGCGGCACTCAGCGCAAGACCGCGGTGATCGGTGCGCCGTACTAGTACTGCGGCTGGCACAATTGCAGTTGCCGCAGTGCCGTACTAGTACGATGCATGGCACGTAGGGGTTAATGACCTGGCCATTTTTTACAATTCTGACCAGTGTCCCTTTATGAGGTAATAACTCAGGAACGCTTCAACGGATCCTAGCGATTCTGAGATTGTTTTTTCGTGACATATTGAGCTTCATGTTAGTGATAAATTTAGGTCGATAATTTTTGCGTTTATTTGTGAAAAAACAGAAATTTGGCAAAAATTTTGAACATTTTGCAATTTTCAAATTTTTAATTTTTATTCTATTAAACCAGAGAGTTTTGTGACACAAAATAGTTAATACATAACATTTCCCAAATGTCTACTTTACATCAGCATAATTTTGGAAACATTTTTTTTTGCTAGGAAGTTATAAGGGTTAAAATTTGACCAGTGATTTCTCATTTTTACAACAAAATTTGCAAAACCATTTTTTTAGGGACCACCTCACATTTGAAGTCACTTTGAGGGGTCTATATGGCTGAAAATACCCAAAAGTGACACCATTCTAAAAACTGCACCCCTCAAGGTGCTCAAAACCACATTCAAGCAGTTTATTAACCCTTCAGGTGCTTTACAGCAGCAGAAGCAACATGGAAGGAAAAAATTAACGTTTAACTTTTAAGTCACAAAAATGAACTTTTAGCAACAATTTTTTTTATTTTCCCAAGGGTAAAAGGATAAACTGGACACTAAAAGTTGTTGTACAATTTGTCCTGAGTATGCCGATAACCCATGTGTGGGGGGAATCATTGTTTGGGCGCACAACAGGGCTCGGAAGGGAAGGAATGAAAAATTGGCTCCAATCTTTAGCGGACACTATGTCGCATTTGGAGAGCCCATGTGTGCCTAAAGATTGGAGCTCCCCCACAAGTGACCCCAAACTATACCCCCCAAGGAACTTATCTAGATGCATAGTGAGCACTTTCAACCCCCAGGTGCTCCACAAATTGATCCATAAAGATGAAAAAGTACTTTTTTTCACAAAAAAATTCTTTTAGCCTCAATTTTTTCATTTTCTCATGGGCTACATACAAGATAAAATGGATCTTAAAATGTGTTGGGCAATTTCTCCTGAGTACACCGATACCTCATATCTGGGGGTAAACCACTGTTTGGGCACACGACAAGGCTCGGAAGGGAAGGAGTGCCATTTGACTTTTTGAAAGAAAAATTAGCTCCAATTGTAAGCAGACACCATGTTATGTTTGGAGAGCCCCTGTGTGCCTAAACATTGGAGCTCCCCCACAAGTGACCCCATTTTGGAAACTACACCCCCCAAAGGATTTATCTAGATGCATAGTGAGCACTTTCAACCCCCAGGTGCTTCACAAATTGATCCGTAAAAATGAAAAAGTACTTTTGTTTCACATAAAAATTCCTTTAGCCTCAATTTTTTCATTTTGTCATGGGCTACAGGATAAAATGGATCTTAAAATGTGTTGGGCAATTTCTCCTGAGTACACTGATGCCTCACATGTGGGGCTAAACCACTGTTTGGGCACACGGCAAGGCTCGGAAGGGAAGGAGCGCCATTTGACTTATTGAAAGAAAAATTAGCTCCAATCGTTAGCGGTCACCATGTCGCATTTGGAGAGCCCCTGTGTGCCTAAACATTTGAACTCCCCACAATTGACACCATTTTGGAAACTAGACCCCCCAAGGAACTCATTCAGATGTGTTATGAGCACTTTGAACCTCCAAGTGCTTCACAGAAGTTTATAACGCAGAGCCATGAAAATAAAAAATCATTTTTCTTTCCTCAAAAATTATTTTTTAGCCCACAAATTTTTATTTTCACAAGGGTAACAGGAGAAATTGGACCTCAAAAGTTGTTGTCCAGTTTGTCCTGAGTACGCTCATACCCCATATGTGGGGGTAAAGCACTATTTGGGCATGGCAGAACTCGGAAGGGAAGTAATGATGTTTTGGAATGCAGACTTTGATGGAATGGTCTGCGGGCATCATGTTACGTTTGCAGAGCCCCTGATGTGCCTAAACAGTAGAAACCCCCCACAATTGACCCCATTTTGAAAAATAGAGCCCCCAAGGAACATATCTAGATGTGTGGTGAGCACTTTGAACCCCCAAGTGCTTCACAGAAGTTTATAACGCAGAGCCATGAAAATAAAAAATCATTTTTCTTTCCTCAAAAATTATATTTTAGCTCGCAATTTTTTATTTTTACAAAGGTAACAGGAGAACTTGGACCCCAAAAGTTGTTGTCCAGTTTGTCCTGAGTACGCTGATACCCCATATGTGGGGGTAAACCACTGTTTGGGTGCATGGCAGAGCTCGGAAAAGAAGTAGTGACTTTTTGAAATGCAGACTTTGATGGAATGGTCTTCGGGTGTCATGTTATGTTGGCAGAGCCCCTGATGTACCTAAACAGTAGAAACCCCCCACAAGTGTCTCCATTTTGGAAACTAGGCCCCCCAAGGAACTTATCTAGATGTGTGGTGAGCTGTTGTGAATTCTGTGGCCAAGCTCCCTCCTGTGGTCGTGAGTGGTACTGCGGCTGGTTCTGTCTATAAGCTTCCTTTGGTGGATGAGAGTGGTACTGCGGCTTCTGAGTTTCCTTCCTCAGGTGATGAGGTTAAGTCGTTAGGTGCTGCTCTATTTAACTCCACCTGGTGCTTTGATCCTGGCCTCCAGTCAATGTTCTAGTATTGGTCTTGCTTCCTCCTGGATCGTTCCTGTGGCCTCTCTATCCTGCATAAGCTAAGTTCTGCTTGTGTTATTTTTGTTTGCTATATTTTCTGTCCAGCTTGCTATATTGGTTTTTCTTGCTTGCTGGAAGCTCTGAGACGCAGAGGGAGCACCTCCGTACCGTTAGTCGGTGCGGAGGGTCTTTTTGCCCCTCTGCGTGGTTGTTTGTAGGTTTTTGTGTTGACCGCAAAGCTATCTTTCCTATCCTCGGTCTATTCAGTAAGTCGGGCCTCACTTTGCTAAATCTATTTCATCTCTGTGTTTGTATTTCATCTTTACTCACAGTCATTATATGTGGGGGGCTGCCTTTTCCTTTGGGGAATTTCTCTGAGGCAAGGTAGGCTTATTTTTCTATCTTCAGGGCTAGTTAGTTTCTCAGGCTGTGCCGAGTTGCATAGGGAGCGTTAGGCGCAATCCACGGCTACCTCTAGTGTGGTGTGATAGGATTAGGGATTGCGGTCAGCAGAGTTTCCACGTCTCAGAGCTCGTCCTATGTTTTTGGTAAATGTCAGGTCACCTTGTGTGCTCTGAACTTCAAGGTCCATTGTGGTGCTGAATTACCTGTTCATAACAGTACTGGAGGCCCAAAGTACTAATGCTTCTCAATAGAGGGAAAAGAGAAGTTCTGAGACCATTTTTTTTCTTTGCACTGTGTTCTGTCTTTCTTTTCCCCTTTACATCAGGGTGGTTCAGAACATAGGTGTGGACATGGACATTCAGGGTCTGTCCTCTTTGATGGATAATCTCACTATAAGAGTACAGAACATTCAAGATTTAGTGGTTCAGAATACTATGTTAGAACCTAAAATTCCTATTCCTGAGTTATTTTCTGGAGATAGAGCTAAGTTTTTGAATTTTAAAAATAATTGTAAACTGTTTCTGGCTTTGAAACCCCGCTCCTCTGGTGACCCAGTTCAACAAGTTAAAATCATTGTTTCTTTATTACGTGGCGACCCTCAAGACTGGGCATTTTCCCTTGCGCCAGGCGATCCTGCATTATGTAATATTGATGCGTTTTTTCTGGCGCTCGGATTGCTGTACGACGAACCTAATTCAGTGGATCAGGCAGAGAAAAATTTGCTGGCTCTGTGTCAGGGTCAGGATGAGATAGAGATTTATTGTCAGAAGTTTAGAAAGTGGTCCGTGCTCACTCAATGGAATGAATGTGCGCTGGCAGCTATTTTCAGAAAGGGTCTCTCTGAAGCCCTTAAGGATGTCATGGTGGGATTTCATATGCCTGCTGGTCTGAATGAGTCTATGTCTTTGGCCATTCAGATCGGTCGACGCTTGCGCGAGCGTAAATCTGTGCACCATTTGGCGGTATTATCTGAGCATAAACCTGAGCCTATGCAGTGCGATAGGACTTTGACCAGAGCTGAAAGGCAAGAACACAGACGTCAGAATGGGCTGTGTTTCTACTGTGGTGATTCCACTCATGCTATCTCCGATTGTCCTAAGCGCACTAAGCGGTTCGCTAGGTCTGCCACCATTGGTACGGTACAGTCGAAATTTCTTTTGTCCGTTACTTTGATCTGCTCTTTGTCTTCCTATTCTGTCATGGCATTTGTGGATTCAGGCGCTGCCCTGAATTTGATGGACTTGGAGTTTGCTAGGCGCTGTGGGTTTGTCTTGGAGCCCTTGCAGTGTCTTATTCCATTGAGAGGAATTGATGCTACGCCTTTGGCCAAGAATAAGCCTCAGTATTGGACCCAGCTGACCATGTGCATGGCTCCTGTGCACCAGGAGGATATTCGCTTTCTGGTGTTGCATAATCTGCATGATGTGGTCGTGTTGGGGTTGCCATGGCTACAAGTCCATAACCCAGTATTAGATTGGAAATCAATGTCTGTGTCCAGCTGGGGTTGTCAGGGGGTACATGGTGATGTTCCATTTCTGTCTATCTCATCATCCACCCCTTCTGAAGTCCCAGAGTTCTTGTCTGATTACCGGGATGTATTCGATGAGCTCAAGTCCAATGCCCTACCTCCGCATAGGGATTGTGATTGTGCTATCGATTTGATTCCTGGTAGTAAGTTTCCTAAGGGTCGACTGTTTAATTTATCTGTACCTGAGCACGCCGCTATGCGGAGTTACGTGAAGGAGTCTTTGGAGAAGGGTCATATTCGCCCGTCATCGTCGCCATTGGGAGCGGGTTTCTTTTTTGTGGCCAAGAAGGATGGTTCGCTGAGACCTAAATAAAATTACGGTCAAATTTCAGTACCCCTTGCCGCTGCTGTCTGATTTGTTTGCTCGGATTAAGGGGGCTAGTTGGTTCACCAAGATAGATCTTCGTGGTGCGTATAATCTTGTGCGTATCAAACGGGGCGATGAATGGAAAACAGCATTTAATACGCCAGAAGGCCATTTTGAGTACCTGGTTATGCCATTCGGACTTTCTAATGCTCCATCAGTGTTTCAGTCCTTTATGCATGACATCTTCCGAGAGTACCTGGATAAATTCCTGATTGTATACTTGGATGATATTTTGGTCTTCTCGGATGATTGGGAGTCTCATGTGAAGCAGATCAGAATGGTGTTCCAGGTCCTGCGTGCTAATTCTTTGTTTGTGAAGGGGTCAAAGTGTCTCTTTGGTGTTCAGAAGATTTCATTTTTGGGGTTCATTTTTCCTCCTTCTACTATCGAGATGGACCCTGTTAAAGTTCAGGCCATTTATGATTGGACTCAGCCAACATCTCTGAAGAGTCTGCAGAAGTTCCTGGGCGTTGCTAATTTTTATCGTCGCTTCATCGCTAATTTTTCTAGCATAGCTAAACCGTTGACTGATTTAACCAAGAAGGGTGCTGATGTGGTCAATTGGTCTTCTGCTGCTGTGGAAGCTTTTCAGGAGTTGAAGCGTCGTTTTTCTTCTGCCCCTGTGTTGTGCCAACCAGATGTTTCGCTTCCGTTCCAGGTCGAGGTTGATGCTTCCGAAATTGGAGCAGGGGCTGTTTTGTCGCAGAGAAGTTCTGATTGCTCGGTGATGAAACCATGCGCCTTCTTTTCCAGGAAATTTTCGCCTGCTGAGCGAAATTATGATGTTGGCAATCGAGAGTTGCTAGCCATGAAGTGGGCATTCGAGGAGTGGCGTCATTGGCTTGAAGGAGCTAAGCATCGCGTGGTGGTCTTGACTGATCACAAAAACTTGACTTATCTCGAGTCTGCCAAACGGTTGAATCCTAGACAGGCTCGTTGGTCGCTGTTTTTCTCCCGTTTTGACGTTGTGGTTTCGTACCTTCCGGGCTCTAAAAATGTGAAGGCGGATGCCCTGTCTAGGAGTTTTGTGCCCGATTCTCCAGGTTTGTCTGAGCCGGCGGGTATTCTCAAAGAGGGGGTAATTTTGTCTGCCATCTCCCCTGATTTGCGGCGGGTGCTGCAAAAATTTCAGGCTAATAGACCTGACCGTTGCCCATCGGAGAAACTGTTTGTCCCTGATAGGTGGACGAATAAAGTTATCTCTGAGGTTCATTGTTCGGTGTTGGCTGGTCATCCTGGAATCTTTGGTACCAGAGATTTGGTGGCTAGATTCTTTTGGTGGCCGTCTCTGTCGCGGGATGTGCGTTCTTTTGTGCAGTCCTGTGGGATTTGTGCTCGGGCTAAGCCCTGCTGTTCTCGTGCCAGTGGGTTGCTTTTGCCCTTGCCGGTCCCGAAGAGGCCTTGGACGCATATCTCTATGGATTTTATTTCGGATCTCCCCGTCTCTCAAAGAATGTCGGTCATTTGGGTGGTTTGTGATCGCTTCTCTAAGATGGTCCATTTGGTGCCCTTGTCTAAATTGCCTT
Organism: Ranitomeya imitator; assembly: GCF_032444005.1. Classification (NCBI taxonomy): domain Eukaryota; kingdom Metazoa; phylum Chordata; class Amphibia; order Anura; family Dendrobatidae; genus Ranitomeya; species Ranitomeya imitator. Next base: position 388,706,335 of record NC_091284.1, on the reverse strand, counting down.
CCTCCTCTGATTTGGTGCCATTGTTTTTTCAGCATGTGGTTCGTTTACATGGCATTCCAGAGAACATCGTTTCTGAGAGAGGTTCCCAGTTTGTTTCGAGGTTTTGGCGAGCCTTTTGTGCTAGGATGGGCATTGATTTGTCTTTTTCCTCGGCTTTCCATCCTCAGACAAATGGCCAGACTGAACGAACCAATCAGACCTTGGAAACATATCTGAGATGTTTTGTTTCTGCTGATCAGGATGATTGGGTGTCCTTTTTGCCTTTGGCTGAGTTCGCCCTTAATAATCGGGCCAGCTCGGCTACTTTGGTTTCGCCGTTTTTCTGCAATTCTGGGTTCCACCCTCGTTTCTCTTCAGGGCAGGTTGAGTCTTCGGACTGTCCTGGTGTGGATACTGTGGTGGATAGGTTGCAGCAGATTTCGACTCATGTAGTGGACAATCTGACTTTGTCCCAGGAGAAGGCTCAACGTTTTGCTAACCGCAGGCGCTGTGTGGGTCCCCGACTTCGTGTTGGGGATTTGGTTTGGTTGTCATCTCGTTATATTCCTATGAAGGTTTCCTCTCCTACATTTAAGCCTCGTTTCATTGGTCCATATAGGATTTCTGAGGTTCTTAATCCTGTGTCTTTTCGTTTGACTCTTCCGGCTTCTTTTTCCATCCATAACGTGTTCCATAGGTCATTGTTGCGGAGATACGTGGCACCTGTGGTTCCATCTATTGATCCTCCTGCTCCGGTTATGGTTGAAGGGGAATTGGAGTATATTGTGGAGAAGATTTTGGATTCTCGTGTTTCGAGACGGAAACTCCAGTATCTGGTTAAGTGGAAAGGTTATGGTCAGGAAGATAATTCCTGGGTCTTTGCCTCTGATGTCCATGCTGCCGATCTGGTTCGTGCCTTTCATGTGGCTCATCCTGGTCGGCCTGGGGGCTCTGGTGAGGGTTCGGTGACCCCTCCTCAAGGGGGGGGGTACTGTTGTGAATTCTGTGGCCAAGCTCCCTCCTGTGGTCGTGAGTGGTACTGCGGATGGTTCTGTCTATAAGCTTCCTTTTGGTGGATGAGAGTGGTACTGCGGCTTCTGAGTTTCCTTCCTCAGGTGATGAGGTTAAGTCGTTAGGTGCTGCTCTATTTAACTCCACCTGGTGCTTTGATCCTGGCCTCCAGTCAATGTTCTAGTATTGGTCTTGCTTCCTCCTGGATCGTTCCTGTGGCCTCTCTATCCTGCATAAGCTAAGTTCTGCTTGTGTTATTTTTGTTTGCTATATTTTCTGTCCAGCTTGCTATATTGGTTTTTCTTGCTTGCTGGAAGCTCTGAGACGCAGAGGGAGCACCTCCGTACCGTTAGTCGGTGCGGAGAGTCTTTTTGCCCCTCTGCGTGGTTGTTTGTAGGTTTTTGTGTTGACCGCAAAGCTATCTTTCCTATCCTCGGTCTATTCAGTAAGTCGGGCCTCACTTTGCTAAATCTATTTCATCTCTGTGTTTGTATTTCATCTTTACTCACAGTCATTATATGTGGGGGGCTGCCTTTTCCTTTGGGGAATTTCTCTGAGGCAAGGTAGGCTTATTTTTCTATCTTCAGGGCTAGTTAGTTTCTCAGGCTGTGCCGAGTTGCATAGGGAGCGTTAGGCGCAATCCACGGCTACCTCTAGTGTGGTGTGATAGGATTAGGGATTGCGGTCAGCAGAGTTTCCACGTCTCAGAGCTCGTCCTATGTTTTTGGTAAATGTCAGGTCACCTTGTGTGCTCTGAACTTCAAGGTCCATTGTGGTTCTGAATTACCTGTTCATAACAGTGAGCACTTTGAACCCCCAAGTGCTTCACAAAAGTTTATAATGCAGAGCTGTGAAAATAAAAAATCTTTTATTTCCTCAAAAATGATTTTTTTAGCCGCAATTTTTTATTTTCACAAGGGTAACATGAGAAACTGAACCCCAATAGTTGTTATCCAGTTTGTCCTGAGTACGCTGATGCCAAATATGTGGGAGTAAACCACTGTTTGGGCACACTTCGGGGCTCGGAAAGGAAGTAGTGACGTTTTGAAATGCAGACTTTGATGGAATGGTCTGGGCGTCACATTGCGTTTGCAGAGCCCCTGATGTACCTAAACAGTAGAAACCCACCACAAGTGACCCCACTTTGGAAACTAGACCCCTCAAGGAACTTATCTAGATTAGTGGTGAGCACTTTGAACCCCCAAGTGCTTTGCAGAATTTTATAATAAAAAATCTTTTTTTCCCACAAAAATAATTTTTTAGCCCCCATTTTTTTATTTTTCCAAGGGTAACAGGAGAAATTAGACCCCCAAAATTGTTGTACAATTATTCCTGAGTACGCTTATGCCCCATATGTTTGGGTTAACCACTGTTTGGGCACACGTCGGGGCTCGGAAGGGAGGGAGCACCATTTGACTTTATGAATGCAAGATTGGCTGGAATAAATGGTGGCACCATGTCGTGATTGGAGACCCCCTGATGTGCCTAAACAGTGGAAACCTCTCAATTCTAACTCCAACACTAACCCAAACACACCCCTAACTCTAATCCCAACCCTAACCCTAATCCCAACCCTAACCCCAACACACAACCAACCCTAATCCCAACCCTAACCATAATCCTAACCACAAGCCTAACCCCAACACACCACTAACCCTAATCCCAACCCTAACTCTAATCCCAACCCTAACCCCAACACACAACCAACCCTAATCCCAACCCTAACCACAAGCCTAACCCTAACCTCAACACACCCCTAACCCTAATCTTAACCCTAATTCCAACCCTAACTCTAATTCCAACCCTAACTCTAGTTCCAGCCCTAACCCTAAGGCTGTGTGCCCACGTTGCGGATTCGTGTGCGGATTTTTCCGCACCGTTTTTGAAAAATCCGCAGGTAAAACGCACTGCAGATTTACTGCGGATTTCCAGTGTTTTTTGTGCGGATTTTACCTGCGGATTCCTATTGAGAAACAGGTGTAAAATGTTGCGGAATCCGCACAAAGAATTGACATGTTGCGGAAAATACAGCGCAGCGTTTCCGCACGGTATTTTCTGCACCATAGGCACAGCGGATTTGGTTTTCCATAGGTTTACATGGTACTGTAAAACGTGATGGAAAACTGCCAGAATCCGCAGTGGCCCATCCGCTGCGGATCCGCAGCCAAATCCGCGCCATGTGCACATAGCCTATTTCTAACCCTAATTGCAACCCTAACCCTAACCCTAGCCCTAACCCTAACCCTAGCCCTAACCCTAACCCTAACCCTAACCCTAACCCTAACCCTAGTTCTAACCCTAACCCTAGTGGAAAAATAAAAATAAATGTATTATATTTATTTCATTATTTTCCCTACCTATGGGGCTGATAAGGGGGGGCTTTATTTACTTTTTTTATTTTGATCACTGTGATATAACCTATCACAGTGATCAAAATGTACCTGTAACGAATCTGCCGGCCGACAGATTCAGCGGGCGCACTGCGCATGCGCCCGCCATTTTGGAAGATGGCGGCACAAATCAAAGATGCCGCACGGACATCGGGAGGGTCTCCAGTGGTATGGGGGGGGGATCGGACAGTGGGAGGCACCAGAGGGGAGAGGAGGGGAGAGGAATGCAGCGGAGGGCAGCGGAGCACAAAACGGAGGTGAGGAAAGACTGACAGCGGCAGCAGATCACCGCTGTCAGTTAGTGGGTGGGTCAGATCACGGTCTCCAGCCATGGCCGATGATATTGCAGTATCGGCCACGGCTGGATTGTAATATTTCACCAAATTTCATAGGTGAAATATTACAAATTGCTCTGATTGGCTGTTGCACTTTCAACCGCCAATCAGAGCAATCGTAGCCACGTTGGAGCAAAGCCACCCCCCCGGGCTAAAGTACCACTCCCCCTGTCCCTGCAGATGAGGTGAAATTGAAGTTAACCTTTTCACCCAATCTGCAGGGACTCGATCCCTCCATGACGCCACATAGGCGTCACAGGTTGGATTGGCACCGACTTTCATGATGCCTACGTGGCGTCACAGGTCTGGAAGGGGTTAATATTCTGGGAAGGAGCCAAAAGCCATAAAGGTTCCCAGGCCATTTATATCAGCTCACAGCTGTTTGCTTAGCCTCTACTTGCTAGTTTACAGGGGAACCCCAGAAAAAAATTGACATGGTGTTCCCCTATAAAATCAAACCAGGAAAGGCAAATCAGACAGCTGCGGGCTGATATTAATAGCCTGGGAAGGGGCCATGGATATTGACACCCCCCAAGCTAAAAACATCAGCTCTCAGCCACCCCAGAAAAGGCATATCTATAAGATGCGCTAATTCTGGAACTTAGCCTCGCTCTTCCCACTTGCCCTGTAGCAGTGGTAAGTGGTGATCATATTTGTGGGGTTGTTGTCACATTTGTATTGTCAAGTGACATCAAGCCCACGGCTTAGCAATGGAGAGGCATCTGCAAGACACCTATCCATTATGAAACCTATAGCTTTATTGTAAATAAAGACACAGCCAGAATAAAGTCCTTTATTTGAAATAATCACACAGACTCCTTTAATGAATCTTAATTTACCATAGTTACTGAATTCCTAATCCTCGCTGCCTTCGTCTCCTTCAACAAAAATAAAATAATAAACCAACATATAATACTATCCTGTCCAACGTAGTCAGTTTAATATTGAGTATCCCACGGTGATCTCACATGTAGAACAGTTACATTAGGAGATGACCACTCTATACAGCCTCCGGCGATACATTGACTGGAGGTAATCACTCCCACAGTGTATCACTGAGTCGCCGTGAGAGTTCACCGGAGTCCAGCCCCAGTGCTCTTGCGGCACGCTGCATGAGAACTTTCCCAAGCAGCGGTGCTGTGAGAGAACTGGAGCTGATCAGCTGATGAACTCTGGTGAACTCTCACTGCAGCTCAGTGATACACTGTGGGAGCGAGCAACTCCTGTCAATGTATAGCTGGAGGCTGGGTGAGATCGACGTGGGACACTCAGCATTAAATGGAGTATGGCGGACAGGGAGCATGTGTTGGTTTATTATTTTTGATTGCTTGAAGGAGACGCGGGTGTCGGGGATTAGGTGTTCGGTGAGTATGTATTGTGTATGTTATTATGTCAATATTTTGATTTTTTTTTACAACACAGGTGCCGAATGATGATACTATGCTCCCATCATAGGCTCATGCTGTCACTGTTATATGTGACAAAACTCGCAGCCAGATGGGAGTTGTAGTCCGCCTGGGCACACACAGACAGAAACACAGACAGACACCCGCAGACAGAAACAGACAAATACACACATATTCTCTGCTCACACATATTCTTCACCTTCACATATTCTCCGCTCACACATATTCTCCACCCACACACTCCTACTTCTGACATCATTTCCCTTTGACAAATCGCAGCGTTTTAGACAGCAAATCTGCAGCAAATACGCAAACCTTTTTACACCTGCGGTTTTGCTGCGGATTTGACTGACTCAATAGAAGTCAATGGGTGCAGAAACACTGCAGATCTGCAAAAAGAATTGACATGCTGAGGAAAATAAAACTCTGTGAATCAGGACAGAATTTTCCGCAGCATGTGCGCACCAATTCTGGATTCCAATTGATTAACATTGCTTCAGCAATCCTTTGCCGATTTGGTGCAATTCCGTGCAGAAAAAACGCTGTGGATCCGCAACAAATCCGCAATGTGTGCACATAGCCTTAAGCATTACAATGTTTTTTTAGAACTTGCCAATTCCTACAGAAAATATCTTAGGGGTTTTTCACTGATTGTTAAACCTCTTACCAATCTCACACCTAAGGGGGCGGATCTTAAGCTTTGGTCACTGGATGCTATTGGTGCATTTAATAAATTTAAAGAGTGTTTCATGTCCGATTCAGTTTAAATCCAACCTGATCTCAGAAACCATTCATTGCGGAGGTGGAAGCCTCAGAATTCGGAGTAGGCCCTGTATACCTCAAGATTCCAAAACAATGAGCAACTTGCGACCGTGTGCTTTTTTCCCATTTTAAAATGAAGCAGTGAGTCAGATATCTGACTGCAACTACATTCATCCTCTTTGGTGCTTCCAGAAAAAAACAAGTGCAGTGCTTGGCAGCCATTTAGGGAAAGAATTGATCACTGATAGGAGTCATACATGATGCTCCATTCTAATGGGATAAAAGTTTCACATTCTGCCCATTGGCCATATCCTAGCACTGGGACACCCACCATTAAATAAATTATCACTTTTCCTATGGACAGGCGATTGCTTGTCTTCACCGGAGAACCCCTGTAAGTGTATCTTTGTTACTCGGTAATAGTCACAGGACAGGAAGTGGTTAAACTTCCAACTATTTAATTTCTAATGGAAATAAAGAATCTTCTCCTTATTCATTTCACAGAGAACAAGTGACCTTCATACATAACACAATCCACTATACATATATATACATTGTAGCGTTTCCCTTACTTCGGGTCTTGGGGTACACTCGCTTTGCACGGGAATAACGCATAAAGGCATGATTTTTCCACAAAAACAGTCTATTCTGGTTTATTAAATGTCATAAACCATAACACAAACAATTCATCATTTATATCAACGGAACACATTAACCACCGATAGTCTGTTCCAATGGCAGATCCGTGTCTGCCCGTAACCCCTTGTTACCTGGAGTTACCTTACAGGAGCTCCGGCTCACTACACTGACTCCTGCCAGTGCTGGTTTACAGGGAAACTGCCCCACTGGGATCACCATCCTTGTGACCAGGGCACCTCGGATAGTCCAGACCCACAGTAGGAACTGTAGCTTCCCCAACACACCAACACATAAACCGTCTCAGGCTCTGTAGATGCAGCCTTTCCATGCTCTTCCAGGAAGTCCAGTCACAGGCACTTCCAACATACAGGCTATCAGTCCATGATCTTACCAAGTGCTTACAGGACTCCAGTCCATCCCAGGACAATCCAACACTCTGACCATTCCAGGACTCACACTCTTATCAGGTGCTTGCAAGACTCCAGCCCATCCCAGGACAATCCAACACTCTCGAGTCTCGAGCATTCAGTCCATAGCCTCAGCAGTGCCTCCAGGACTCCAGCCCACTTGAGGGCAATCCAACACCCAGGCTATTGCAGGACTCACAGTCTCAGTGCTTCCAGGACTCCAGCCCATACCAGGACAATCCAACACTGACCGTTCATCAGGTCCACGGTCTCGGTGCTTCCAGGACTCCAGCCCATACCAGGACAATCCAACACTGACCGTTCATCAGGTCCACGGTCTCAGGTGCTTGTAGGACTTCTCCAATGCCAGGAGACTCCAACACCGACCCTCCAGGACCTTGCGCATGGAACAAACGGATCCATACACAGGAACCACACAGGAACATGTGACCCACACCCTGGTCACATTACATACCTGTAACCACTCCCCTGGATGGGAGTGTGGGTGTGTGTGGCTAGTGTGACCCTCCCATCTCTCATAACTAGCCCTGCCAATCTCCCATTAGAACTACACAATTACTTGGGGGACTACAGGTCTCAGAACACCAACCAAACTTCAGACTGACAGCGCAGAGTGTCTTCCTCTGCAACACACACACCGGCCATTTACACTCCTGCCGGACTTTGTCTCATCACATTTATGCCTCCAAGCGCATCTTGAAGTGCACACACAGCACCCCCTGGCTGTAACGTGGGTCACCGCACCACAACATACAGTACAGACCAAAAGTTTGGACACACTTTCTCATATAAAGATTTTTCTGTATTTTCATGACTATGAAAATTGTAATTTCACACTGAAGACATCAAAGCTATGAATTAACACATGTGGAATCATATACTTAACAAAAAAGTGTGAAACAACTGAAATTATGTCTTATATTCTAGGTTCTTCAAAGTAGCCACCTTTTGCTTTGATGACTGCTTTGCACACTCTTGGCATTCTCTTGATGAGCTTCAATAGGTAGTCACCGGGAATTGTCTTCCAACAATCTTGAAGGAGTTCCCAGAGATGCTTAGCACTTGATGGCCCTTTTGCCTTCACTCTGCGGTCCAGCTCACTCCAAACCATCTCGATTGGGTTCAGGTCTGGTGACTGTGGAGGCCATGTCATCTGGCGTAGCACCCCATAACTCTTCTTCTTGTTCAAATAGCCCTTACACAGCCTGGAGGTGTGTTTGGGATCATTGTCCTGTTGAAAAATAAATGATGGTCCAACTAAACGCAAACCGGATGGAATAGCATGCCGCTGCAAGATGCTGTGGTAGCCATGCTGGTTCAGTATGCCTTCAATTTTGAATAATCCTCAACAATGTCACCAGCAAAGCACCCCCACACCATCACACCTCCTCCTCCATGCTTCACGGTGGGAACCAGGCATGTAGATTCCATCCGTTCACCTTTTCTGCTTCGCACAAAGACACGGTGGTTGGAACCAAAGATCTCAAATTTGGACGCATCAGACCAAAGCACAGATTTCCACTGGTCTAATGTCCATTCCTTGTGCTCTTTAGCCCAAACAAGTCTCTTCTGTTTGTTGCCTGTCCTTAGCAGTGGTTTCCTAGCAGCTAATTTACCATGAAGACCTGCTGCACAAAGTCTCCTCTTAACAGTTGTTGTAGAGATGTGTCTGCTGCTAGAACTCTGTGTGGCATTGACCTGGTCTCTAATCTGAGCTGCTGTTAACCTGCGATTTCTGAGGCTGGTGACTCGGATAAACTTATCCTCAGAAGAAGAGGTGACTCTTGGTCTTTCCTGAGGCGGTCCTCATGTGAGCCAGTTTCTTTGTAGCGCTTGATGGTTTTTGCCACTGCACTTGGGGACACTTTCAAAGTTTTCCCAATTTTTCGGACTGACCTTCATTTCTTAAAGTAATGATGGCCACTCGTTTTTCTTTACTTAGCTGCTTTTTTCTTGCCATAATACACATTCTAACAATCTATTCAGTAGGACTATCAGCTGTGTATCCACCAGACTTCTGCACAACACATCTGATGGTCCCAACCCCATTTATAAGGCAATAAATCCCACTTATTAAACCTGACAGGGCACACCTGTGAAGTGAAAACCATTCCCAGTGACTACCTCGTGAAGCTCATCAAGAGAATGCCAAGAGTGTGCAAAGCAGTCATCAAAGCAAAAGGTGGCTACTTTGAAGAACCTAGAATATAAGACATAATTTCAGTTGTTTCACACTTTTTTGTTAAGTATATAATTCCACATGTGTTAATTCATAGCTTTGATGTCTTCAGTGTGAATGTACAATTTTCATATCCATGAAAATACAGAAAAATCTTTAAATGAGAAGGTGTGTCCAAACTTTTGGTCTGTACTGTATATGGTGACCGAATATTAGCACATTAGAAATACCAACACACCATGATCAGACAACATATTACCACCATCGAGAAAATGTGAAAAATTTTGTAAAAGGTCCTCTTGGAAGAGGATCTTTCACCAGTTTTAGCATGTTAGATTGACCAGATTATGGGACTGCAGAGCTGAACAAAACAAAGTTTTTATTTTTTAATTCATCATATCCGTTGCGGAACTATTAGCTGATAATATCAAGGAGCAAATTGTGGAGATCTTGTAAGGGCTTGGGAGGGTTATATATAACAATTATTTACAGTCCTAAAATTAACATTTATTATGGATTAAAATAGTGGGGTAAAACTAAACACCCCTGTATTGCCTAAATGATTGCCAGATATCACTTGGTGGCAACCCGATGTAGGCAATATAGGGACATAACATTTCACGTTTAGTTTTACTCCACTATTTTAATCTATAATAAAATTTAACTTTTAGGATTTAGTAGTGAGGGTTCTTGTAGGGTCATCCCAAATCTACTAAACTATATAATTGTCTAAGGGTCACTTCCGTCTTTCTGTCTGTCTGTCAGTCCTTCTGTCTGTCACGGATATTCATTGGTCGCAGCCTCTTTCTGTCATGGAAATCCAAGTCGCAAAACAGCCACGACCAATCAGCGACGGGCACAGTCCGGAAGAAAATGGCCGCTCCTTCCTCCCCGCAGTCAGTGCCCAGCGCCCGCATACTCCCCTCCAGTTAGCGCTCACACAGGGTTAATGGCAGCGTTGTTCGCGGTATAACGCACTCGGTTAACGCTGCTATTAACCCTGTGTGACCAACTTTTTACTATTCATGCTGCCTATGCAACAGGAATAGTAAAAATATCTAATGTTAAAAATAATTAAAAAAAATAGTTACATACTCACCCTTGGTTGGCCCCCGGATCGAAGCGACCGGTTACCGATGCTCCTCGCGACGCCCCGGTGACCGCTCCATGCATTGCGGTCTCGCGAGATGATAACGTGCAGTCTCGCGAGACCGCTATGTTGTCATCTCGTGAGACCGCAATGCACTCTTCAGACCGGAGCGCGCGAGGAGCATTGCTAACCGGCTGCTTCGATCCGGAAGGTGAGTATGTAACTATTTTTTATTTTAGTTCTTTTTTTAACAGGGATATGGTGCATACTACGTGATTGGCCAATATACTACGTGACTGGGCAGTATACTATGTGGCTGGGCAATATACTATGTGGCTGGGCAATATACTATGTGGCAGGGCAATATACTATGTGGCTGGGCAGTATACTACGTGACTACGTGTCTGTGCTGTATACTACGTGGCTCTGTGCTGTATACTACGTGATTGGGCAACATACTATGTGGCTGGGCAATATACTATGCGGCTGGGTAATATACTATGTGGCTGGGCAATATACTATGTGGCTGGGCAATATACTGTGTGGCTGGGCAATATACTATGTGGCTGGGCAGTATACTACGTGACTACGTGTCTGTGCTGTATACTACGTGGCTCTGTGCTGTATACACGTGACTGGGCAATATACTATGTGGCTGCCTGGGCAATATACTATGTGGCTGGGCAATACACTACGTGGCTGGGCAATATACTATGTGGCTGGGCAATATACTATGTGGCTGGGCAATATACTATGTGGCTAGGCAATATACTATGTGGCTGGGCAATATACTATGTGGCTGGGCAATATACTATGTGGCTGGGCAGTATACTACGTGACTACGTGTCTGTGCTATATACTACGTGGCTCTGTGCTGTATACTACGTGATTGGGCAATATACTATGTGGCTGGGCAATATACTATGTGGCTGGGTAATATACTATGTAGCTGGGCAATATACTATGTGGCTGGGCAATATACTATGTGGCTGGGCAGTATACTACATGACTACGTGTCTGTGCTGTATACTACGTGGCTCCGTGCTGTATACACGTGACTGGGCAATATACTATGTGGCTGCCTGGGCAATATACTATGTGGCTGGGCAATACACTAAGTGGCTGGGCAATGTACTATGTGGCTGGGCAATATACTATGTGGCTAGGCAATATACTACGTGGCTGGGCAATATACTATGTGACTGGGCAATATACTATGTGTCTGTGCTGTATACTACGTGGCTCTGTGCTATATACTACGTCACAGGGCAATATACTATGTGGCTAGGCAATATACTACGTGGCTGGGCAATATACTATGTGACTGGGCAATATACTACGTGGCTCTGTGCTGTATACTACGTCACTGGGCAATATACTATGTGGCAAGGCAATATACTACGTGGCTGGGCAATGTACTCTGTGGCTGGGCAATATACTACGTGGCTGGGCAATATACTATGTGGCTGGGCAATATACTACGTGGCGGGGCAATATACTACGTGGCTGGGCTATATACTAGATGGCTGGGCAATATACTACGTGGCTGGGCAATATACTACGTGGCTGGGCAATATACTACGTGGTTAGGCAATATACTACGTGGACATGCATATTCTAGAATACCCGATGCGTTAGAATCGGGCCACCATCTAGTTATAAATAATTATTGATTGATAATGTTTAAATTCTAATTTTTGCCAAGACCCAGTGGTCGCAGAGATTGTTCTCTGGAGACAGTTACATTTTCCTCTGCAAGATGTTGATCAATCATAAGCAGGAGGCATCTTTCAGGGCAAAAATTCCCCAGAGAATGACAGACGCTGCTTTGTCAATGTGAGACATGTAATGACTCACAGCCAGGGTCGGACTGGTCCACCGGAGAAACGGAGGATTCTCCGGTGGGCCCAGGCACTGACACCTGCTGGCATATTGGCCAGCAGCGGCCTAGGGCCCCCACTGCTCCAGGGGCCTCCCAGCCAATGAAGTGTCGCTAATAGCGGCACACCCAGCTGCTATGGGGCCCCTGAGTCAAGGGGGGCCCTCCTGCTACCAGAGAGCAGCAGGAGCCTGTCCCCACTGCTAAAGAGAAATGAATATTCATGCTTCCCCACACCCCCATGGGCGTGGAGAGGCGTGAATACCATTTCACTTTAATGGCGGGCAGTATTATCCACAGGCTGAGGCTAACACTGCCTGCCGCTGCTGCTGAATGGGGGGCCCCGGAGGTGGGCCCCTAAAGGGCGGCGATCCTTGATTGCAATCCTTGCAGCTTGGGACCAGAGCGGAGCTGCAGGGATCCATGCCATCCTCCTTCCTGCCCGGCACTTCCTGTCTGACTCAGCGCGCCTGGATGACGTCATCATTCAGCGCGGCTGTTTCAGAGAGAAAGTTGCCGGGATGTGCTGCGGCTGCTGGGAAGGTGCGGAGAGGTGAGTGGGTGCTGTGTGTGCCTGCGTGTGTGTGCGTTTGTGTGCCTGCCTGTGCGAGTGTGCGGCTGTGTGTGTGTCTGTGTGTGCATCTCTGCCTGCCTGCGTGTGTGTCCCATCCTCTGTGTGTGCAGCTGTGTGTGGGGGAGGCAATGATGATGATGGTGCTGAAGGCAATGATGATGGTGATGGGGGCAATGATGATGGTGGTGGGGGCAATGATGGTGCTGGAGGCAATGATGATGGTACTGGAGGCAAAGATGATGGTGCTGGAGGCAATGATGGTGGTGGTGGGGGCAATGATGGTGGTGCTGGAGGCGGTGATGGTGGTGGGGCAATGATGATGGTGCTGGAGGCAATGATGATGGTGGTGGGGCAATGATGATGGTGCTGGAGGCAATGATGATGGTGGTGGGGCAATGATGATGGTGGGGGAAGCAATGATGAAGATGGTGCTGGAGGCAATGATGATGGTGGTGGGGCAATGATGATTGTGGAGGGGCAATGATGATGGTGGTGGGGCAATGATGATGGTGGTGGGGGCAATGATGATGGTGGGGGAAGCAATGATGAAGATGGTGCTGGAGGCAATGATGATGGTGGTGGGGCAATGATGATTGTGGAGGGGCAATGATGATGGTGGTGGGGCAATGATGATGGTGCTGGAGGCAATGATGATGGTGGTGGGGCAATGATGATGATGATGGTGTGGGGGAAGCAATGATGATGATGGTGCTGGAGGCAATGATGATGGTGGTGGGGGCAATGATGATGATGATGATGGTGGTGGGGACAATGATGGTGGTGAGGGAAGCAATGATGATGGTGGTGGGGGAGGCAATGATGATGATGGTGGTGGGGAAGCAATGATGGTGGTGGAGGAGGCAATGATTATGGTCGCGTGGGGGAGGCAGTGATGATGATGGTGGTGGGGGAGGCAATGATGATGGTGGTGGGGAAGAAAGCAATGATGGTTCTGGTGTAAAGGACAAAGATGGTAGTGGTGGAAAGGACAATGGTGGTGGGGAGGAGGCAATGATGGAGGTGGTAATGAGTACAATGGTGGAGGGGGAGAACAATGATGATGTTGGAGGGGGCTACATTATGCCCTATGAGGGGGCTACCTTATAATCCTGTGGGGGCTGCATTATTCTCTGAGGGGGCTACATCATACTATATGAGGGGAGCTGCATTATGCCCTATGAGGGGCTACAGTATATTTTATGGGGGGCTGCATTATGAGGGGTTGGCATTATACTCTGAGGGGGCTACATTATATTCTGTGGAGGGGCTGCATTATATTTTATGTGGGGGCTGCATTATTCTCTCAGGTGGCTACATCATACTATATGAGGGGAGCTGCATTATGCCCTATGAGGGGGGCTACAGTATATTCTATGGGGGGCTGCCTTATGAGGGGGTTGCATTATACTCTGAGGGGCTACATTATATTCTGTGGAGGGGCTGAATTATGGCATTATGCCATATGAGAGAGCTGGTGACCAGAAAAATGCCCACAGGAAAAATGCCCACAGGAAAATTGCCCACAGGAAAACTGCCCACAGGAAAAATGCCTACAGGAAAATTGCCCACATGGAAAATTGCCCACATGGAAAATTGCCCACACGGAAAATTGCCCACACGGAAAATTGCCCACATGGAAAATTGCCCACATGGAAATTTGCCCACACAGAAAATTGCCCACACAGAAAATTGCCAATTGCAGCATCACAAAGTTTCATATCCATGATATTTGAGGTGCAAGGTGAAGAATGCACACAGGCAGAATTATAGGTTAAATGCTCTGTAGGACAGGGGGTTAGTGTATGCATGTATACATGAGATGCTCAGCAGGGCTACAGAATAAGATATAATTATAGGTGAGATGCTCTGCAGGGCAGAAGAATAATATAGAATTATAAGTGAGATGCTCTGCAGGACAGAGAATAGCAAAGAGATATAGGTTAAATGCTCTGCAGGGCAGGGGGATAGTATGCAGGTATACGTGAGATGCTCTGCAGGGCAGAAGAATAATATAGAATTATAGGTGAGCTTTGCAGGACAGAGAATAGCAAAGAGATGTAGGTTAAATGCTCTGCAGGACAGGGGGATAGTATGCAGGTATACGTGAGATGCTCTGCAGAACAGAGAATAGCATAGAATTATAGGTGAGATGCTCTGCAGCACAGAAGAATGTCGGTGAAAATTGCCCACATAAAACACTACCGACAAGTTTATTAAGGAGCTCTAATAACAACAATAACTTAAGCTTATTAAACAGTCATTGCACACCTGCAAATAATTAGCTGCCAGGTGATTGTCCTTGACTTCCATGGGCACCATTGAAATACAATACAGCACAACACAGTCAGCAAAGAAAATGCAGAATGGATTTCAACAAAGGTCTCTGGGCCCAGTTTACTTCTCCAGGTTCTACAGGTTTGGTTCACTCATCCCTAGTCCCAGAGTGCAGATTCTGTTCTTAGAAGTTGTCATTCCACTGTGCTAACAATAATTCCACTCTCAGTGTGGTGTGTGTGGGCCTGGGGACCCTTATTCCACTCTCATTGTGGTGTGTCTGGGTCTAGTGACCCTAATTCCACTCTCAGTGTGGTGTGTGTGGGCCTAGAAACCCTTATTCCACTCTCATTGTGGTGTTTCTGGGCCTAGAGACCCTTATTCCACTCTCATTGTGGTGTGTCAGGGCCTAGAGACCCTTATTCCACTCTCATTGTGATGTGTCTGGGCCTAGAGACCCTTATTCCACTCTCATTATAGTGTGTGTGGGCCTATCGACCCCTATTCCACTCTCAGTGTGGTGAGTCTGGCCCTAGAGACCCTTATTCCACTCTCAGTGTGGTGTGTCTGGGCCTAAAGACCCTTATTCCTCTCTCATTGTGGTCTGTCTGGGCCCAGAGACCCTTATTCCACTCTCATTGTGGTGTGTCTGGGCCTAGAGACCCTTATTCCACTCTCATTGTGGTATGTCTGGGCCTAGAGACCCTTATTCAACTCTCATTGTAGTGTGTCTGGGCCCAGAGACCCTTATTCCACTCTCATTGTGGTGTGTCAGGGCCTAGAAACCCTTATTCCACTCTCATTTTAATGTGTCTGGGCCTAGAGACCCTTATTCCACTCTCATTGTGGTGTGTCTGGGCCTAGAGACCCTTATTCCACTCTCATTGTGGTGTGTCTGGGCCTAGAGACCCTTACTCCACTCTCATTGTGGTGTGTCTGGGCCTAGAGACCCTTATTCCACTCTCAGTGTGGTGTGTCGGGGCCTAAAGACCCTTATTCCACTCTCATTGTGGTGTGTCTGTTGTGAATTCTGCTTTTGGGCTCCTTCCGGTGGTTGTTAATGGTAATGCAGTTGTCCCTTGCCTGCAGTCTTGGACAGGTGTATCTGCTGATTGCAATACTGACTGGGGTATTTAGGTTTGCAGGACTCATTAGTCCCTGCCAGTTGTCAATGTTTCTTGGGAAGTGTTGGATCTCTCCTGGCCTCTCCTGCTTAGCTGCCAATTCAGCAAAGATAAGTGTCTGTTTCTTTTTTTGTGTGGCACACATGCAGTGTGCTTATATTTCAGTGCTATTCATTTGTTTTTCTATTGTTCAGCTTAGACTGTGTCAGTGTTTTCTCAGTCTGGTTGGATTCTCTGGAGTTGCAGATATACGCTCCATACCTTTAGTTAGGTGGTGGAGTTTTTTGTATTTTCTGCTGTGGATATTTTGGAAGGATTTTAATACTGACCGCTTAGTATCCTGTCCTGTCCTTTCCTATTTAGCTAGAAGTGGCCTCTTTTGCTAATCCTGTTTTCTGCCTGCGTGTGTCTTTTCCTCTACTACTCACAGTCATTATTTGTGGGGGGCTGCCTATCCTTGGGGATCTGCTCTGAGGCAAGATAGTATTCCTATTTCCATCTTTAGGGGTATTTAGTTCTCCGGCTATGTCGAGGTGTCTAGGTTTTGTTAGGCACACCCCACGGCTACTTCTAGTTGCGGTGATAATAAGATCAGGGTTTGCGGTCAGTATAGTTACCTCCTACTCCAGTGTAAGTTTTCATGCTGCTCCAAGGTCACCTGATCATAACAGTGTCTGGGCCTAGAGACCCTTATTCCACTCTCACTGTGGTATGTCTGGGCCTAGAGACCCTTATTCCACTCTCAGTGTGGTGTGTCTGGACCTAGAGACCCTTATTTCACTCTCATTGTGGTGTGTCTGGGCCTAGAGACCCTCATTCCACTCTCATTGTGGTGTGTCTGGGCCTAGAGACCCTTATTCCACTCTCAGTGTGGTGTGTCTGGGCCTAGAGACCCTTATTCCACTCTCATTGTGGTGTGTCTGGGCCTAGAGACCCTTATTCCGCTTTCTTTGTGGTGTGTCTGGACCTAGAGACCCTTATTCCACTCTCATTGTGGTGTGTCTGGGCCTAGAGACCCTTATTCCACTCTCATTGTAGTGTGTCTGGGACTAGAGACACTTATTCCACTCTCACTGTGGTGTGTCTGGGCTTAGAGACCCTTATTCCACCCTCACTGTGGTGTGTCTGGGCCTAGAGACCCTTATTCCACTCTCGGTGTGGTGTGTCTGGGCCTAGAGACCCTTACTACACTCTCATTGTGGTCTGTCTAGGCCCAGAGACCCTTATTCCACCCTCATTGTAGTTAATGTGGGCCTAGAGACCCTTATTCCACTCTCATTGTGGGGTGTCTAGGCCTAGAGACCCTTATTCCACTGTCATTGTGGTGTGTCTGGGCCTAGAGACCCTTATTCCACTCTCAGTGTGGTGTGTCTGGGCCTAGAGACCCTTATTCCACTCTCATTGTGGTCTGTCTGGGCCCAGAGACCCTTATTCCACTCTCATTGTGGTGTATGTGGGCCTAGAGACCTTTATTGCACTCTCAATATGGTGTGTCTGCGCCTAGAGACCCTTATTCCACTCTCATTGTGGTGTGTCTGGGCCTAGAGACCCTTATTCCATTCTCATTGTGGTGTGTCTGGGCCCAGAGACCCTTATTCCACTCTCATTGTGGTGTGTCTGGGCCTAGAGACCCTCATTCCATTCTCAGTGTGGTGTGTCTGGGCCTAGAGACCCTTATTCCACTCTCATTGTGGTGTGTCTGGGCCTAGAGACCCTTATTCCACTCTCAGTGTGGTGTGTCTGGGCCTAGAGACCCTTTTTCCACTCTCAGTGTGGTGTGTCTGGGCCTAGAGATCCTTATTCCGCTCTCATTGTGGTCTGTCTGGGCCCAGAGACCCTTATTCCACTCTCATTGTGGTGTGTCTGGGCCTAGGGACCCTTATTCCACTCTCATTGTAGTGTGTCTGGGACTAGAGACACTTATTCCACTCTCACTGTGGTGTGTCTGGGCTTAGAGGCCCTTATTCCACTCTCACTGTGGTGTGTCTGGGCCTAGAGACCCTTATTCCACTCTCATTGTGGTGTGTCTGGGCCTAGAGACCCTTACTCCACTCTCATTGTGGTCTGTCTAGGCCCAGAGACCCTTATTCCACTCTCATTGTAGTTTATGTGGGCCTAGAGACCCTTATTCCACTCTCATTGTGGGGTGTCTAGGCCTAGAGACCCTTACTCCACTGTCATTGTGGTGTGTCTGGGCCTAGAGACCCTTATTTCACTCTCAGTGTGGTGTGTCTGGGCCTAGAGACCCTTATTCCACTCTCATTGTGGTCTGTCTGGGCCCAGAGACCCTTATTCCACTCTCATTGTGGTGTATGTGGGCCTAGAGACCTTTATTCCACTCTCATTATGGTGTGTCTGCGCCTAGAGACCCTTATTCCACTCTCATTGTGGTGTGTCTGGGCCCAGAGACCCTTATTCCACTCTCTTTGTGGTGTGTCTGGGCCTAGAGACCCTCATTCCACTCTCAGTGTGGTGTGTCTGGGCCTAGAGACCCTTATTCCACTCTCATTGTGGTGTGTCTGGGACTAGAGACCCTTATTCCACTCTCACTGTTGTGTGTGTGGGCCTAGAGACCCTTATTCCACTCTCATTGTGGTGTGTCTGGGCCTAGAGACCCTTATTCAAATCCACTCTGCATTTTCTTTCATCCTATGCCTGCCTGCACCTGCAGTAAATGTGTATGATACATAACTAGGTAGGATCTGTTCACTCTTACTCTTGGTAGTCATAAGTGGACAAGGAAGGAAGTGCAGGCACCAGATTCACTGCCACTGAAGTCAATGGGAGAGCAGAGCTGCTATGGCACTTCTGCTCCTCTGACAGATTCTGACAGATTCTCACCTTTCTGCGGTGCCTTCTGGGCTTCCAGGACCATCTATCTCAGCAGCACCCTGCTTTTGGTGGGCACCCACTGAGATGATAATGTATTAGGTCTGACCTGCAGTCCCATGTAACTCCACAGATAAAACAGTGATTCTTTTGTGGGTACTGATAGCAGTGATGGCTCCTCTGGATCATACTGCTGCTGTTTCTGCATGTGCCGCTGTGGGAGGAGTAAGGCAGAGTCAGTGAGAGATGAGAGCAGACTAGATCTATCTATTGCTGATAATGACAGACTGCTACAAACCACAGATCTTCAGCATGTTTGCAGTTTTTCACTAGATCAGCTGTAAATCACAAGTTGATCACACATCATGTGAACATCCTCACCTTTCACCTCAAATATCATAGATCTGAAACTTTGTGATGCTGCAATTGGCAATTTTCCATGTGGGCAATTTTCTGTGTGGGCAATTTTCCGTGTGGGGAATTTTCCATGTGGGGAATTTTCCATGTGGGCAATTTTCCGTGTGGGCAATTTTCTGTGTGGGCAATGTTCCTGTGGGCATTTTTCCTGTGGGCATTTTTCATGTGGGCAATTTTCCTGTTGGCATTTTTCAGGGAACCCTCACAGCCTTGCTTTTCTCACTGATCTTATTTACAGAATTACTATAAATGTGGGAGGGGAGTGGAACAGAGCTTTGTGTCATTACAAGCACCTTTTGGAGCTCTCCTCTCACAGTGCTGGCAGCTCTGCTCTGCTCTCCTCCCACATTGACAGTGCAGTGAGAGGCAAGCTGTAGTGGTATTTGTAATAACACAAATCACTGCTCTACTCTATTCCCCCACTTGAAATGACAGCAGCATCTTTCAGTAAGATCTGTGTGTCATCACAAGTCTCACACAGAAAAGGCCAGGTTTGACATTCGCTTAGAGAATGCACTTTTTTTATCCTCTGCATGACTTCGCCTGCTTGTAATAGGTCAACTTCGTTCAAGGGAAAAGTCACTACACCCAGACACAAATCTCTTAGCAAAAACAAGCATATAAACTTTACTAACTAATATCTCATCATTGGAGATGAGAAAAAGAAATACAATGTTTTATTCAGCTCCCTAACCACTATTCCATGATGTGGCCAGTTTAACTAAAAACTGGTTAAAGGTCCTCTTTATATATAATCCAGAGGCGTAGCTAGGGTTTTGGTTCAGGGGGAGCGAAACTTCTGAGTGGGTCCCTAACCAGGTAACCTTGATTACAACTCGGTGACGCACCCTAATAGTGGAGGAGAACCTCAGCAGATGACCGCGCTGTTACTGAAGATAATCTCTATTTCAAGACCAACATAGATATTACCGCCATATGGTCAGTGGTAAATACCAGCACTACAGAACATATAAGAGATTACAGCACAGTTATAGATAATGTCTTACTGCTGACATTCTTTCTGACGGATTCGTTCACTTTTCCCGTCTTTTCCAGACCGACATGACAACTTCCTCCAGCCATGACTTGTTTGCAGAGAATACAACAAAGTCACGTTTCACTTCTCACATTCCAGCCCCATCACCATCTATTCCCAACCTGCACAAACTCCTCACCCTGCTGATACCCCAATACTGAGCCGCTGCTGCCGTATGTGTCCCTATTACTGTACCTGCTGTGTAGTTCTGTGTGCCTTCTAAATTCTAAAGCACCCCTCTATAATATAGTAATGCCGGGAGCAAGTGCCCTAGAAAATAGTGCCCATATTTTGTCCCCTAGAAAGTAATAATACCCTGTGTGCCCCTTTGATAATCACAGTAGCCTGGGTTCCCCTATAACAATAACTGCCCACTTTACATTTAATAATGACCCAAGTCTCCCCTGTACAGCTCCTCTAAACACAGTATGATGCTCTCTTATACACTGTATAATGCCCCCTCACTGTATAGTACCACCCACACAGTATACTGACCCCTTAGTAGCCCCCAAACTGTTTAATGGCTCCAACACTGTATGATGGCCCCTTCACTGTAATCTTCACACTGTGTGATGGCCCCCTAGATAGCCTCCATATAGTATAATGCACCAGATCGTCCTAAATATAGTATAATGCACTCCCCATAAGCCTCCAAATAGTATAATGCACCAGATCGTCCTAAATATAGTATAATGCTCTCTCCATAGGCCTACTCTATATTGTATAATGCACCCCCATAGGCAGACTCTACAGAACAAGACAGCACCCCCATAGGCAGACTCTGTAGTACAAGACAGCACCCCATAGGCAGACCCTGTAGTATAAGGCTGCACCCCCATAGGCAGACCCTGTAGTTTAAGGCAGCACCCCATAGGCAGACCCTGTAGTATAAGGCAGCACCCCATAGGCAAACCCTGTAGTAAAAGGCAGTACCTCCATAGGCAGATCCTATAGTATAAGGCAGCACCCCCATAGGCAGATCCTGTAGTATAAGGCAGAGCCCCCATAGGCAGATCCTGTAGTATAAGGCAGCACCCCATAAGCAGATCCTGTAATATAAGGCAGCACCCCCATAGGCAGATCCTATGCTACTGATATAATCCATTGGTCTTTTCCCCTTCTATTTTTTTAAGTAAAGTAATTTTCTAACCACAGAGTTTTAAGGTAATTAAAAACTAATAAGAACATGGATACCCGACTGGCTCATTCTATTGTAAAATAGGTACTATGCACAGTGTTTTTCAATAGAAGGAGACTGCTGAACAGGTCTGTGGAGATTCTTCTCCATCATCAGCAATTTTACAGACAGATATATGCAGTCAGTGAACTAACACGTGCAGGAGGGGAAACTGTAAAAACTTACATATTAGAAATTGTTACAAAATCAGGACCGCAACACATTTGTTAAGGTAGAGACAAAGTAGAGGATCCCTTTAAGAAACATCAGACATAGTAAATGCAGTGAATCAGAAGCCATTTTAATAAATGCAAATTCATTTTTCACTCAGTTGATATTGGGATGTTGCATTTTCCAAAATATAAAATCCATATTAAATTAGGCTAAATCAGACTATACCTCCATGTGTGAACCAGACTTAGATCTGTGTCTATGGGTTTTTTATTTCATTTGGCCAACATTAGTAGATAAATAAACCTTTATGTTTGGAATTTATACTGAATTCAGACAGATCTTTATTGTTCCTCATAATTTATTGTCATCTCATTTTACCTGGTATGACACCTTTCTAATTTTATATTGTCTTTATTTGGGTCACGTTCTTGTTAGTCACTGTGTTTCTCTACCAGTCATTCTGCTCTGCCCCTTCTTTTCACCAGCCCCCACTCTTATTTTCGCTCAAACTCCCTCAGCATCTATACCAATGCTCACACTGGGTACAGCACATACTTCTTAGCAGTATTTGTAACAATAACCCTGTGTGCCTGATATTTTTACCTCTGCACATAAACTGCTGACTGTGTATTCCTTGGCTTAAACACTTTTTCACACAGATGGGGGCCATCAGCCTCTCTCTTCCCCTCTCTTATTTTTCTTTCCGCAAAATAACATAATTTTAATCATTTCTTGGCTGTGGTGCTTTGAATAAAGCCAATAATAACAATATATATATAAAATAAAATCTCCCATTCGAGCTACACAGAGGCATACATAGACATCACAGGTCTCCATAGCAAAAGTTTTTATTGCCTTACCCCCCACCCCAAAAAAAAAACGAATTCCGCGTATTAAGCAACATATCTCTTAAAGGGAACCTGTCACCTCAAATTGGCGGGATATGTAAATGACTTTTTTCCGGTCCGATGGCCAGTGTTTCGTCTTCATTTCTCCACCCCATCCGTCCCTGTTGTCTGCAATGTGTTCGAGAATTAGAGTACCGTATATACTCGAGTATAAGCCGACCCGAGTATAAGCCGACCCCCCTAATTTTGCCACAAAAAACTGGGAAAACTTATTGACTCGAGTATAAGCCTAGGGTGGAAATGCAGCATTTACCGGTGAATTTCAAAAATAAAAATAGATCATTATTTCCCCATAGCTGTGCCATATAGTGCTCTGCACCGTTCATATTTCCCCATAGGTGTGAACCATATAGTGCTCTGCACCGTTCATTGTGCCCCCTAGCTGTGCCATATACGGTGCTCTGCACCGTTCACTGTGCCCCATAGCTGTGCTGTGCCATATACGGTGCTCTGCACCGTTCACTGTGCCCCATAGCTGTGCTGTGCCATATACGGTGCTCTGCACCGTTCACTGTGCCCCATAGCTGTGCTGTGCCATATACGGTGCTCTGCACCGTTCACTGTGCCCCATAGCTGTGCTGTGCCATATACGGTGCTCTGCACCGTTCACTGTGCCCCATAGCTGTGCTGTGCCATATACGGTGCTCTGCACCGTTCACTGTGCCCCATAGCTGTGCTGTGCCATATACGGTGCTCTGCACCGTTCACTGTGCCCCATAGCTGTGCTGTGCCATATACGGTGCTCTGCACCGTTCACTGTGCCCCATAGCTGTGCTGTGCCATATACGGTGCTCTGCACCGTTCACTGTGCCCCATAGCTGTGCTGTGCCATATACGGTGCTCTGCACCGTTCACTGTGCCCCATAGCTGTGCTGTGCCATATACGGTGCTCTGCACCGTTCACTGTGCCCCATAGCTGTGCTGTGCCATATACGGTGCTCTGCACCGTTCACTGTGCCCCATAGCTGTGCTGTGCCATATACGGTGCTCTGCACCGTTCACTGTGCCCCATAGCTGTGCTGTGCCATATAGTGCTCTGCACCGTTCACTGTGCCCCATAGCTGTGCTGTGCCATATACGGTGCTCTGCACCGTTCACTGTGCCCCATAGCTGTGCTGTGCCATATACGGTGCTCTGCACCGTTCACTGTGCCCCATAGCTGTGCTGTGCCATATACGGTGCTCTGCACCGTTCATTGTGCCCCATAGCTGTGCTGTGCCATATACGGTGCTCTGCACCGTTCACTGTGCCCCATAGATGTTCCACATAAATTTGTGCCGCCGCTGCCGCAATAAAGAAAAAAAAACACATACTCACCTCCCTTGATTGCAGCTCCCGGCGTCTCGTTCCGGCGCCTCCATCTTCCCGGCGTCTCTGCTCTGACTGATCAGGCAGAGGGCGCCGCGCACACTGTATGCGTCATCGCGCCCTCTGCCTGAACAGTCAGAGAGCGGAGACGCCGGGAAGATGGAGGCGCCGGCCGGGAAGATGGATCGGCGCCCGGCGGCTGGAACGAGGACAGGTGAATATAACATACTCACCTAGTCCTGGCGATCCTCGCGCTGTCCCCTCCTGTCTTCGGTGCCGCAGCTTCTTTCTCTATCAGCGGTCACCGGCACCGCTGATTAGAGAAATGAATAAGCGGCTCCGCCCCTAAGGGAGGTGGAGCCGCTTATTCATTTCTGTAATGAGCGGTCCCACGTGACCGCTGAAGAGAGGAAGAAACTGCAGCGCCGAAGCCCGTGGGACGGCAGGGACAGCGCGAGGATCGCTGGGACTAGGTAAGTATACCTCAGCGCCCTCACCCCCTCACCCGCCGACCCCACCGCTACCGTGACTCGAGTATAAGCCGAGGGGGGCACTTTCAGTCCAAAAATTTGGGCTGAAAATCTCGGCTTATACTCGAGTATATACGGTACTTGTCCTCCATAGTTCGCACGTGCGCAATGCAATCTTCTCTCGCACACGCAGTCATTCTGTCCCACGCTGTAATCCATGTCTGGAAGATAGTTAGTTTTCAACCAGGACGGTGCCAAGATGCGACCGTCCCGTCACAGTGTCTTCAGTGTCTGTGTCTTTCTTTCAATTAAATGACTTTTTTTCTGAGTGTCTATGTTTTCTTACAATGTGACTATGGTGTTAGTAATGGGGGCATCTTATTGACGCCTCTCCATTACTAACCTCGGGGCTTGATGTCACCTAACGGTGACATCAACCCCCCAATTATTACCCCACTTGCCACCTCTAAAGGGCAAGTGGGAAGAGTGAGGCTAAGTGCCAGAATTGGTGCATCTTATAGATGGGCCTTTTCTGGGGTGGCTGAGAGTTGTTGTTTTTAGTCAGGGGGGACAGTATCCATGGCCCCTTACTAGGCTATTAATATCAGCCTGCAGCTGTCTATATAGCCTTTGCTGGTTATTAATTATAGGGGGACCCCATGTCATTTTTTGGGGGGGTCCC
This sequence comes from Ranitomeya imitator, assembly GCF_032444005.1. Classification (NCBI taxonomy): domain Eukaryota; kingdom Metazoa; phylum Chordata; class Amphibia; order Anura; family Dendrobatidae; genus Ranitomeya; species Ranitomeya imitator. Next base: position 388,681,264 of record NC_091284.1, on the reverse strand, counting down.
CCATTTTAATAGCCAGTAAAGCTAGGTATAAAGTTATTATTATTATATATTTATATAGCACCATTGAATCCATGGTGCTGTACATGTTTTGAGCTGATATTAATAGCCTGGGAAGCTCCATGGGTATTACCCTCTTCCCAGGCTATAAACATCTGCCCTCAGTCATAGGCTTTCCTTCTGCTGGTTATAAAAATTATGCGGGAGCCCACGTCATATTTTTTTCAGAAAAATAATTAATCTTTTATTAATTAAATACATGTTTAGTAATTTGCACACACACTGTACTAATTGTATTTGTCAGAGACATCTATCTATCTATCTCCCTATTCTATATGTATTTACTGTATGTACTCCATTTCTTCTATCCTGTCGGCTCCTGCTGTGATTTTACGCTGCTGAATTAATGGCTTTTCTTCTATCTATCTATCTAATATATATATATATATATATATATATATATATATATATATATATATATATATATACACATATATATGTGTGTGTACGTCACTGGCATCTATATTTATATGTATTCTATGTGTATGTATCTATTCTATGTATTCTATTCTTTCTTGTCAGTGTGATTTTATTGTACCTGCATATGAATTGCCGGCTTTTACAAGGAGATTGGTGTGTAAAAATCAGACAGCATTCGCATGGTCCGAGTGCTGTGTGATTTTTTCTTTCACCCATTGATTTCTATTGCGAGATGCGATCCAAATTCATGCTGCAACTTTTTTCCAGTCCGATCGTGATCCGATCCGAGCTGGAAAAAAAACGCAGATGAAGACACAATCATAGAATAACATTGGTCCGAATTCAATCCGATTTTTTATCGGATTGTATTCGTTCAATTTCATCGCAAGTGGGAATGATCCCTAACTTCTTTTAATTAAATTCTCTTGGTCATTACATTATATCATATGTACCAAAGTTGTTGAGTTTTGAGATTTATATTGTCAGAGAAGGAAAGGCTGGGTGGGACAAGCCGCTCTAATCTGTCATAACACACTATGCTTTTCTGGAGCCAGGATTTCCCATACTCACCAAACCACAGCATTTGTATTTTTAGGTTGTGTTCTCCGTGCAGACTGTCATTCACTAAAAGCAAACAGTGCATTTCAGTACAGCAGAAACTTGCTGAAACTCTCTTTAGTCATTAGTATTGGATTTCCTGTCCATTACTGACAAAGAAAAATACAATTTAAATGAAGCTACTTCAAAGACTTTAATATAGAATTGCATAACTGGAAATTCCTTAAAATAAAGCTACTATCAGAATCATGTACTACTAAAAGCAACTCAAGAATTACCCCACAAAAGGCAGCAGCAGAATAAAATTGTCATTTATGTCGGCCTATATGGTCTAAATGGCCAAAAAGCTGTTGTGTAGGCATGGGGCTGAAAGTCTGTGTTCAGACTTCATCTTGCCTCCCCACATCTCAACTTTTTACTTTATTTCATCTCAATAGTGAACTTTCTCTTACATGTATGTGGCCAGAGTTGCCAACCTCCTAAAAAAAAAAATTCTGAACAAGTGGATTAAAATTCACGAACAGCCTAAATTTTTATGGAAATTTGACACATCCCCTAAATACCATGTTTCATAACGACCACATCCCCTAAAGACCACACCCCCTAAAGTATACTCCCCCAAAATGAGCAGAATAGGAGCCAGGAGGAGATACTTAAAATTACATTAAAGAACAGAAGTGATACTTTGCTTGTGAATATAAAGTGTATAGTGTGAAGTCCACACTGTATACACAGCTTCATACTACAGTATATACACATGTCCACACTATAAACTATAGTATGTCGAGTACATCACGTGAGATGCGCTGAAACCCTGCTGTATACATCACTTAGGAAACACTGAGACACTATACCATGTACAAATCACATAAGAAACACTGAGATTTTGCTATCTGTATATACAATGGCATGTGAAAGGGTACCACTGGTCAAAATTAATGTTAATGCGATCAGTTAAGCAAGTTGAAGATGAAATGATTCCTAAAAAGGTCCAAAGTTAAAGATGACACATTTCCTTTGTATTTTATGTAGTGATGAGCGAGTGTGCTCGTTACTCGAGAGTTCTCAGCATGCTCGGGTGTTCTCCAAGTATATTGGCCATACTCTTAGATTATGTTTGTGTCACCGCAGCTGCATGATTTGCAGTTGCTAGACAGTCTGAATACATGTGTGGATTCCCTAACAAACAGGCAATCTGTTAGGACCAGAAATCTCGAGTAACAAGCACAGTTGCTCATCACTAATTTTATGCAAAATATATATATATATATATATATACATATATATATATATATATATATATATATATATATATATTCATCTTTTCCATTTTAAAAATGACAAAAAGGAAAATGGGCCGATGCAAAAAAAGGGAGAAAATTCTCACGGTGTCTCACATTGCAGCGCTGAACTCAGTAATAAATGTTATAAATTAAATAGTAATTAAATAGTAATAAATAAGTAAGACATTTCTTGTGGTGACCTGGTTTGAAGTCTCTGAGCTCAGCGCTGCACTGTGAGTGTCACAACTTTGTTGTCGGGTGTCCCAGGACAAGCGGTTCCTTCCCTGTCCCTACCACAATGGGCACCCTAGCTTGCCCTGTTCCCCACATTATTCCCGATTGTGAAGACGCCAGGGCCACATACCTAGCTCCTGAATCTGCCCTAAGTCTGTACCCTTCCACCAACCAGGGAAGAGGGGAGTAGTAGTGTGCCATAATACAACAACAAGACTAACAAGGTAATACGAACAGGGATAAAAGAAAATACCAATCATACAAATATACTCACACAAATAACAGAGGTAAACACTGGGGAGTGGAGGATGGGGAAAAAACAAAGTAGGAGAAGAAGGGGATTAGCACACAAGCAATATCTCACAACAGTCTTAGATAAATCCACCAAACCACTTCTCAAACAACAACAACAAACCACCATCTCCTAACCATGCAGCATGAAGCCAACTCTGGCAATGAGTGCTTGCCAGGGCCCAGAATATATAGGAGAGGGGAATGGCCAACAGTGAA